>NC_142135.1:54220000-54545000 GCF_024610735.1 Ursus americanus | reverse complement strand
CACCTTTTGCAAGGAGCAAATGGAAGCTTGGTGCTCTCCGGAGGACACTGCAGAGCTCGGATTTAGTGTCAGGTTTATTTAAATCGAAAGTACTGCCCCTAGCTGTCTTCTCTTGTTAAGATGCTACTTCTTATATTATATATGAATGTCTTAAACTTGGTTGTATATTCCAGGCTCCCATGTATATGAATTATATATAATTCCGAATATGCCAGGCTGTTTCAACTCTGCTACCCTCCACTGGGGAGGCATTCCAGATTGTTCATGCTCACACTTCCAGACTCATTTTCCAGTTTTATCTCTTCCTCACCCGTTACACGCTCTGCATTCTGGCCAAATCTGACTGTTCATTTCTGTGATCTGCACATGCTTCACCTTATTCCATCTGGCCTTAGCTTCGATATGTGGGTAACAGAATCCAACTTACAAACTCAGATATGCAGACACACCACTTTATTTTTCTCGAATCAACTTAATTTCTACTTGGATCCCTCTTTCTACTGGCACTGAGGGACGTTAATAGAAGTCAAGCAGGAATGACTACATAATTTGCAGGGTCTAGTGCAAAATGAAAATGCAAGCCTCTGGGTCAAAAACTAAGAATTTCAAGATGATGAGAGCAGAGCATTAAACCAAGTGCTGGCCCCTTCTGAGTAGAGTCCGGAGTGACTCATAAGGCACACATACATGAAGCTGGCCCTACGAGCCAATTTTGGCTGTCTTTCCTTTCTGTGGTTATGTCTGAATTCTGGGAGGCTTACATAGCACACATTGGGCTTAAGAGGTATCCAATCCTTAAGGTCTGCTGTCTGTGCTGCTCTCTGCTGAGAAAGGCTGTCTTCCTGGCTCTCCATCATTAGTCCAAGCAAATTGCCTCCTTCTCATCCATGAGGCCCTTCGACCTTCTGCCACGGCCGCTCCGGGGCCCAAGGGAAGAACACTGCCTCTGCCTCAGATCCGAAACACGTCCACGCTCTCTAAGTCCTGAATCTATCCAAAAGTATCATCCCCCACTTGGAACTTGGTTTGGGAGGAAACACAGGACACCCTGTTGTAAGGAGCCCCCACAGCTATGCACACCCGTTCTCTATACCTGTTCCCCAGTCCTGATCATGGAGCATCCTTGCCTATCCTGCAGATTTGTACCTGATTCAAGTTTTTTCTATGCCCTGAGTCCTTGGCCTTGCCCATCAAGGCCCAAGCTATCCAATGTGTGGAAAACCAGGGAGGCATTTCCTTTCCTTCCTCCGTTCTGAAGTAAAGAATAACAGTAAAGTTGTCCCAACAGAGGAGAAGTTATGTAGGCAAGATGGGAAGAGGAGGTGAAAGTGAAATGCTGGGAAGAAAAAAAAATGGCTGATATTTTAAATATATTATCCAGACACACATATTATATCCCAGGTTTGTCAAGAATATGTGTGTGTGTGAACCCCCAGTGGGTAGCAAACTCACCACCTCCTTAGATACCCTATGCCAGTTTCAGAAACAACTTTTTTTTTTAACGTTAAATATCCCCTTCGACATTTAAAAAATGAAGCGTGCACGCACACACACACACACACACACACACACACACACACACACACAGTGGCAGAGATTCCAGAGGCTTCCTCTTAACCTCTCTTCCCTCCCACTTCCAGAAACATCATTTTGTCTTGATGTGATTTCCTTCTATAGGTACCCGGGTATGCGGGATAATATGGAACAAATCTTGTCATTTCTACCAAATGAGGAGGCTTCCAAACTTGACTCCCTTATGCAGTTATCATGGTCACTTGAGTTCCCCTTTGCTTCTCTTCTAAACCCCTCTCCTCACTGCAAACACACATACAGAATTACGTTTCTTCCTCTGTCTCTCTCTCTTGTCTTTACTTTCTCTTTTGCTTAGCAAAAAACTTATCAGTCCTCAACCCAACGCTTAAACAATAATTTAATATATTTTGTTAATGCATTAATATATATAGCATATATATATGCTATATATACACATATTATATATAGCATATATATGCTATATATATGTATACATATATACATAATACATATTAATATACAAATGTATATTAATTGTAACCAGACCAATGAATATTGGTCATTATTATGATGGTCTACCACTATAAGAATAGTAATAACAAGAGCTAGCCCTTACCTGGTGTTTATTATATATACCCATTATTCTAAAGACTTTATGTCTATTAATCCCTTCTCGTGAGATAATCCATGGTACATGTGATAAGGGCTTTCTGTGATCCTGTGGGAGAGCTGCACTGTGATTTGGCCTGAAGAATCCACAGAACTTCTGTCCTCAGGCTCTTCGGAAGCCTATCTGTCCTTGGCGGTTTTAACTTCCCTTCTCATCAACACAGAGGAGGCGGGTCACAAAATCTCCTGGTGTTCTCTCCAACATTCGTAATGGAAATTTTGCTTTACAGGCGGTCTTTTTAGTAACAATTTAGCCAATGCCTAGCTAAGAAATTAATTATGCTAAAAATATCTGCTCAATTATTTCAACAACAAGTTCCCTGCATTGAAGCTGGGTTGGGGGCTGGGAAAGGGAACACGGGCAGCAAATGTCAGGGAGACACATGGGGGAAGAAACTAAAAATGGAGCTGTGCTGGGCTGGCACCCTTCTGCAAATGGCCCCAGGAGACAAGAACCCCTGGAGCAGGAAAGCTCCTCTGGCCCCAGGGTGGCCCCGCCTGGTGAAGCTGCTTAATGGAGGCTGTGTTAATGCATCAAGGGAGCAGGGGCTTTGCTTCCTAATCTGCACTTTGCACTCAGCGGCAGGCACACGGCAGGCATCCTTCACGAGGCAAACATGAAAATGAATTGCTGGCTTCCACGATGAAGTTGGTGCTTGACGCGTGGAGACGTGTGGTGGGGGGGGGAGGGGGAGAGTTAAAGCTCTCTTAGGGGTGGCAGAGGAAATCTGGATTTATGTCCTAATAACACACTGTGCACAGGATTCATCACAACTGCCCTGTTTTGGGAAGTTGCTAGGGAGACACCGAAGGTCCCCCTGAAGAAATGGGTAGTTAGAAATCTGTGAAGGCTAAGATGATGGGGTGTTTCATTCATTCACTGACTTAAAAATATTCACGGGGATCGTAACAATAATCAGAATCTGGGCCCTTTCTCCTTTCGAAGGAGTTTTTATGTATTTAATTTTGCTCGTGCTACTTATTTGATCTTAAAGCTGCACGGAACTGTGAGTCGGGGAAATGGGACCACGCGTCTCCTTTCCCCAGGACAACCATGGCTTCTGTCCGTTTTTCTGGCGGTGATTATTAAAAGCATCTCTGACGCTCTTGAATAGAATTCTGGTTGGGACAATGAGTAACCTCCACTCCTGGGCAACGGGGATTTAACCATGTGCCCGATGTCATTCTGTCAAAGCTAAACTCTACTTGAATGCTCCGAAGTCTGCTCAAGTAGCACCAGTGTGACCTAGAAATGCATCATCACCATCCCCTGCCCGGTACTTTTTGTTCCTTTTTCTCCAATTCCCCTTCTGCTTCTGAACTCCATTGCTCGCCGGCCTTCGGCTCTGCTCGCATCCTCCCACCGCACCCAAACCATCTCTGTTCCCGGGCCAGGGGCGTGTCCTCACTCCACGGCCAAACTGTCGCTGCGTCTGAGCACCTGCCCGGCAGGCCGAGCGCTGCACCAGACTTTCAGCGGGCCACCCGGAACGAGACGTGCGTCTCACTCACGCGGTGCTTCTGCACGAGGCTTCTCGGTCCTGTGGTTCTTCCGGGAAATTACTTTCCAAACGATGACTCAAAGACTCCTTCCATCTTGCGGCTCTCCTGCCCCCCAGGGCCACACAGTCCCATGCTTTTAGCCACGAGAAGAGGATGACAAAGAGAATGGAGGGCAGGTCTGGAAGAGGTGGATAGCCCTTCTCCCCGTATGCTATTGGCCCAAATTCAGGAAGATAACCGGTCACTGCTTTAGTGTTTTTGCACAAAGAGAAAAGGAAATAAAGTTTCATTCTAAAGTTTCCTCAAGTTGCCCCTTCTGGTAATCAAATACCCATCTCATTCCTTCTCTCACGTGTAGAAATCGTCTCCTCCTGGCGAGAGAGAACCCCAAGTCACACCAACCCCTGCACTCAGCTCAAAGTCCCGGTTTCTGAAGAAGGAGCAGTCCTCCCTGTCAGGTTCAGATGCGACTCCCCGTGGAAAAAGAGGAGTGGTCTAACTTCCACCACGGTGCCCAGCACACAAACGAGAAGCAGGGATAGGAGAGGCACAAGAGGACTGGAAAAGGCAGCAGACACGGGTCCGTAGCAATTCGCTGGGCAGATCTGCTTTCCGAATGATTGCACGGGCGGTTCACCAAGTATTTCACCATTATGTAACCCAGAGTGCCAGCTTCTCAGCTTCCAAGAGCTCATTTTTCTTTGCCCAAGGTCTGACCACAGAGCCAATGCCACATATTTTGGGCTATTGCTATGGCAGCACCCAGCTTCAAGACACCAGTGTAGTCAAAAAGGACTACCCATGTTTACAAACAACTGCAAAACGTCCATGCCTAAACAATATAAAGATCTGGTTTTTAATTTATGGAACTGCCTTATCATCAGTGGTCTTGATCCGATGATTCTCCTGGAGTCTCTCCTCAAAGAGATGACGTAGGGCTCCAGGGTATTTCCTTGTGGACCTGTCATTCCCCCAGAATTTAGAATCATTTAGTTTTGTGGGTGGGTATTTTTAGGAAAAAAACCCTGATTTATAGGGCCAAGGTCTGGACGTGGATCACATCACTTCTACCAACATCCCAATAGCTAGAATTTACTTCAGTCACCTCACTCCACTGCAGGGGGAGCTGGTAAGCATGGTCAAGCTGCATACACGAGAGGAGAAGGAAACTGAGGGCAGCACTTGTCAGTTCACTGCCTCTCACCTTCTTTTTGGCACTTTAGTATCTGCTGCACCATATCGAACTAGACCCTCCAGCATTTCTTCTGCACCAGGACCTCCACGTGAAGCTGTGTCAACAGCTGTTGCTGGAAGGACATTGCAGCTGGAAAGCAGCTTCTCTTCCTGATCTGGTGGGATGGGTTCTTCTTTCTCTGCTCCTGCTCCCCCGTCCCCTGGCGGTGTGTGTGGTGACACCCAGCAGTGGTGTGCCCCAGCTGCATACAACCCCTCAACAACCTTGCAGCCCCTGTAGGGCTGGTGACTACCCCCAGCATCCCTTCTGGTGGGCACCACACACTCCAGGCCTTAGTGCTGGCAGCAAAACCCAAGTCTCTCTGAGCACCTGCCTGCCACCCCCAGGTCATCTGTGCCCTGAAGTGTTGTTTCCTGCTTTTCTCTGACTGTGGGTCAGATCTGATCTGGACAAGCCAGCAATTTCTCCACCACCCAGTTGACTGCAATCACACTTCTCTGGTGAGTTCTGAAAGCCAGGCTTGGAATTCCACATTGATCCTTTCTTAGACATTGTCCCTCTGTCCTACGGTGTCCATCGGATAGAGTTCTCCTTACAGCTTTGTAGTTTACTTCTCTATCCTAATCTAATAATTCTTTCTAACAAACCTCTCCTGCTCAAATTAGTGTATGGTTTTTCCCTTCTGGTTGGACCTAGGCTATTACGTACACTGGGTTTGGCAAGTCTACAGTAGTTTCTGTCCTAGTCTGAGTCACACATGGGAGCTCCAGACTGTTTCTGTCAAGTTCTATAGAACGAAGCGTATTTCATGGAGAAGAGGACTGAAACCCAGGTCTTCTGGTTCTAAATCACCATAAGGGATAAGAAATCGTATAGGACATGGCAAGTGAATTTTTCAGGAGAAAAAAATCAGGTACAAAATGTCAATATTATTTCTAAAAGATAATGGTTCCTCACCAAAGGTATTTAGGATGATAAAATGATTTATGCAAATTAAACTTAAAATAAATCATCGTTTAAAAGATCAAAAGCATCTTTTATTGACACTGCCAGATTTAGCTTCCTAAAATTAATGTTTTTTCTCATCTATTTCTCTCTGTGGCTAATTTTTTTATTGAGATATAATTCAGATACCATCAAATTGACTCTTTTACAGTGTATGATTCAGTGGTTTTAGTATATTCGCAAAATATGCTAATATCACAACTATCCAATCCCAGATTATTTTTATCACCCTAAAAAGAAACCCTCTATCCATTAACAGTCATTCCCCTCTTCTTTTGCTCTCAACCCCTGGCAAGCACTATTTTCCATTTGTATGGATTTATCTATTCTGGACATTTCATATAAATGGAATCACAGGCTATGTGGCCTTTCGTGTCTGGCTTCTTTCATTAGCAGAATACCTTTAAGTTCACCCATGATGCTGCATGTGACTTTTAGTGTTTGATTTTTATAATCAGCGAAAACACAGGATATTCTTCTCTGTCACCTATGTTAATAAAGGTAGGACAGCCATCTAGTTTTCACTTGTAAGGAAAAGGGAATAATTATGGGGGGCGGTCAATAAAAATCTTGTGTTTTCATGAAATCCTAAATGCGAGCAAAAAAGAAAGTGAAAAATACCCCCAATCCTGCCTTTTAAACTTTCTCCCATGGTGTACTGCTACTAATAATCAACACTTACATGACACTTCAGAATTTCAGCACATTTTTATATTCGATGCCAAAGGTAACACCTTCTGCAGGAATTATATGCTGCGCTTTAATTCCAGGAGACTAGAAGAATCGTATAAATAGCACCACTATTTTTTTTAGTTGTTATTATCACACATCCTAAATATAAGTTAATAAAACCTCTAGTATTTCTGTAAAAATGCTTCTGTGAACAGAGATTGGCAAAAACTACAGAGGAGTTTGCCTTTTGTGTTTTTTTAAGAGAAAATCTTGAAGTTAATTATGAGTGGTCTCTAACACAGCAGCGTGATCTCCTGTTACTTAAATTTTCCCCATAATATAAGAGGGAGATGAGATGTGATACAAATGCCATCATCACAGTCATATCTACTGGTTTTTTTAAACCCTATCTTCTGAGGTGCTAAAAGCTATTCCCCAGCAGTAATAAAAGTCTAGCCTATGTTTAGTTAGAATCTTTGCAATACTCCTCTGAGATACGAGGTAGGAATATTATTACAGCTGGAGAAAGAGATGATGGTAAGTTAAGTGACTTGTCTAAGGAGACACAATAAATCAGATGTAGGCTTCAGGAATAAACCTTGACTTCCCTTTCAGGCTTTTCTCTGTGATACCATATGGCCTTTCTGAGCCACTGGAAGTTTCCTCATTAACCCTGCAGTTAATTTTTGTGTTTTATAAGGCTTTTTCCAGATACATAAATATAATCTTCTTTAATACAATTTCTCAGGCAATGTAAATTAAAGAAATCCACTCCTAATAAAGACCAGAGAGAATCTACCTTATCCACAAGAGATAGGAAACCCAGTAACTTAGCGTAATGACTTCCATCTGCCCCTACTAACCGATACAAGGTTATCACGTGGCCTAGCTTATTACCCTGATTATTGTGGACTGATACATAAATATGTTGGGACTACTGGCTATAGTTTTTCAATAATGGGAGCAGCATGTGGACTGTAGTATGGACTGCAAAGATTTCTTCGTGAAGTGCAAGTCAGGAAAGATGATTCTTATTCTCAGTGTTAAAGATGCATTCTGTCTATTGTGCTTCTGGGTAGTGAGTTAGACATGGAGAAACTAGATTTGGACAGAGCGACAGCCATTCTTCCCAAGATGCTTCACTTCACGAGGTATCTCTCCTCAGAAACCGTCAACTTTGCTGGCCCCCATGCTGCTCTGCATCTCAGAAAAATTGATGCATCTCACGCGCCCAATCCACAGTGACGCTCTTCCCTTTCCTGGCTGCAATGGCCCAACTGGGTTCCATGTCACCAGTGTGCACACCGCGGTTCCTTAAGAACACCGCCCGTGCCCTTCCACAGTAGTTAGTTCTGTGCCATTTCTCACCTTAGCACCTGGGGTGGAGAAGCCAGCTTTTCACTTGAGGATGGGAGTCCTCTTCTTCTGTCCCGAGCCCAGAGAAGAAGCCAAGATTTAATCGACATTATAGTACCATCTGAAAAGATACTCCCAGCCACAAAGAAAACAACCTCTTACATCAATAAATAGAATAACTGACAGCTCAGGGTTGTTGTTGTTGTTGTTGTTATTTTTAAGATTTTATTTATTTTTATTTGAGAGAGGGAGAGGGAGACCAACAGGAAGAAGCAGGCTCTCCACTGAGCAGGGAGCTGGATATGGGGCTCCATCCCAGGACCCTGGGATCATGATTTGAGCCGAAGGCAAGTGCTTAACTGACTGAGCCACCCAGGTGCCCCTACTAACACCGCAGTTTGAAGTAAATATATTTAGGAAACTTCTAGGAAATCCTAAAAGCTCTATCCAAGAACTATAGGCAGGTATTCATCCTACATTGTATGACTGAAGGAGTTTACAAAAGGACACTTCCAAGAATAAAAGAAGACTCTGTCCAGAGTATAAATTGCAGCCTCAAGAAATTAAAAAAACCAAAAGAATCAAGTCCGAGGAGGTCCTATTATATTCATATATATTGAATGTATGGAGCAACGTGTCCTATTGTTTTAGCCAAAGAAACAGAAACAAGAGGAGATTTTCGGTAGATAGCTAGGTATATGTCTATATATGGACACACACTAATTTTAAGAGTGTGGGTCATGAAGAGCCCAGAATGACCAGTCCGTGGAATACTTCCTGTGTCTCCCAGTGCAAACATTGAAACGAAGGTGTTCAGACCAGCGGAGCGTAGGGTCGTGGAGACAGGAAGCCACAAATGTTGCTAGTGAATCACTAAAAGAAATAGTGAGTCATGACACTGCCATTTCCACCTCTTGATTCCTGGACCATGAATACTGGCTCTGAGTGAAACAGCTCCATATACTGGGCATCCATCTAGAGCATATAAAGCTTCCTGGAGAACATTACCTTTGGCTTGCAAGGTGTTACCATGTAGGTAGCGCTGTAACTGGGTCTTGAAAAGGCCATTCTGCTGTTCTGTCAAGCCGGCTGCCCCAAAATGATGGGATCCGTGATAAGACCAGTGAATTCCTGAGCCTGGGCCTATTGCCACACTTCTTTTGCTTTGAAGTGACTTCCTTGACCAGAAGCAATTCTGTGTCAAATACCACAATGGCAGATAAGGCATTCTGTAAATCCATGAAACATTGTATGCCAGGAAGGCAAATCCGTGTCTAGAGAAAGTGTCTATTCCAGGAAACTGATACATACCATATACACACATTCATTCTCCATCCTAGGGATAATCAGCTGACCTACGCAGTGAAATCATATGGGCCACTGAGGGCAGAGAGGGAGCTATTACTATATGAAGAGAAGATCTTTGAATGAGCAGATTCCCTTTGATCGAGAGTAGGAACATATTTCCGTTACTTACACTGCTGAGAAAAGTACATTACAGAAGAATTATTGTTTCGTATCTGGAAACTATACTCTAGTACCTTAAAATTAACTGCAGAGTCAAACAAATTTCCCCATGCCTAAGAAAGACCAAACTCAGCAAAATGTCTTAATAAAAATAAGGGTTCATGCCCAGGCCTATCTTTAATTTCAGTGTCTACTTGGACCATTTGGCTTTTATTGAAATGCTTACGTAACATTTCAGCCCGCGTTTGAAAAATAAAAATAATAGCCATTTTGTGTGTGTGTTCCCCCCTTTTTTGGTGAGGATTAAATAGGAAAATGTATTTATTTAAAGCTTAGCTCTGAGCACAGACCACAGAAACTGCTTAAGAAATTATAACTAAAAAGATATACTCGCTTGATTTCACAACAATTCTAAGAGGTAATGTATAACCAGTCCCTTTTTATGGATGAAGAGACTGAGGTTATAAGAGATCAAACGTCTTGCTGAAAGTCAGAAAACCCGAACTTGAAGAGACGCACCACGATTCCCATCCAGGTTTTCCTCCTCAGAAATAATGTGTATCATGGGATGTGTTTGATTTCAAAATAAACTCTCGTAGAATTTTTTTTAAATTTTTTAAATAATTTTTGTTTTGTTCTCATAGAAAATTTTAAGAACACACAAAGAACAAAATAATTATTACTTATTTCCCTTCTATTTCTTATACATAAATTACATATAAATTTAGATGGTACTATTAATAATAGTGATAATAATAGCTAACATTTGAGTCCTTCTACTCACCAGAGCTTTTTCTAAGTATTTCACATGGATTAAACCACTTTGGCCTTGACAATGACTGTGGAAGGTAAGGAATATTCTTATCTCTGTTTACTAATGAGAAACTTGAGGCCTGGAGAAATTAACCAGCCTTCTCAAGGTCACCAGCCTCAGGGCTGGGGGTGACTCACCCGTGGGCTACCTTACATTAGAGCCATGCCCTGAGTTATTAGGCTGGGAACTCCAGTACAGATATACTCTCTTACGTTGGGATCATACTCTGCATACTTATTTATTATAAATTAGCGACTTTTCACTAAAATATATAATGTTAATATCTTCCAATATCATTAAGTATGGTGATGTTTAATTGGTAAATAGTATAACAACTTAAAAAGTTGTATAAAAAGTGCATCATTATTTACCCTGCCAATTCTATATTGTTGGATGTTTACTTGTTGTTGTAACACTTTGAGTGTTACCCCACTTTGCATATACATTGTTGTGTACATGACCGGATGTGTATATGGGGCCCGTTCCTACAGCAGAATTTCTGGATCATTTTTAGAGGATTTTGCTACAGATTTCCAGCTTGCATTTCAACAAGATGATATTGATCATCTCTCCCATGGGCAGTGAAGGAGAGCGCTCTGAATCCAGGTCTCCTGATTCTTACTGACTTCAAGCCTGACCCTGTGATAATTTCTGCTTAATCCTGCCACTTGATGACAGAGGACAGGTCTGAGTCCAACCCCTAAGAGCCTTCTGTGTGATGCCCTTTTAGTTCAAGTCTTATCCCCCATCTGAAGTGCATCTATGCAATTATTTGTCTAAATCTAGAGGAATGAAATGTGACATTACTGGGAGATGCAGATGCGAAGTCTTATCACCAGATGCCAAAGGGAGACTTTCATTCTTAAACCCACTTTATGCATGTGTTTGAATTGAAAAGGGCACAATAAGGGGCGCCTGAGTGGCTCAGTCATTAAGGGTCTGCCTTTGGCTCAGGACTTGATCCCAGCGTTCTGGGATCAAGCCCCACATCAGGCTCCTCCGCTATGAATCTGTTTCTTCCTCTCCCGCTCCCCCTGCTTGTGTTCCCTCTCTCGCTGGCTGTCTCTGTCAAATAAATAAATAAAATCTTTAAAAAAAAAAAAAAAGAAAAGAAAAAGAAAAGGGCACAATGCAAACATTTGAATATGATAGATAACTCTACTACATTATAAGTAATCTGGATTTATTGTTAATCTCAAGGATGACTTTTTTTTCCCCCCTGCTATTAACCTCTCTCCAAAAGAAGCAAAGGCACCACCAGCTTCTCAGGGCGTCCACCGTGCAACTCAACTCAAAGTTTCTCTTGAAGCTATCTGCCTCTAAGTTGCTCGCGATTTGTGGTCAAGAACTCTCATCAAATATTGTGATGTAATTAGTGATGTTTGGTAATTTTGCTTTATAAAAAATATTATCTTCACAACGAATGCCTATGCAAATCAGGAATTCTTTATAAACTTCTTAAATTTAAAGTTGAGAAATAAGGCATCTGCTGACTAAGGTAGATAATTCCAAGTGTAAAAATTGAGAAAGATTGGTTTCATTTTGCTCCTATACAAATACGCATATATACAAGATTTACCCACTAGTTCTGCGAAAAATTGGTCTCTTTTTGCCTCTCGGTGCAAAGACCAATACAAAGATGAGAGATAATACTTCAACCTTAAGTAATGTTTCACAAATTACAGATAATCATTTTAAAAAGAATGAAGGTGGAAATGTCAAGGAAAAAAGAGAAGTGTCCTTTAGGCGATTTTTCTCTGTCAGCATCAAGTAGATAGACTTCAGCTCATCGTCATCTGGGAAAGTGTACTAGACTAGAATCTGGGAAGGCTTCCTCCAGAAGTTTTTCTCTTGCTCTTGACTTTGCACATTCGAAGTACTTCAGGACCTTGGGAAAAATTCTCAGGACACGACACCATCTAGATGCCAAAATGTATTTATTTTTATGTCCGGTGCTCAAGCCGTTCGTGTAATGATACTCGAGAGTCTGAGTTTCCTCCAGCGTGGCAGTCTCTGAGGCCAGACATTTAGGAGTTAAAGGAGGCCAGGGTGCAGGGACAGCTGGAGATAATTACTTACAATCAAAGGACACGCAGAAAAGCAGCAGGAACAGCAGGGTGAGGTGTTCTGCCTGGCTGGATTATAGGAGTCATCTGGACAGAGGCAACTGGGCTTAAATACTAGTAAGGGAATTTTGCACTGTTTGATCTTATTTTAAGAGCTAAGAAAGAGATTGGGATTGGTTTGAACCTGGTTTAAAAAGCCCAGAGGTAGACATTCCCGCCATAAACAGCTTGAACTCTCTTGTCCCGTAAATGGGGATATAGGAAAGATGTGTTAGGGCCAAGAAGGCTTTGTATATTAAACACAAGATCAAGTTTTACTTCTAAAATTCTGAAGGATAATTTTGTACTCCTGTTTTCCAACATGAGTAATTAGTCTAAATTCCTGGATCTCTGACTTTGTTCTTTGTATTCTATTTTCTAAGATCTCCACATAACACATCCCGGCTTTCAACTTTTTTCGTCAGTTCACTTTTTCTGCAGTCCTAAATTATATTTCGGGGCTGCCATTTTCCCTCGTAGGGCCAAGATTCATGAGGCAAATAAATATTTCTTCAGTGAGAGAGTATATTGTAGCCAGCACTACTTTAAGGAGATATCAGATCTCTGAAGTCTTTAAATTGGATTTTCTTCTCAGATACATATTTTTTTTCCATTTAATAACATGTATAAAATGGATTCACTGCATTATATTCAGTACCTAAACCTTGACTCTTGGAGAAACCTTTCCTTGATGAACTCCCATCTGAAACCATGAGCGCTCTTGTTTTGATTTATCTGTAATGTTCAGAAATAAGCTCTAAACTTTACAACATTGGGTACTTTATCAGGTAACCACAGAATTAAGCATACCAAGCAACTTGAAAGAAAGCATGCTTACTTCAAAGCTGCTGGCATTAGATGTTACAAGATAAAATGGGAAAACACATCGTGTACACAAGCCTGGGGCAGGACTTAGAAGCATAAATGACAGCCTTTTCATTTATGACACCAAATTTGGGGGGGAGGGCAAAGTTGTATGGTGAAAGTCCTACAACTTTTAAACACAAAAGCACTGTCAGAACGGAAGATGTGTCTCCCTTCCTTAGAATTTGCTAGTGGATCGCTGTTTGCAGGCTGAGGTCCAAATGTCTCAGAATTCATAAGAGGACTTCATGGTCTATCTCAAGCTGACCTCTGCCTCCTCTTCTTCTTTTCCCTCATCTTTGTCCTGTATGCCCATGCTCCATCTAGCCCTAACAAGTGTCATCTGCATTCTGACTCTTGAACTTTCGATCCTCTTTTATCTCCAAATTCAAATACCCTGCCCTAATTGTACAATCTGCAAATTTTCTACTCAGTACCTCAGCAGTCTTTCCCTCCCCAGCCCACACTCTTAACCAACACACAAGAGGCTTTACCCTTTTCATACCCTCTTACCAAATAAAAATCCACACCTTCCTTCCACTTACCCTGAGGAATGAATCGTTCTTTTATTGGTGTATCTGTAGTAGTATGTACATCTCTCTGTAATTCATTTGTCTAATAATTCAGGCTCTAATTCATTTGTACATTTGTTTTTAAGAAGTGCTTAATATTTGCTGTATAATGATGGCCAGTCATTGCTCTAAGTTCTGGGGATTAAGCAGTGAAGCAGACAGACTGATGACCTCAGTGCTTACGATCTAGCCACCACCTTCAACATCCACACAAAATGTGTTGATTGGCCACTAGCTTGCCTGCTATCCCTGGAGGAGGGAAACTTTCTTAATAATCTTTGAATTCACAAGGCCTAGTAATGTGGTCAATATTTATAAATATAATAATATATCTAAATGGATGCTCACTGTGCTCTAAGTAGCTCTTTCGTGCTTTCCACGCAATTTCCCACGGAATCCTCATGACAGCCCTGTGAGTTGAACACTTACGCGCACAGAGGAGGCAAGACTCCTGTCCGAAGTCACACAGTCACTAAGTAGCAAAGTCAAAAATTGAACGCAAAGTATGTCTGACTCCCAGAGTAAAGTGAGTAAATGGAAGAGTGAATGCAATGCTACAGAAAGAAGACAGTTCTTTGCCCAGTGTTCCAGGTCAGGTGGACGGTTAGTTGTTGGCCTAAAGAAGAACAATACAAGGAGTGAAGGTCTCCATTCTCAGTATGGAGGAGGGAGCAACTGGCTTCGTGTGCTTGAAGGATTTGAGGCTTATGCGAAAATATCTGTCCCATGTACTTCATCACTAAAGCTAGATCTCTTTGAAGTAGTCAAAAATGGTTGGTTAATTCACTCATTTTTTATCTCTTCCTAAAAATTATTTTGGACTGTCTTTAAAAATAATAACCAATGAACCAAAATAAACAAATAAATCCCTGTTCTTTTCATTCCAGAACATTCTAGAATTGTACATATGAGAAGCTGTTCCGTTTCACATTAGTGACCACAATTCAGTGTCTGTCCATCCAATATTTATTGAGGACTGGCATTGAAACCATCCCCAGGTCTCTTGGCGAGGCAGCCTCATGATATTCTGAGAGGGAATGTCTTGGCCTTTGAAATTCTGCCCAGGACCCCACCCCTGGAGTACATTTCCTTACACACGGCATAGTTTTCACATCAGATCGTAACAAAGGCACTCTCTAAAGTTAGTAAAGATATTTTCAGCTTTTTCTGTTTAATGCTGTTACAGACACTTAGCAATGGTTTCTGAGTATGAATAAGATTTGAAAGTGTCTCTAGCCAGGGAGAGGGAACATACGAGTGCAAGCTCACAGAGCTGCTCCCACAGCACCAGAGCCTGGCCTGCGTTTCCGGACACATTTCTGAATTCTCACCAGAAAAAGGGAGCTTCTTGCTGTGTATCATTACTCTTGGAGTCACTGTTCTTTGTTAAGCCAAACTACTAACAATAATATGAAGAATTCATTTCCCCCATTTTGCTTTTAAAAGTGGCCACAGAAAAAGTTCCATTCGCTCCTTTGACATAGTTCAGTGATTATTGACAGAAGACAAAATTCCTTTTTATCGGTTGATATTTTCATTTTTTACCTATAGCTCCTCTACATTATTTGTTAAATATAATAGTCTTCAAGTTCTTTTTATGAAAAATAATTTTCACAGGGGGTTAGGGCCATGTCCTGTGCCCTTGGCTTTGTGTTTCTCTGCAGTGAGGCATCATTAATGTAATATTCCAGACCTCTCTCCACCCTCTCATTTACTTCTTCTGCAGGAGGAAGAAACTTCTCTGGCTGGTGGATCTGGAACAAGTAGGCATGCCTAGCTCTGTCCTTCCTTTTTTCCTTCTCTTTAAGGTGTGACTGTCTGAAGATAGTAAGCACTTTGGTCTGTGTGACTGTGAATAGCTTCTCACAGATTTGGAAGTTCCCAATCTAGCCAACGAGATGCAGTGACCCTGGACTCAGAAGTTGGACAGAGGGGTGTCATTTGGGGCCTACCCAAACCTCAGCATTAGTCTGGAACCACTAACAGATTATGCTTTCTGAGGCAGAAAAGTCTCCTCAAATGTGGTCTGAGAAAGAGCTCTGAACAAAATGTGAATAGGTTGTAACTTTCAACCTTAGCTCTAAAATTCAGTGACCATAGGTTTTTCAAATTATAAACTCCCTTTCTGCTTCTTTCTCTGTCACCTTTGAATTGGAACATCTTACCTAAAAAAATACAAAGGTAAACAGCGCAGTTGTACGGGAGCTCTGGAGTTCTTAGGTGTTCCATAAGGAACTTCGAGGGGACATTACTATCAGTGTGCCGGATCCAGACTAGGAGAGGACTTGGGCTGAACATAAAATTTGCTTTACTTACACTTGAATTCTGAGAATAAAGAGTTTTACATCTGATTTTGGTTTTCTCTAATCTGGCAACGTGAGGAATGATTAAAGCAAGAGTTTACATGTGGCAGAGCAGGGTAATGATTTGTGATATGTTCCCCGTCACACTTTCTTTCTTCCTCTCTTTTTTCCCAAGAGAAATAAATTGTCAGACTTTGAGAAGGTAGGGTTCTAATAAAATTCTTCCTGCATTTCATCGTTGCTGCTTCTGGTAAAACACATCTCTCTCTCTCTCTCTCTCTCTCTCTCTCTCTCTCACACACACACACACACACACACACACACACACACATGCACACACACATTCAGCAAAGGCTAGGATTTCTGGAGATTACTTTCAGAGTTTCTGTCTCACCCAAAGCACATATCAAAAATTCTTCTGGAAAGGTTATCAGAGGCAGTAAAGGATGTGGACACATCACTATGTAGGAGTAATGGGGCATAAAACCAAATATTTATTCTACCCACTGAACACCAGCTAAAACTACAGTTTAGGAAAGAATTCCTCGGTACCTGTCTCTAATGGAGAATGTACCTTCCAGATTTATCAAATATGCCTGGTTTGAAGATTAGTTCCCAGCAGGAGATTCCTTAAAGTGAAGAGTACTTTGAAAAAGGTTTATCGGATCCTCATCTCATCTTTACTTAAGTATGGTTAGAAAGTGAAAAGAAGGGCCACATGCACCCCAATGTTCATAGCAGCATTGTCCACAATAGCTAAATCATGGAAGGAACCGAGATGCCCTTCAACAGATGACTGGATTAAGAAGTTGTGGTCCATATATACAATGGAATATTACTCAGCTATCAGAAAGAACGAGTTCTCAACATTTGCTGCAACATGGACGGCACTGGAGGAGATAATGCTAAGTGAAATAAGTCAAGCAGAGAAAGACAATTATCATATGATTTCTCTCATCTATGGAACATAAGAACTAGGAAGATCAGTAGGGAAAGTAAGGGATAAAAAAAAGGGTGGATAATCAGAAGGGGGAATGAAGCATGAGACACTATGGACTCTGAGAAACAAACTGAGGGCTTCAGAGGAGACGGGGGGTGGGGGAATGGCATTGGCTGGTGACGGGTAGTAAGGAGGGCACGTATTGCATGGTGCACTGGGTGTTATACGCAACTAATGAATCATCGAACTTTACATCAGAAACCAGGGATGTACTGTATGGTGACTAACATAATATAATAAAAAAACATAAAAAAAAAAGAAAGTATGGTAATGTATTTTAAGTAGAGGCTTCATTCATTTTAATGAGATAAAATGCCTATGGTGGTCTGATAATGTTGGAAAGATATTTATTTACAGCTCTATGGTCTTTCTCTTTGAAAAAAGAATATTTTGCAGTAAGATTTAATCGGTTCCTATAAAGAAGGTACTGTTGCAATGTTACTGACATAGTAGGTATTAATTCTTTCAGTTTGATTTCTGGAGACTCAGTTGAGTCTCTTTACTTCTGTAGATTAATTATTACTTCTTTACTCCTTAAAAGGTTGGCAATACTTTTTTATTCTTTCATTTATTTCTTTTTACATGGTATCTTTTAAATATTTAATCTTCTAAACCCATCTACTTTTTATTCAGTATAATCACAAGGAACTGGCTAAAAATTACCCCCCAAAAAGAAAATTATGTACTCATTAAAATCACACTAGCCAAGTATATTTAAAATTTGATTTATGTGACAGAGAGACAGCCAGCGAGAGAGGGAACACAGCAGGAGAGTGAGAGAGGAAGAAGCAGGCTCCCAGCGGAGGAGCCCGATGTGGGACTCGATCCCGGAACACCGGGATCACGCCCTGAGCCGAAGGCAGACGCTTTAACGACTGCGCCACCCAGGAGCCCCTAAAATTTGAAAAAAAAAATGCTATAGAATGTGAGAAAACAATTTACGCCAGTCCACAAGACTTCATTATAAACATATATATGTGTCATAATGTACAAATAAAATTCAGAAGAAAGACCCAAAATGATAAAATTATAGCCTGATAGAGTATGTGTGATTTTTCTTTTAAAATGTTTTCATATTCTATTTTTGCTATTTAAAACCTGTTGAATAAATATTACTTTTGTAATAAAAAATGTCATTTTTGACTCTAAACTAAAGAAAGTTTCTGGGTGGTTAAAAAGGCAGCTTTCTGCCCCAGCTCTTACAAACTATATTCATTCTGTCTCATTATGTTTGCCTTAGCTGTGCAGCCACATAAAGTCCCATTAATAGAATATACTATTTTAAGAATTAAAATTTTTATTTAAGTGTGTACTACACATTGACTTTCGCACCAACTGTTTATTTAAGATATTTTACAATAAAAATAATGAAATGGTAAAATCAAAATAGAAGGGAAAAGAGGACACAAGTCTGCCAATCAAAAAGCCAAAATAATTACTATGCTTCTGTCTCAAATTTGTCTCTAAGGTTTTCTTCTTTTTGTAAGAAGGAAGATGTTTTTGAAGGAAATATACTTTTCGTAGCGCTTATATTGAAAAATAGCTCAGGTGGGAATCTAACGTTGGTTTGATAATCACTAGTATTCAGTGTTATCAACAATACGCACAATTTGCTATTGCATTTAGCAAAAATTCACTCTCATTTAAAGAAAAGGGAAAAATATTAAAATGAATCTTAACAAAGGCAATTTTCTTTTGTCGGCTAACCTGATGAGCTGTTTTATACAATTTTCTGGTTTTCTAACTTGATCTAGGGATGGAATTTGGAAGGATGGAAAGCACGTCACGTATGTAATATCAGCTAAGTCCGGCTTTTGATTGTAGGTTTATGGCTCGAAGGCTACTGGTCTGTATGTGCTGAGGATGGGCAGATTGATTGATAGATGGAGGGTTATAAGAGAGCACATTCTCAACTTCCTCACTTAGAAACGAGACAAGTCTAGTACAAAATTGCATAGCATGATGAGAAACAACACCTCATCCATCCATCCATTCATTTTTTTTATTTAACAAATGTATCTGTTAAGATGTTTTAATCTGCAGAAAACATAATATACACATAAAAGTGGCTTAAAAGATGGAGCTTAGTGTTCTATATAACAAGAATTCTGGTGGTAGGGAAGTTCCTGGTTGGATTATTCAGTAACTATAATTTCATCAAGAGCCTACATATTTTATGTCTTCCTGCTATGCCATCCTTAGCCGGTGACTTTTCTTCCTGGGTGACCCTTTGCTTCATGACCGCATGGTTTCAAGTCGCTACCATTGTGCCAGGTGTCACGTCCTCACCCAATCACATCAAGACTCAGAAAAATGGCATTTCTCCTTGTACATCTTTTTGTCAGGAAGGAAAACTTTCACTAGAAAGTCCCTGGTGGACTTCTCCTACTTGGACGTAATCACATACTCATTCTTAAATTAATTGTCAATGGGATGGGGGAGAATATTACCATGATTGTCTTAGACTAATTAAAATTCACCTCCAGGACGTAGGAGGAAACTCCTTCCTTGGACACCTCAGAAGAGGAAAAGCGAACAAAATTGAGATTCTGCTAGTGATAAAGAATACGATAGTTGCTAGAAAGATTAAACATTAATGCTAACCACAGAACAACTCATTGGGCCTCTGTTCTAGCTAGCTAGCTGCTAGACATGGGGAACACAGGAGGGGGAGAAGGGGTTCGGGTCACTTTTCATAGAAGATACAGTCTAGCGGCGAGAGGGGTAACTGAACGTGTCATTAGCAAGAGAGCAGAATATCATTTTTGGATGAGGAAAGTGAATAAAGAAGCCCCAGTATTGTGTACGTGTACGTATGGAGTGCTTGGCTTTGTCACTTTTAAACAATGCCTGCTTTAAGTCCACAGGAAACCACTCTAAATATCTGAAACAACGGTTGAGTGAAAACCTGAAAACTGTATTTACAGCTGACCCTTAAACAACACAGGTTTGAACTGTGAGGGTCCACTTGTACACAGATTTTTTCCTCTTCCTTATGATTTTCTTAATAATGTTTTCTTTTCTCTAGCTTACTTTGTTGTAAAAATATAGTATATAACATATACAATATGTCTTAGTCCACTGTTTATGTTATCGGTAAGGCATCCTGTCAACAATAGGCTAATAGTAGTTAAACTTAGGGGGAGCCGGGGTACCTGGGTGGCTCAGATGGTTAAGTATCTGCCTTCTGCTCAGGTCATGGTCCCTGGGTCCTGGGATCAAGCCCTGCATCAGGCTCCCTGCTCGGGCGGGGGCGGGGGGAGCCTGCTTCTCCCTCTCCTTCTGCGGCTTCCCCTGCTTGTACTCTCTCACTCTGTCAAATAAATAAATAAAATCCTTAAAAAAAAAAAAAAAGCTTGGGTGAATCAAAAGTCACATGCAGATTCTCCATTTTCTGGGGCTTGGTGTCCCCTAACCTTCCTGTTGTTCAAGAGTCAACTGTACTTCAATTTTCTTCCATTGTTCTGCTCTAAATTTTATATTTACACCTCACACTTACATGTACAAATAGTTGTTCTCCTTTACGTTGTACACTTACCCTTGATACTCAAATGTCAAATGTACACCAAATTTAAATTTTATGGTAGGCTAACGAGTGTGGTAGGGGTGCCCACACCCTAATCCTTGGAACCTGTGAATATGATGCCTTACATGGTAAAATGGACTTTGTAAATGTGACTCAGTTAAGGATTTTGAAATAGAGAGATCAGCCTAGATTATCGAAGTGGACCTAATGTATGGATCCTTAGAAGAGGGAAACAGGAGGATCAGTCAGGAATAGAAGATGTGGTGACAGAACCAACAGGAAAGAGTAGTGTGAGGAAGGGGCCACAAACTAGGGGATGGGAGTCGCCCCTAGAGGCTGAGAAAGGCGGGGAAAAGGCTTCCTTCCTAGAGCCACCAGAAAGGAGTGCAGTCCTGTCAGAATCGACTGCAGCCCAGTTGAGACCTATGTCAGACTTCCGACATCCAGAAGTAGAAGAGAATAAATTTGTAATCTTTTAAGTCACCGAGTTTGTGGTAATTTGTTACAGCAGCCAAGAGGAAACTAGTACGGTGTGCTACCATCTTTTATCTTTTTTTATTACTGTCTTATAAATACCAGCTTTTGTAGGTTTCTCTAGCTGATTATGACATTTGTCATAAATAATGTATATATAATTTAGAAATGGTTATAATATATATCATATCTATCTCTCTAATAATTTATTTAAATTATATAATTTTTCTTAAAAAATTAAAAGTTGGAAAGAACGTTCATAGTCAAGCCTCAGTGATCTTTATTTCAGTATTCATCTCTTTTCCAACAAACTCCCAAAGTTTAATACACTAGGAACAGTTTTGGCTAAAGACTAAGACTAAGTTTTCCTGAAACAAAAGAGCTAAATGAAGAGAAATAAGTGAAATGCCACTTCTATTTGCATAAATTGAAATAAAAATCACTTACATGGTGTAGTATTGAACAATGAACAGTTAACCTCATTCCTTAAAATGACCCTGTAAAGTAGAGAAAGCATTAGTTCAGTTTTATGTGGGCAAGGATTACATCATACACGGTTTCATTCTTGCTTGTATTGAGCACTCAGTACGTGCCAGACATCACGATAGTTGTTGAGGAAATAACCATAATAACACTATTAATCACAACAATAATGGTGATTTCTTTATTTTTCATGTATTGAACGCTTACTCTGTACAGGTACAGTTCAAGATATCATTCATACATTAACTCATTAATTCATACAACAAACCTAGATGATAGAACAGGTCGAGATCTTGCCCTGAGAGAGAGCACAATTATTAAAGAAGAAGGGGTAGACATATCATCAGATACTTTTCATTGCCATGAGAGAATTAAAATCACAATTTGGGAACCCCCAGAGAAGGTGCAGGTAACTCAGCCTGGGTAGGGATAGAGAAGGTTTCCCAATTACTGATTCTGGAGTGTAATCCTGAAAGCAAACTCTGTGAATGCCAATAAAACACAAAAGTCTCATGGTTTTAATGCAGCAAAGGTTTGTTTCTTAATTATGCCACAGGACAAGTAGATCAGACGTCTTTTCATGGTGCTTCTCCTCCGATAGTAATTCAGGGATTATGGTTGCTTCCAAATTGCAACCCTACATCTTTGAGCTCTCTCATGTGGCTGGGAGAATGAGATGAGATGTAAGTACCCTGACACTTACCTGCTTTGATTTATAAATGATATCTCTCACCTCCACTCTAGATTGTTGATCAGAACCAGTCACAAATCCCAACTCAAGTGCAAGAGCAAAGGAGAATGTTGACCATTTGGTAAACATTTCTCTCTGTCGCAGTTAGACAAAGAGTATCGAAAAAGTAAGGGTTAGTGAAAGCACAGAGGTGAGAAACATCATCATCTGAGCCAGGGGGATTTTGGTTTTCTTGAATATGATATGAAAATGTGTAGATGATAAGAACATAAAGGAATAGTCATGACCCAGATCAATGAAGGCTCCATAGATGTTAAGGCTCTTGGCTTTTATTGTACAGGAAAGACAGAACTCTTGAAAAAATTTTAAGTAGGTTTGAACTCTGGGGACTATGGTCCCTGAGAAGGACAAGATTGAAATATCTGTTATAAGGTAATCAAATTAGTTAGGAGTCTGTGAAGATATTCATCAAAACCTGGGCAATATAATAGGGATAAAAGAAAGGGACAGATCTGAAATATGTTAGAGACAAAATTGGCAAGAATAGAAAAACTGATTAAACATGGGACACTGGGAAGAAGTGAAGAATAACTCCCAGATTTCTACTATGGGTAACTGGTACTATCAATTTAGACAGAGATTATTGAGGGAAGACTTTTTGAAGAGGGGGAAGATAAAGACATTTATTCTGGACTTTTAAGGTTGAGTTGTCAGTAGGAAATCCAGGTGGAGTCAACCAGCAGGAGTTTGGATAAAGGTCTAAAGCTGGCTCCAAGCTTGAAATGAAGGTGTGGGAAGCATAAAAGTCTGGATGAAAGATGAAACCACAAGACGAGGTGTTTGGGCAGCTGTGAAAATGAGATGGGCAGGGGCTCAGAACTCAACCACAAGGAACACCAACATGTGAAGGGTATGACGAAGAAAAGACCCCATAAAGATGAAAGAGAAGATTCTGCCAAGTGTATAATGAGAATAAGAAGCTCAGGGAAGGCAGAGTTTCGAGGGGAGAGTGATCAATCATCATAAGTGGTATCTGAAAGAAATCCAGCAGGATAAGGACTGAAATTTTTCATTGAATTTGGTGATTGGAAGTGCCCAATGATAGCCTCACCTGTAAAGAGATTGGTAAGAAGGAAAGATTTCAATGGACTGGAAATTGCTGCAAAGTGGATAAAGTGGAAACAGAGTAGCCACTTCCCCCTGAGAAGTTTAGGGATTTGCTCTTATCACACAGCCAGAGTTTCAGTTCAAGGTGAACAGAACTGAAGCCTGAGGCCAGATCAGGAAGCTGCTTCATGGCAGGACAGGAGCCAGACCAGTTGTCAGGGTCCAGATAGTCACATGCACGAAAGCACCTCAAAAATAAGTGCAGTCTTTCACCACATTTTCTCATTCTTATGACCATGTAGATGAGTTGCTGAGGGGAATTTTCCAAGCATGTATTAACACACACACACACACACACACACACACACACACACACACACACACACAAGTTTGAAGAGATAGACCATTAAGGTGATTTACTTAAAGGGAGCTGAGCAGAGTACAACAAACAAGTAACAAATGATACCCCACTACATCCCAGGGCATTTTAGACTTTTAGGGAGTACTTAATGAGACCAAGCTGTCTTAGGAAAGTAAAATTGGATGGATGTATTTTTAAACAGTACCCCACGTCAACATAATTCTATCAAGCGATCTTTTCTAATAAGCAAGGCACTTAGCTCATATTTAAGCCATGGTTAAAGAAACAAAACTTAGAGATACAAAGTTCCCAATGTGTCTTGTGGCGGGGGGTGGGGGGTGGTCTCAGAATTCTTCTCATGATAGTGGTCCTAAATAAAGGTAAGACCTGGTTCTCATAGCATGTTCTGGGAACATAAGAAGGCTGCATGGCTCTAGCTTCTTGGGGAGTGGAGGGAGATAAAGCTGACCACGGAGGCCGAAACCAGATAATGAAGGGCTTTATATATCATGCTAAGGAGTCTGGACTTTATCTTACGGGTTAGCAGAGAGCTATTAAAGACTTTTAAGTAAGGGATTATCATGATCAGATTTCTATTTTCTGGCAGCTACAGTGTGGAAGAGAACTGAAGGAAGACAAAGGCTGGAGGCAAAGAGACCAGTTAGTAAGTCCTGTTTATTCTCGTTCCTTCCCTCTGCCTTGAGATGCCCACATACCAAGACTCCAGACCTGTTCTTTGTATGACCTTTCTTACCAGGGGCTGCCTCACCGATCTGGGTTTTTACTGCCTAACACAGAGACCACATGTGTATGTGTGTGCTCACGTACGGTGCACACGTACACATGCACACGGAACATGGTTTTCATTCTGATCCTTCCTAAGCAGAGCCAAGACTTCCTGTTGTATTCAGGTCCTCCACAGGCCATGTTAAGGAACAACAGGATATATCATTGTATGAAGAAAAGATCCCTTGTCTGCTGGGAAGACATGGAGGGTCCATTGGATTTGGGCAACGGATGGGGATAGAATCCTGTGAATGTGTGAAAGTTATAGTCCAGCTGCTTTGACGAATTTAATATAAAATGTTCTAGTTTCTCTCTCTTTACAGTGTATTTCTCATGTAATGCATTGAAAGGTTGCAGAATTCTGAAGGGTAACAGGAGAAAGGAATTGAAGAAGACAGGGTATTAAAGACAATACACACACAAGTAAATACTTGTAAAACTGTATCTTGACCTCGTACAAGAAGGTTCAAATAAAGAATCTCATACGCCGATTGCCACATATTTTACCAGAAGGGGTGGCAAAGGAAAACGGAAGCTCACTTCCCCCAGCAAAAGAGAAGAGTAAATAGATTTTAAATGCAATGAAATGTTTGCAAATGATGATTCAAAAGCAAACAAGCTTAAAGGGAGGAGTAATGGAAATCGCCTATGTATCTGTTCTAATAGTGCAAGTTTAATAACTGTAGGAGAACAACGAACTTATAGACAGTCCTTGTTCATCGCTGTGTCTTGGAAGGTAAGGAATAATGCAGCCTAAGTGAATGGCTAAAAGATTTTATACTTAAAGGAAAGTAAACTAATACATGTGTGGTTTTTAACGTCCGAAGTATTGTCTTTGGAACATTTTTTTTTGGTCCCCTGGAAAACAAAGTAATATCTGTGGTTTTTCGTCTTCCTCTTACTGAGATACAGGAGGGAAGTAGAGATGATCTCATCTAAACAGCGAAGCGGAAAGAGGGAGGACCCTTTTATATGTTTTTGAATCACTCAGATATTGTCGAATATTGCAGATTCGAAATGTGACTTAATCACAGTGGTGCCGCTCTCATTTCTGAGGGAAACCATGGCATATGCATATGTCTCTGAGATTAATGAGGCTCTACTAAACCAAATGGTGTCGACAGCTTTGTCTGCACTCCTAGGAGGACGCCCAGGTCCTATTTCTTCCCGTGGTGATACCGGCGGCGCCCGGGGGAAGCATGAAATCACAAAAGAGAAGATCCGGTGCCGGAGCTGCTGGTGGGCATCGAGGTCTGCAGGCTGATGGAGACGAGCTAGGTGGGTCAGCTAGGTGACGCGTCGTGCTAGGACTTAAAGGTACCTCCGTCACTGCTCAGTCACAGAGCTGGACCCGCTTCGGTTCACGGTGTCGGAGTCTGGAAGTCTCCTGTGCACATGAGGTAGACTGCTCATCCTAAGAGGGCTGCTTCCAGATAGTTCATACACTTTTTCTCCTCTCTAACCTCGATAGCTGAGAGGCTGAGAGGTGATGGGGATAAGCTGCTAGCTTTCAGAGTGCCAGATCTCTGCGCCCGAGACATTTCTTCCTTCCTCTCCTCCTAAGGCCAAGACACTTAGTCTTCCAAGTGTTCGTACTAATTAAATGCAGTCCTGGGACGCCAGAAATGCTTTGAATGTAAAAGATTAACGACAGAGAACACTTTTGTGAAAGGAGGGAATTGAGACAGGAGAGGCCCTTCCTCGTTGGCATGGGTTTAAGGGAGAGGTAATCTTGAAGTCTTAGGAACGTGAGCAGTGCAATTTTTTTTTTTTTAAGAGACACTTGGCTCTGATGGGAAAGAATGAACAAAATATTTCAGGGACTGTGGCAGCAGCCACCCAGGAAGGTTCACCGTGATCCTGGGTGACAAATGAGCTATGAGTGGGCTGTCTGAGCAAATGAGGGCAAGATGAGCCATCCTATTATCTGCCCCTCTGGCCATGTTCCCTCCTGTTTCGTTTTCAAGCTCACCATAACGGGAACCCACTGACCATTTTGACCTTTCCTTCCAGATTTGGCATTTAGAGGAATAAATCAGAATGAATGTTGCCATTAAGCTCCAGACATGGTGTCTTTAAGAGAAAAGTGAGATGGTTACTGGCAGTTTTAGTACTCGGGACAATACTGCAGTGCTAACTTGGAACAGAAAGAATTAATCAGTAGGAGAAACCTGGTGTTCCTGTGGGCAACACCGGTCTCCGCAAATATTTTGACTATTACTTGTTCAATCAGCTGGGCAGTGGGAGGTGAGGAAGGAGACCAAGATTTGTGTTTTGGTAACTTGCCAGCACTTCGATGTCAGCTAACCTTTTGAGAAGCAGAAAGAAGATTTTTTTTTTTTTGTAAAAACATTTAGCAGTGGTCAGACTGATGAACATATTTAGAGACACTGAAATGATGTAATAATGGCAACAATGTTATTTTTACAGCATTAGGAGGAAAGGAGGACCACTACCAGCTGCCAAGCTCATTGGTCACATTGATCCCTAATAAATCCTGGGTGAGTCTGCCCAATATTAGTCATAGGAGTTAATCCCCGGAATCTGTTAGGACTTAAGACACATTACTTTTAGTTGGGAGGGTAAGAGAAAATATTCTGGCATGTGGTAAGAGGAAGAGTAATTTAGTACACTTTCTTAACATTTTGAAAAGCTGTACTGAGGCAACATTTTTTTTTTTTTTTTGTGGGGTGGGATGAATATCTTGTACTCTCAAGAGAAAATGGCCATCTCTCATCAGAGAAAAATCAAGGAAGTGAACCCAAAGGAAGAGAAACTTTGTAAAGTTCAGATTTTTAAGAAAATTATTTTTAAAAAACTACACGTGGGGGCACCTGGGTGGCTCCTTCAGGTTAAGTGTCTGCCTTCCACTCAGGTCATGATCCCGGGTCCTGGAATCGAGTCCCATGTCAGGCTCTTCACTCGGTGGGGAACTTGCTTCTCCCTCTCCCTCTGCCTGCCGCTCTGCCTGCTTGTGCACTCTCTCTCTGTCAAATAAATAAATAAAATCTTGGGGGAAAAAAAACCACACATGACATCATTTCCACATACACCGAATTCCTATTTGCTGAAGGCTAACAAAGGCACGATATTGCCAATGAAGGCACCTTTCTTTTTCTAACGTATTTTCAGCAGTTGGCCCTCACGCCTCTGGCAGCAGTAGAATCTATTCATATCACTGTTCTACAGCTGAGCAAACCGCCATTTACTATGGCCAGACAGCTGGTTAATTGTGAAACGGGGATGGTGTATCAGGTCCATTAGATCCCAGAGCCCGAGATCCTAAAGGAGGCTAACCTGTGGAGAACTCCCCCTCTTTGCAGGTGTTGGTGACTGACACGGTGGTCAGGGTCACAGAGGTCGAAGTGGGACAGGTATGGGCTCTTCCCCTTACCCGCTGCACGAACTGAGTAGGCTCTGAGCCTCATCTGTGACGTGAAGGTCGGAGTGTTCTTTCATAGAGTTTTGGTCAAGATTAAATTATATAACATAGAAGCAATGTCCAATACACCATATCTGTTTGGTTTGGAATAATTGCTTTTTAAATGACAATGATTGGAATATACTTATTAATTTTACTTATTCTTTGACCAGTGATACCCAAACTTGGGCCCTACTCTAGACCAATTAGGTTATTATTTCTGACCAACAGTTCATCTTAGAATATGAACTCTCATCCCTCATCTCTTGTGATTCTTAGGAAAGGGCTAGTTTGGGACATAATTCTTTTGGGGTTTTGCTTCCTTTTCTCTACCCCAAACCAGCCAATTACTGAAGTAATTTGTTAAAGACAACCCCATGCCTCTGCACACTCTAGATCAGCCCTGCAAATTACAAGCGACTCTTTATTTTCTCCTTGATCTGTAGATTAGAGATGCTGTACCAGTACGTCCGAGAAGCTTCAGCTCTGGTTCTCTCTGGCACCGAATTATAATTGGTTCAAGGCAGACATCTAGGAGAAAGATGGTCTGAGTCCTTCACAATGAGATTGCTTTTCTCAAACAGGCGATGTGCTGAGACCCAGAAAGTATAACCTCTACAGAGGCCTCCCAATCATCTGTTGGTCATTTGAAAGTCAATTCAGAATTTGCCTATTCCAGAAATTAGCACTAACTGCATTTGATTGCAACTACTTACACATTACTCCCAGAATTTTGATTGTGAGTCTATAAAAATAGTTGGCTCTTGGTCACATGACAAAGGTTCTTAATAGTGAGAGTTTAGCATTGCTCTTTAACCAGACTGGGTAGTCCTCGAAGTCTGGGACCATGTCTGCTACATATTAAGTGTGGGTGAAGGATATCAGAGAAATAGAATTTACGCTCCCTGCCCTCAAGGAGCATGGGATCCAGCCGGAAAGATATGTGGTTCTGCAACGATTAAGCAATATTTTCCAACTGGCTGTAAATTACAGGGCCCTGAACTCAGCAAGTGAAAAAAATATTATGTTCAGCATCGTCATCAGCTCTTTAAGGAGACTCACACCTGGGTTTCATATAATGTTTTCTCTTTTGGAGAGCAAAGCACATCACTACAAATGTTTGCAGGAAAGGGAAAGGATATTGTCTTTTAAACAACATCTCTGTCTAGAACTTGTTCCCAAAGTCTGTTCTTTCTTAGTACATGAACATATGGTGCTCTGGTCTAGTATTTTTTTAGCTGTGGCTTGTGATTTATTACTAGGTTAGGAAATTTATTTAGGGGCCATGACCATCATTTTTTAAAACATGAAGTAGAATAGAAAATATCAAATACAGTAGACTAAATACAAAAAAAGTTTATGAAAATTGTGATTTCCTGTATGTGCGCCAGATCAAAACGTAAAATGTTATTTCCCACTATGACCTGTAGTTGAAAAGAGTTTGAGGAACAATGCGTCTGGTCAGCACCAAGGAAACTAAACAGAGAGTCCCAGTAAGACTACAGAAGAATTTGATGCTTGCAACGCGTTTTTCCACTGAAGAGAATTACCTCGTGTTGTGGTAATATTTTCTTTACAAAGTTCAAAATCCTGGAGAACAAAATATCAGTCATATAACTGCCCAAGCCATACTGAAGACGTGGCTTAGATGAGTGACCACAGTGGACTTCCGAATCCTTCACACAAGAAGTGTTAGAGGTACCTGCCACTTGGTCGCATGCAGAGCTAGATAATTATAGGTCTCGTCAGGGACAGCACTGCTCCAATAAGCTCACCTCATGACAGACTCTCTGGACCAGGGATCCAAAGAGAAAGAACTCAGAAACGTTCCTTCTGGCAAACTCACCAGTAAGGTACATCTCACTGCCTTACCAAACAGAACAAGAGAGAAGTCCTGATGAGTAGTCTTGACAAGGGAGGGTGATGAGGAATAGAGGTGTAGAATGCTATTCTAGCAGAAAAGCCCTGGGAAACATGAAGCCATGGCAGTACAAAGGCTATTAATTCCCCTCCACACACTCTTTATTCTCAGAGAGTAATGTCTGAGATATCGCTGCCTTCCCCAACTCACCTGCCATAGCGTAAAGAGTCTTACGGTCAGCCTCGGTGAGGCAAATCCACTGGGGTAAATAAACAATAGCTCATCAGGGAGCCCTATCCTCACCTTAAGAAACTATGATACCTCATATGAACTACTCTTTCTTTGTGTCCCCTTCTAGAACCTCTTTGGGCAATTATACTTTTGTATGCAGAAGACTCTGAATGGAGACACGGTATTAACTAAATTAACTCTAAGGCCCTGCCTATAAAAATTTACTTCTTCAACCATTTCCTGTCTCTAAAGATGCCCAGCCACATTACATAATTAGCTCACCTGAGACTGTACAATGACAAATACAAATGTATTCCAAATAACAGAACGTTATTATATCAAAATGTCTCCAATTTTAACATAAATGCCCTTATTGATTCCCAGGAAGAAATTATCAAAAATTAAATTTCTGGTCTTTTCTACATAAATCAAAGCTTAACAAAATTTAAGTGAATCAAAAGAAAATACAGTTAGCCACCTCAAGTTCGAGAGAAATTTATTAAATGCCAAAAAATATCCTGCCACCAAATTTTCATAGTCGAGTCATTCATAGCCAAAGGCAGCTCACTCTAATACCTGAGTAGAGCTGGGGTTTCTCTACAACTTCCATCTCGGGCTGCCTTCTACCTGAATAAAATTCCTATAAGCCTCAGAATTTGACTTATTTTGATATTGGTATTATCAGTCAGGATAGAAGCCCCTCCACGTTAGTTCCTTTAAAGTGTTATTTATTATATGGAATTAGAAACTTATACAATAACCATTTCTAGGGCTGCAGGAGATAAAACCAAAAGGCCACTTCCAGGAAATCTAGAAGTGTAACTCACGGGAAAGTCACAACGAGCAAAGCCAAGTAGGTAATTCTCAAAAGAACCCCCAGAATCCATGGGAAGCCACCACTGTGAAAGCCACCTACCTTCAACAGATTCTCTTCCACCTTCCACTTCACGTTAATGCCTCTTACTGTCCAAAGCAAAGGGTCTAAAGACTATCCCAGCATTTGTCCTACACAAGCAAACAGCCAGGCCTTGGAGGCCATTCTGTAAGTAAAACATCTTTTCTAGAGACCAGTGTTGGGTAAAAATCTAGACCTTGTGACAGCTACCAGGAGAAACTCAATAGCATTCCACGGTTTAGTTGCCAATAAGTCCAATACAAATGTAAGGAATTTATGGCTTGTGAACGTGAAGTCAATTGTGAGAGCTCTCCCATTCTGAGTCCGATGCAGATATTTACCATATTGGAGAATAAATGCACCAATGCACTGTGTCCTCTCTCAGAAAGTAGCACTTACAATATCGCTCCTTTGCTGCAAAGTTTAGACATTTTCTGTCTTCTTTGGGTCATCTTTCTTTCCTATCACATTTAAATTCCCATTTTGTATCACCTTTTGGCCTCTTTGCATTCAGTACCCCCCTGCTGAACACATTATGTCCTCTGTCTTAATCACACAGACTCTTTTCCGATTTTTTTAGGACGTGTTTTTTAGAGCAGTTTGGTTTACAACAACATTGAGAGGAAGGTACAGAGATTTCCCACATATCACCCCCTCCTCACACAGGCATAGTCTCCCCATTATTAACATCACTTACCGGAACGGTACCTTTTTTCCCTAAGGATGAACCAGCATTGACACATCACAATCAGCAAAAATCCACTGTTTCCCTTAGGATTCGCTCCTGGTGTTGTACAGTCTATGAATTTGGACAAAAGAATAGTGACGTATGCAGTATCCATCATCACAATATCATAGAGAGGGTTTTCACTGCCCTGTCCATCCTATTTTGAGTTAGTATTATTATTCCTACTGATACCAAAAGAAAGGCCCGTGGATCTGCCTTCTTGGATTTGATTTGTTTTGTTTCGCCTGGACAATCACCCCCAACAGACGGCTGAACAAAATTGATGTTGGAGTTCTGAGAAGCATGTCCCTCAGCACCTAGTCAGGCCCAATACTTTCGCCATGCATCCTTCCCTGAGGTCTGGATTTTCCTCAGCTCTTTATCTCAACAAGTCTTGAATAACTTAGAAACTTTAATGTCAACAATAATATTTCCTTCTGCCCTAACTTTTCTGGAGCACCGGGACATGTCTCTTGTGTTCTCTTTATCCCCGAATTCATTCCAGGGAGGCCGTGTTTTGTTTTCACAATTAGCTGAAACTTGTCCCTTTCTTTTTCTACCACCTGAAAAGCTCACTCTCTTTGCTGTATCTGCCCTTTTTCTTTCCAGACATTTATTTTTCTAACATACTCCAGAGGATTGTGCCTTGCTCCACAACCACCAGCATGCCTGTCCTGTAGGAAGTGCAAATTCAATCAAAAAGTCTGCCAAAAGTATAGACTTTTCATACAAATGTATCTACTTCCTCCACACCATCCCCACATTGAATGATCCCACCCAGGATTCTCTCATCAGATGACCTCTAACCTGGCACCGAACTTGAATACAAGATAGAGTAAAGCATAGTGCTTGAGTCTGGATTCTGGGACTAAACCAAACGAGTTTGAAGTTTACCTACTTTATGTACCAGATATATATTTTTGGGTAAGTCATTTAAACTACTGTGCCTCAGTTTCTTTATATGTAAAATCTGATTATTAACATTCCTCCCTTGTGAGATTATTGTAAATATTAAATAAACTCGGATATGAAGTTCGGAGATTTGTTCATGATACCTAGCATAGATGTTATCTTCCCTGCGCCTTCTCTTATCCGTATACTCCCAGTCATTTGACCTCCAAAGACAGAGAACAGCACCTATAGTCACTGGGGCCCCTTCAGATGTGCTGACTGATGCTGTAAACAGGATCCTCTAGCTTTCTGTTCTATACCAGCTGATTCAAGCCCTAAGGAAGTGAATATTTGCAGCCTTAAGGATATGCCTCTCCCCAGTTTTCTGGACCCAGGCTCCTTCAAGGAGTATCCTTCAAGTGAACTTCTGGAGATCTTGCCACCCTTCCTCTGACAGTTTTCTCTGAACCCCAGCCACCATTTCTGATCAAGTAACAACTAAGATGCTCTTCTCTGATCCCATCTGTAAGGAGAGCTGAATCCAGGTGCTTACCTTGCGCCATCCCTATTTGCCCAGACTGACTTCCAAGGTCCCTTTTTCCTGTTCAGATCTGTCTATCCTCTTCCCTAAGAGCTTAGCATTGCCCTTAAGAAAATCTCTCTCTTCCCCTTCATTAAGCTCCCTTTTATTTCTCTTTCATTCTCCCAACAATCATGTTCTGATAGTTTTTAGAGTGATCCAGTTCCTCCTTCTTACCCGAACAAACTTGGTTCTTCCTCCATGACCCGCTAATCCTTTTCCGGGCCTCACCTACAATATTAGGCCAAGCTGTCTCTGTGTGATCATGGGCAGCAGCAGTGACACGCACAGTTAAGCCTGGACAGCCAGCTTACTGGGGTCTGTCCCAGCTATTAATTGGCTGCAGCACTGGAAAAAAACAGCCACATATAAGCTGCCTCAGTATACCAAGGTACACCGCCCCAAGACCTGAATCTATGAAGTGCTAAGTAATTAAGTCTCCTAGCTGTCCCATCAGAAGCAAAGATTAACACATGTTATTTTGGTCCCTAAATATCAGTCCCTGTGTCCATCTCTCAAGGTTAATAGACTGGGTATCACTCCTTTCTTCTCTTGAAACTTTCAATAAATAATGTTCTGTAGCCATAGAACACAGATGAAGATCAAAATGTTAGCTTCTTACTGATAAAACCTGAGCTGAAGGATATGGCTTAGGTGTGCGTTTTCCTAATTCTTCACTCTCTATACTTAGTCACATGGTCACAGTGAGCCGGGCTACCCCAGGACACCCCTGGAAAAGCCTCCTGACCTAAGAAGCTTAGCACGTACAGAGAACAGACCAGAACATAGACTTTCCGTGGGCAGGCAGCTTCAAAGAGAGAAGCTGGAATTACCTTGTATTCTTCCAACTTGCCAGTCAGAAAATCCCATGAGAAGGCGTAAGTCATCGGGGGAGGGGGACAGTCCAAAGGTATGAGTCTATAGGAAGTCCCCTCATGGGAGCATGAGGCCAGGTTAACACTTTAGACTTGGCTTTTAAAGAATTGCCTTAATATTAAAGAACTAAGAAGCTGGGTAGAGAATTGTTCGCCAAATCCCAAGAACGTGTCTGATATTCTACCCCAGTAATTAAACGTAGATAATGTGGCTGGAGGCAGGGTAGCCATTTGTTCGGCACAGCAGTGTTTGTAGTGTGGAAAATCAGTCACATTGACCGTCTAGAGCTAATGTTGATGGTGATTCGTGCCCATCTGTAAGGCATGTCTTACTTTATAAACTACAGCGTTTTTAATTCAAGTTAGAAAATAGACCCTTGGGATTTTTAACAATAGCTTTGTGGCATGTTTTAGTAAGAGGGCAATTCATATGTAACATTTTTGAGATTCTTCTTGAAAGTGCTTTGGAAACATATGATATTGTACAGAAGTATGATACTGTTTTCTGTAAGTTTAGAGCTTTATACAGTGGCTTTTGTTCTAATAAACCATATTTATCTTGAAAGGTAGACAAATGGGCACCTGCAGTTTCTAAACAGTGATTTTGGAGTGCCTGATCTGCTAGTGAAGTTTTGACTGTCCTGGCAGGAGACTGAACTTGATTAGGTTGACGGGATTCACTTTTTTTTTTATTGTTAGAACACAAATGGAACCCCTGCTTTTTTAAATAAGTAAGAAGCACCAATAATCCCAACTACCTAACTCAATTACTATTTTCATGTTTGTATTTTCCTTTCTAGAGTCCCTCTATTATGTTCTTTCTCAAGAAAATAAATTAGTCTTATGTACCTTTTCTCTAAAAGTATTTATTTTTCAGCTGAAACCATTATAAAAATCTGTATCTGAGTTATACACTAGCTGATTTCAAAATGTTTTCTACCACATATGGCTGATAAGACCATATATGAGTGGTGTGTTTCTTTTTCAATAAACTTCTCTTCATTCAGGCTATTCTCTGAATTACTCGGGTTCCCTAGGGACCTCAAGTGTTAGTTGTGATTAATGTCCAGTTGGAGCCCTTCCCATACCATCTCTTTCATCTTCATGGGAGAGTACTTGAAAAGGTACATAAACTTCCCTACATGTGGAGTCATACCCCAAAATACCATCATTGTGCATTGAGTTTTGCAATTAATAAACTTAGGTCAAAACATCATGTTTAGGGGTGCCTGGGTGGCTCAGTTGTTAAGCGTCTGCCTTCGGCTCAGGACGTGATCCCAGGGTCCCAGGGTCCCAGGGTCCCAGGGTCCCAGGATCCTGGGATCGAGCCCCGCATCAGGCTCCCTGCTCAGTGGGAAGCTTGCTTCTTCCTCTCCCACTCCCCCTGCTTGTGTTTCTTCTCTCGCTGGTTGTCTCTCTCTCTGTCAAATAAATAAAATCTTTAAAAAGAAAAACAAAAAACAAAACAAAACAAAAAAATTCATGTTTAATTTCATTTGTGCCATACAATTATTCTTTAATAAGTAAAAATAACTCTAACTTGAGAATGTCCTTTAAGTCATATACTCGGTAGACAAAACAGATCCAAATTCTCAATCACCTTTATTTGCCCAGACCAGGTTACTTTTTCATGGGACCTTTCGTATAAGACAAGTCACAAACAAAGTGATTTTGTTACAAGGGACTGGGGTCTGCTTAAAGGCTCATATGAGTTCAAAATGAAAATATCTTAAATATATCTTCTGGGTTCCCTGTTGTTATCAAAGTAATCTCAGAGGTATTTGTAAGTCACATAATAATGAGGGGCAGAGGGAAAGAGAGAGAGGTGGAGAGGGGAGGAGAATGAGGGAGAAAAAGGGAAAGTGACAGACAGTTTTCTACTTTTGGGTTAGCAGGTTAGAGGTGCTACTCCCTCAAGAGCCCAGGAAACTCTGTTTTCCTTAGGTAAGGGAGTTGGCAAAACAGCTTCTGTGTAAATTCTACGCTCACGCTCTGACCGGTCCTGCATTCGTCTTACCATTCTGTGCAGTGGTTGACAGATGCTGCTGTGCTGTTCTACCTGACCCACTGTTGGAATAAATTATCATCACGGTCCTGTTAGAGGGCCCGGGACAAGATAGTGCTATGACAGGTATAATACAGGAAGAATGTAGACCCAGGTGTAAATAATTAAAGTTGTAATTCAAACACAGCTTACCGGTGACATCATTTGTCAATGTCACTAGAATCCTTCAATGAAATTACAGCTTTATGTGTAGAATTTAGATGTACACCGTTCGTTGCAATACATGAAGAATGTTCCCATTAAACGTAGATGCTGGATACATTAACGTCAAGGGGCAGGACTCGATTAGAATAACTGAGCCCCTATTCTCTTTTCTTCTTCCACCAAAGTGAACCCATATATTGCTTACTTCTAGATTCAACGAACGTAACCTTAGTTTAAAAATGATTGTCCTCTCTTTGGAGGGCAGTTCAGAGAACAAAAAGCAAGGTTAAAAAGGTGAAGAGGTCAAGTGGTGGGCACGGATGAGTTAGTGAGTCAAAAAGTAAAAGCTGATGTCAGGTTGTTACTATGTATCAGAGACTACCTTGAGTTGCATCCAAATTTTTGTCAAGATTTACATTTTACCAGATTGGGGAAAATGTCAAAAGAGAACTTGGATTTCTGCTAACAGATATTGTAAAGTGAGTACGTTATAAGGCTGTAAGATAAATTATGCCAGAATATGGCTATTTCAAAACAGCCTTGGTATCATGCGCGATAAGACAAAAAGAGGAAAACATAACAGAAGTTGGAAAACAAATTGTTCTAAATAGAGTTGAAGGCTAGGGTCTATACTTGTCAGTTTTTACTAAGCTTTATCAATCTGAGATGCCCACCCATAGATTGTTTCGGTAGAAACTGATCTTGGAAGAGTGCAAAAGTCATCCACACTCTTTACATCTATATTCCTCTCTTCATTTATCCCTCTGCCTCTTGTCTTCCCCCAAAAAGAGTATCCTAGGCATATCTCATGCCGAGAGAAACCATGTACGTTCATGGGGATTTAATAAGACAACATCACATTAGTATGACGTATCTACTACCGTTCAAGTTTTCTGGAGGACAATTTAATATCAAAAGCTTTAAAAGTATGCATATCCTTCACTTCTCAGAAAGTCGGCTTCTAGAAATCTATCCCAAAGCTAAGGTGCACACACATGTTGGTCACTTGCAGCATTCTATAATTAGAAAAATCGAGAACAATGTAAATGGTTGACAATAAGAACTTGGTTCTTTAGGTTATGACAAATCCACCCATAGAACCATCTGCAGCCCTAAATGATTGTGCCATAAATGCACAAAAATATTGAATGACATGAGAAAATCTTTGCCGTGTGTGAAGTGATGAAAAGGAGGTTCAAACCTATTTGTACAGTACGATCTGATCTTAGTCTGTTTGGGCCGCTATACAACATGCCATTGACTAGCTAGCTAAAGCAACAGACGTTTCTTTCTCACAGTTCGGGGAGCTGGCAAGTCCGAGAACAAGGCACCACCAGATTCAGGGTCTGATGAGGAGCTGCTTCCTTGCTCATGGACAGCTGTCTTCGTGTTGTGCCCTCACATGGCAGAAGGCTGAGAGGGCTCTCTGGGGTGTCTTTTATAAGAGCACTAATCCAATTCATGAGGACTCCGCCCTCATGACCTAATCACCTTCCAAAGGACCCACCTCCTAATACCATCCCACTGGGGATTAGATTTCAACATATGAATTGGGTTGGGGGGGCACAAACAGATTTCAGTTCTGCAAAAGAAGCTACATACTTTATATACGATTTTAGATACATAGAAAGGACTTCAGAAAAATTGTCCTTAAATTTAGGGATTATGTGTAATTATATAATCATAGTAACTTAATGAACAATGTTGTCTGTGCCAGGCTGTCTTCCAAGTGCTTCATACGCACCATTTAATTTATTGGAATTCTTCAAACAACCAAGAAGAGAGGCTTTATTGTCCCACTTAGAAGATAAAATCAGGTACACAGAAATTCAGAGGTCTGCTCAAACTAACAGTGGTGGACACGGGGTGGAACCTTAGCGCTCGTTGCCAAGAACACATTTTTAATCGCTATATTATAGCAACATCCCAATCTTTATTCGTTTAGGTTTTATGCTTTTGTCCAAACTTTCCAGGTTAAATATGGATTATTTTATAACCGGATAACTATCTAATCCAATCTTATTATTAAAATTATATTTAAAAAATCATACTAGCTATTGTGAAAGAAAAGAGAAAAGCTCCTAAGTACTATAGAATAATATTTCTATTTCAAGAAATAGATGTTCTGAAAACAAATTGATGGATTCGAGTTTCCTTAAATTTTCTTTTGAGTTTTAATAAAACCACGTAAGTGATGAAATAATAAATGACAACATTTCTGCCTTATTAATCACTTTTTTACTTTTTACTTTTTTGTGTAGATGATCAACCCACCCAAGAAACATGATATTTCCGTAATATGACTGTGTCTGTGCTTGGTTGCCGTCTTTCCCCTATGTTTTCCCTTCCCGAAGAAGCCTATACACCTCCTGGAGACACATGACAACTTGTTCTCCTTATAAATAAGGAGAGAACAGAGTACAGAAAATGACGCCGTTGTAGAATTAAGCTTATCATCCTTCTTTCAAAAAGAATTGGTCACAATTTGCTTTGTTGGTGCAATCGGTCCCTTGTTACAGATTTATATTGCTCTGTGGGACTGTGTTAGAAAAACATTATTATTATTAGCAGTAGTAATACTTGGCAGCCAGTCAGCACATTTCATCAAAGACTCCAAGAGCTTAGCCATCAATCAAACTTGCCTTGGTGTGCTCCTGGGAGGAGGTGGTATTATTTCTGTTTGGAACAGAGGTTAAGTGACTTGCCCAAGGCCTTGAAGCTAGTGAGGTTCAGAGCTGGGAATTAAACCCTGGAGACTTGACACCCAGCATCCCACTCTCCTTCCGAGAGCACATTCCCTCCGCCTGTCTGAAAGATGTAGGGATAAAGAAAGCATCTAATAGAAAAATGTCCTGCTCCCCAGCATGCGTGCTTACGCTCAAGCTTTTCTGACATTAAATTAGAAAAGCGCAAGTCATTTCCTCCAGAACTTGAGCTGCTACTTTTCAGTTTGGGCGCTGGTTTCACGCATTCCTTCATCAAATATTTGTTTAGTGCTACCGCGTGTTAGCAACAATTCCATCGTCGTGAGCGAGACGGCCATGACCTGCAGGGAGTTTGCAGTCTGGCAGGAAAGAAGGACTAATAAACAGACCATGGTGACACCGCGTGATGTTGCTTACCGTTTGCTACTGTGTCATGGTCCACATTTGAAATCTAGATTCTTTCGCCGAATTATAGATTGTAATGATGTACCATCTATATCCCAGCAATCTGAAATCATATACCATACGTGTGTGTGTATATATATATCCTCAGATTTTGTACTTTAATCTTCAATAAAGTATAAATAGGTAATAATCACTCTCCATCATTTTTTAGAAGTTACTAAGAAACTTTAGAATTAGAGCATGACTCCTGAGGGGCAAAATTATTTTTTGTTCTTCCCCTTTGCTGTAATAGAAAATAACTATTAGATGTAAAAATCTGTTATTGGATTTGAGTTTAGTACTTTCTCTCTGAAGAAGCAGTAGCGTGCAGTATTCCTGGTAGTGGCTGAAAAGCTCTGTGTTCTCATTGAGGGGATGGTTTCCTGGGTACACATATTAGTCAAAATTCATCAAATTGTGCACTTAAAATGTTCACATGCATTGTATTGGATATGAAATTCATCTTAAAGTTTATTTTAAAAAATCTGACATAAATGTAACATTCAGGAAATATAAATGTTTTGACTTAATAACTGAACCTAATTTATTTTTATTTTTTACTAAGTTTTAAATTTTAATTCCAGTATAGTTAAGATACAGTGTTATATTAGTTTCAGGTGTACAATATAGCGATTCAACACTTCCATACAACACATTGAACTCATCACGACAAGTGCCCTCCTTAGTCCCCATCACCTGTTTCACTCATCCCCCCCCCACCTCCCCTCCAGTAACCATCAGTTTGTTCTCTATGGTTAAGAATCTGTTTCTTGCGGGGCGCCTGGGTGGCACAGCGGTTAATCGTCTGCCTTCGGCTCAGGGCGTGATCCCGGTGTTACCGGATCGAGTCCCACATCAGGCTCTTCCGCTATGAGCCTGCTTCTTCCTCTCCCACTCCCCCTGCTTGTGTTCCCTCTCTCGCTGGCTGTCTCTCTCTGTCGAATAAATAAATAAAATCTTAAAAAAAAAAAAAAAAGAATCTGTTTCTTGGGGCGCCTGGGTGGCACAGCGGTTAAGCGTCTGCCTTCGGCTCAGGGCGTGATCCTGGCGTTATGGGATCAAGCCCCACATCAGGCTCCTCTGCTATGAGCCTGCTTCTTCCTCTCCCACTCCTCCTGCTTGTGTTCCCTCTCTTGCTAGCTGTCTCTATCTCTGTCGAATAAATAAATAAAGTCTTAAAAAAAAAAAAGAATCTGTTTCTTGGGGTACATGGTTGGCTGTTGGTTGGGTGTCTGCCTTCCGCACGGGTCATGATCCTGGAATCTCGGGATCAAGCCCCACATTGGGCTCCCTGCTCAGCAGGGGAGTCTGCTTCTCTCTCTGTCCCTCACCTGCTCATGCTCTTTCTCTCTCTCAAATAAATAAATAAAATATTTTTTAAAATCTGTCTCTTGGTTTGTCTCTGTGATCTTTCTTTGTTCATTTGTTTGTTTTTTAAATTCCACATATGAGTGAACTCACATGGTATTTGTCTTTCTCTGACTGACTTATTTTGCTTAGCATAATACTCTCCAGTTTCACCCACATCATTGCAAATGGCAAGATTTCATTTCTTTTTATGGCTGTCTAATATTCCATTGTGTGTGTGTGTGTGTGTGTGTGTGTGTGTGTATTACATCTTCTTTATCCATTCATCTGAACCTAATTTCTAATATTAAAGTGACACTGTAACACTTTTTGCCATAAGATGAACTTAGAGTTAATACAATTGAAGATTGACTCTTGTCCTCTACCCTATTCCTGATCTCAAAGAGGGAAGCGGAACGGGCTGAAGTTTTTTATCTTTTTATATGCCCGTCTGTGCGTGGGTATGAAAGATAGGAAAAAAACTCATGATGACATATGGAACTTTTCAGTTCAGTGTATTGGTCTACACTATAATTTTCACCATCCGTATTCTTATATAAACCCCAACTAATTTTATTAACCTTTGTTTTATGCACCCCATTATTTTACATGACTACATTTTATATACTCCACTAATTGCTTATTTTTTAAAATTTTTCCTATGCTCTCTTTTATCACTCTGTAGTAGAATTAATCTTCAGTCAATTTAGTGTTTCTTTTTCCTCTGGTGTTATGAATCCTAAATTCTGAGAAGCTTCTTCACATAATTGCCAAAGCATGGAGAAGGGTAACTGCTGGCGTCCGATGAGATGTCCTCATTCCTGCTCTCTATGTTTGCTCTTGTTACATGGTCCTTTATTTGTGATGCAAGATTCCTTCAGCTCTTGTACCCGGCTGCAGCCCGGCACTCCTCCCCTGGCATGGGAGACCTAGCAGGACTACCTATAGACTTCACAGTCTCCAAGATATTCTCTGGCCACATTGGAATCATTCTACTGTTCTTACATAATGCTAAGCAGCTGGTAAACAATGTGATTTTGAGTCCATAGGCTTAGACCTACACCACAAATACCTGTAGTAGCTAGATGGGTAAAGAGGGAGCAGAAGTAGGCGGATAGTGGGTTCCATGATGATCTGGAGAACAACTTGTCCTGTTGGAGGAGGAGGGTGTTTTTAGTTCTAATCAAATACTTCTATGTGCTAATGTAGACTGATGTTCACAGATCTTCTGAGTTTTCAAGAAAGTAGACATGAGGTTTAATGTGAAACTTGCCAGCTGTAGGGCACATCCAGCCTGTGGGCGGCCATAATCATTTTCTATTGCTTTTGTAAGAAATTACCACAAACTCAGTGGCATATAACAGTATGAATATATTATTTCACAGGTCAGTAGGTAAGAAGTCCACCATGGATCTCACTGGGCTAAAATCAATGTGTTGACAGGCTATGTTCCTTTTTGAAGGTTCTTGGTGATTCTGTTTCCTTGCTTTTTTCAAGCTCCTTGAGGTCACCCACATGCCTTGGCTCAGGGCCCCCTTCCTCTGTCTTCAAAGCCAGCAACGTCATCCCTCTCTGGCCCCTTCTCTATTGTCACAGCTCTCTCTGACTACAGTTGGCAAAGGCTTTCCACATTTGATTAGATTGGATTAGACTCATTTGATTAGATTGGACACATGTGGATAATCCGGGATAATCTCCTCATCTCAAGGCCTTTAATCAAAGCCAAATTTCCTGGGGCACCTGGGTAGCTCAGTCAATTAAGCTTCTCTCTTTGGCTCAGGTCATGATCTCAGGGTCCTGGGATCGAGCCCCACATTGGGCTCCCTGCTCCCAGGAAACCTACTTCTCCATCTCCTCCTTGCTTGTGTTCACGCTTTCTCTCTCAAATAAATAAAATCTTAAAAAAAAAAAAAAAAACGAAACTAAATTAAATTTCCCTTTGCCATGTAAATTAACATATCGATGGATTCCAGGGATTAGGGTTGCAGCGCTGGGGGGAGGACTCATTATTCTGCCCACCACAGGTGCCAATTTGACCTCTGACCTAAATACTCTATGAAGTCTTCTCTATTTTGGGATTCTTTCTACTCCTTAGAAAAAGGCTTTGGGCTTCTTATGCTTTCTAGTTTTCCTGGCCCTACCAAGTTGCTGTCATTCTTGCACAAGTGAAGTTTTGTTTGGAGTGATTGTGAACACTCAGGCTCCCCTATCCTGGGACCCACAAGCACCTATTGCTTCCTTGCTCACTCCCTGCCATATGAGGCGGGGCCCTGGTCTTGGGGAGCAGAGCAAAAGTCTTACTCTGGCTTCATCTGAGTGCTCTAAATCCCTAGTGAACTTGGGGCTACGCTTTGGAAAGCTTATTTCAAAGAAGGTCACAGTTTGTTTTTGCCTGAAGGCTATGGATATTAGAGGGCAGCAAGGTTTGGCTGCCCTAATGAAAAGAAGATCATAAAGCAAAGAGAATACTAAGGGAATGGATTAGTTAAAATTTAATTGTTTTGTAAAGAATTTTATTTGCCTCTATTTCCTTTAAATGTGAGACTTTTACATGTGTATTCAATAATAAGTAGACAACACTTAACTATTGAAGATGGGATTGAGGGGAAAAAAAAAACAATTAGCAAATATGAGCCCTGAAGGTCCTTTGTTTTAATCGTAAAAGCTGTAGTTTATGTTCAATTTTCTGTTCCGCTTGAACAAAATGCTTAATTATCGTGAGTCAATAATAATACATGAAATTTGTTTTCTCATAATTTATGCTATTATGTTAAACTTAAAGTCTCATAGAAAATAATAAATCTATCACCTTAATTCCTTAGAATGGGGTAATTTTAAATAAAGTAATATTATTTTCTTATTTCCTTTGAATATTGGGTGCTCTATTTGCAATACTTTACAATTTCCAATTTGCTAAAAGTCAATATTACTACTAACACTACCTTTAGGATGGCTAGTGATTAGAGAACAAGATTCAATATTTTATTTCAATTGCACTTACTTATGAGTGTGTGAAAAAGCATTCGACCTCATTAATAATTAAAAGAGGCAAATTAGAACAAGGGCATATCATTTTTCACTTATTTGATAAAGAGTTTTCAAAAGATAATAAAATCCCAATTGTCTATTGTGTAAAATAAATTAGGAAGTTATTTATTTTGGATGTCATTATGACAATAAATATAAAAGTTTCAAAGTGTATGTATTGGTTAGAGTGTCAGGTAGGTCCCCAACACATAACAGCTCAAAATCATGGAGATTTATTTCTTGTACATATAACAGTGTTGAGTCAGGGACCATGTGAGTCAAGAGCACTTCTCTACACCGTCCTGCCAGCATCCAGGCTGACAGAAGCCTCACCAATTTTTTTAAATTATTTTTTTATTTTTTAAAGATTTGTTGTATTTATTTGGGGGGGGGAGTGGCAGAGGGTGAGGGAGAGAGAGAATCCCAAGCAGACTCCCTGCTGAGCACAGAGCCCGATGAGGGGATGGATCCCAGGACTCTGTGATCAGGACCTGAGCAGAAACCAAGAGTTAAAAGCTCAGCCAGCTGAGTCACCCACGCGCCCCTCACCAACTTGAAATACAGGGCTTCCAACCTTGTCCCAAGGAACACCGTCACTCCAAACGACTGAAAAGGAAAAAATGTACGGACGAGTATGCATAAGAGGTTTGTATGGGTCACTGTTGCTGGGCAATCATGAACTGAAACTCATCCTCATGATCACATACCGGTGCAGTGTAGACAGGGAAATGTAACCTGGCTGCGTCCAAGATGAAGAGGAGAAGATGAATTTTGGTGAGCAGGTCAAATTCTCTACTATGTTATGTATAATGCTTGACCCAGCATTTCTACATTTATCCTAAGAAGACATAAGGTTCAATCTTTGCATTACCACGTTGCTAATTAAAGCAATGTTTATAATGGTGCACAACTGGATACCATTTGAACGTTCAGCACTAAACGGTGTCCTGATTAAGAATTCAGGATGATGTATGTATCATCAGAAAGAATGGAATATTGTGCAAGAACCACTAAGGCATCCACCAGTGTTACGGGTAAATATTGAACTACTACATAGAAAGCCATCTGTGGTAGATCATTAATTTTAACAACCAGGTTATGAATCATATGTGCAGTTGGTGCCGGTTTTCCTAGTAACATAGACTGATGCGTGAAAAGCATCCTGGAATAATATTCACCAAGCCTATCATGGTAGTTACCTCTAGATTGTGGGACAATAGGTGCTTTTATTCCCTTAGCTTTGCGTATTTGTTGTTTCTCCTTCTGTTTAGGTCTTCAGCATTACCTTGTATTTATGTTGTGGCCTTCCAGATAAAGAACACCAGCTCTCCGGTAAAAGCATCTAAGCACTTCCTTTCACTTGTTTGCATAGGTTACACAGACACCCCAACCCGAGAACCGTGTTCGTATCTATAGCGGGTTACCTGTCTGCTCCAAGGCGCTCTGCCCGTGAGCACTACCTTGAGTGATGCAGGCCGTATTTGCACGTGGCGGCGACGGAGCCACACCGTTCTGCTCACACAGTAGCTAAAAGTACTTCAGAACTCTTCTTTTGACTTAGGCTAACGTGCTCTTACGATCAAAGGCGGAGTGTGTCTTCTGTGAGCAGCCGAACTGATTGGACCTGTCTCGGATTATGGAGAGCACGCCCCCTCCTCGCTTTCCAGTGAAGTGTTGTGTAACGTAGTGCAGAAGAAACAGGGGCATGCTGAGAGTGCTGCTTATCGTGAACGAACGGAGCACACCTCACTGTGACCTTGTGCTTGCGTCCAGGGGTTCGCAAGCTTTCTTAAGTGTAGAACGTACTAATTTTACAGTAAATTCTCAATTAAATGTGTTGGCTTAGTACTGAAGTGCCCTGGCTTTTAATTTTCACAATCAGCATGGTCCTTTGTCTGTAAGTCTCATTTGGTAAATCAGGGGAGAGTCCTTGTTTAATGTTTTCAATTTCTTCCTTGAAAAAACTGCTCAAGAGCACAAATATATACTTATAACTGAAAACATTAGCAATTTAAAAATCGTAAGCCTTGGAGAGTGATAGCTTAAATAGCCATCGAGGATCTATTAACGTTAAATCATTATCCTATCTGCAAAGAACAATTCCCTGCTAAGTTATAAAGATCAGCATAGGGGGCTTCGGTGGGGTGGTGCTCCGAGGTAAATCTCTCTGAGGCTTGATGGGGTCTCCACGTTGCACTCTGCTCTAGGGCTCATGACCAAGGGCCTGTATCAGGGCAGAGATCCAGACTTTATTCACTTCAGCACGCTGTGCACCCTTGTGTGAGCCTGTGTCTGTCTAAGCCCGTGAAGGAGAACTATCCTTAGTAGCACACAGGCTCTGATTGGTTTTTGCTGTCTTGGGTGTTATTTAAGTGTGAAGCTGCAATACACTTTATTAAGCTTTTTTTCACAGTTAGAACCAAAAGATTTCTCAGTACAGCCTTGAAGGTTAGGATGAACACGAACTACGTATTGACTTTGCTAGTGTGTTCGTTCATTCAATCATTCATTCATCCATCCATCTATTCATTTACCACATAGGCGCTGGCTTCTTATTATATGTCAGTCATTACACTAAACTCAAGAGATGCAGAAGTGAACCTAGGGGACCCTACCTTTGAGGAATTTACAATCTGGCGGTGGTATCATTTGAAAAAATGGTAATTAACAGGGAACAGAAGCACGCTCATGAGAAATTGCTTGCTTCACAATGTCTAGAGGACAGGAAAAGTTCTCTGGGGTCCAGCACCAGCCATTATCCTAACTGAGTTCTAAGGTTTTTGGAGCATAGCTGTGAGTAAGAAAATGCCCAGGTTTAAGCAGTCTCTAAATAACGTTCATGGTTCTTTTTCAACCCTTTACCTCCAACATCCTCACCTCTGTTTTATTTAGCTTGAAACTCAGCCAGTGAGCTTTCATGTGAGTCCTTAGCCCATCCAGGCACTGAGTAAGCTCTAAAGCCGAACTGTCAGAACAGATGAAAAGAAGGTTGCAGAGTGCAGGGTACCACTAGTGTTCTGATGATATTCCAATATTTGCATCAAGAGAACATAAATATTTTTCATCAGAATTCAGAAATTCCTTGTGCCCAGCCCGATTTTTAGAGGAATACCCAAAGAAATTTTGTGGAAGTATGCTACAGAATCAGTGGGAGAAGATGAATTGATCTTGGCTGGAAAGAGTCAAAATAAAAGCTACGAGCTAGCATAGGTCATGTATTTCTGGGCTTTTTTTTTTTTTTTTTTCTTGTAGGTATGTATGATTCTATAAAATCGAATTTGATGAACTCTTTTTAAAGTGACTTCTAAAGAATGATATTCTTTCTTGTGCAAAACAGAAAGGATCCATTTTTTCCCTCCCTTAGACACGAGTGTAGCAAGTAAAACAGAATGCCAAAACATTCTAGTTAAAATGCACGATGTCAGAGATTGAGCTTCGTTGCTATTATGCCAGAGCAGCCTGGTACCTAAGAACAACGGAACCCGAATGAACTCTTCCCGGTGCGGTCTGCTTTTTTGAGCGCGGCGCTTCTCTTAGCACTAATTTCCCTGATTGACAGCAATACCCGCAGTGGGAAGGAGTTATGGGTATCATTAATGGCGAGCAATGGAAGCTTTTAGGTACTTTCTTTTTGTAAGAAACGTTCTGCCTTTCAAACTAATATGGTTCGAGGTCCTTTACTAAGATGAGATTCATAGAACGTAGAATGGAAATCGAACACGCTCCATTCCGCCGGTATGCGGAGGCAGTTTCGAAACTTTTCTGAGGCTGGGTAGGTGGCGGTTTGTCAACTGTAAGGGTGACAAAGATGAGAGGCCATCGTGAACGTTTCTCCCTCCCCCCTTGGTCTGTGACTGGTTATCCAGACAAAGCTCTCCTTGACGTGGGTGGTGCTGGGTCAGTATTAAACACTGCACTCAATCTGATGCTGGGCAAATGAGATTGTTGTTACAAACAGCCAGAAACGATGTACTTAAATTCCAGGAGATTACATTAATGTTACCATAAATGGAAAATCAAATTGTCATTGTCTTAGAGGAGCAGAGAAGGGGGAAAAAAAAAGTATACCAGACACATCATAAAATTAAGTTACCTCACAGAAAATATGAATTACTTGAGTCTCAAGAGAAAACCATTAAATATAGGCATATGCAAGATTGTTTTGACTATAACAGAAGCGAAATGAACTCAGGATCTGCTTGGGTCGTCACACGAAAGCAGAGTTGCTAAATAGACCCCGGCAATGGCAGAGCAGTCCATTTCTGAGAGGCTGAGGACTCTTCACGGCGGAAAATTTGGTGACAAAGAGAAGGAATAAGAGGGTGGGAGAGGAAGTTCCAGGAACAGCTGTGTTAAGTGCCACTTCCCATTGCCTGGGTCCAATTCTGATTCCTTCTGCCATTGGGAAGGCTCCAAGCCCAAGAATTCGATAAGGAAATAGACTAAAAAATTAAACCTGCATGTTAACTATTTACAGGTTTGCTAGCCCAGAGGAATAGGATGAGAAACAGCAGCAGCGGCAAGTTCAAAATTGGCTATAAATCTCAAATGGGAAGTCTAAGGCTCACATTGGTCATGGCATACTAGGATCAACTTTAGAACTAAGAGGTTCTATATAGATATATACAGAGAACATCTTGCATTAGTTCTCTCAGCTTGTTGAAAAAAAATTGCAGCAGAGAATTGGGACCCATGGAAAAGGCCTATTACTGAGGAAAAGCATTGTTGATATTCTCTGCTTTGTTACTGTAAGTGTTTAAACTATTAGCTACTTTGCTGAAGTAAAGAGGGTTATGTTCCAAACAAACAAATGGGGTCAGAGGAGAACTCAAATATGGGCTCTTTCTTTAGTCTCAGGCAGGTCCTTTAGACTTTGTCGATTTCATCTGTCTACAAAGCTCATTGGAAAAGTATCCAACCTCCCTCAACAGAATTGCTAATAGCCTAGGGGTAGTCATGCCATCTTGAGGGGTCATCTGATACTGGGGGACAAAGTGAGTGTCCATACACTTCCAAGAGCGATCAGGCATGTTTGAGGTGTTGGTCTTAACCCTAGGGCCATTGTCATATTGGCCCTGGGCATTTTGCTCTCTGTAGTCTTGTGTGCTTGCAGCTGTTTTCAAATGTTGGAAGTTCTTTCTACAAGTAAATATGTTCTGAGATTCAGCTGAGCCAGTTACATTTTATCTGTGTTTTCACTCATTGAAACAGATTTTGAGAACAAACACGATGGTGGGCAGTGTGTTTGAAAAGGGATTAGAAGAGAAGCTATGTTGTCCAACCTTCAAGGATGTAACAGTCTAATAGAGGAAGCAGACACAGAAATTAACATTACCGTGTAACGTGATCAGAGCTATGAAGGGTCACGTGAAGTGTTTTCAGAGTACGAAGGGTGGTAGTAGCAGACTTGATCTCAGGAAGCTGGAGGAAGCTGCACAGGGGAGGGTGCAGAGACATTGGAACTGGGTTTGAAGAGTGAGGTAAACAGAGTCCACTCTGTGGGAGCCATGTGAGGGGTGCTCTTACATGAGGTTAGAGGAAGAGCAAGGGCCCAGAGGAATGAAAAACATAATGTGTTTACAATAATTAGAGATTTTTAATGTGTGAAATGGAGAGTGATAAAGAAGAGATTGGAAAGGTAGGTTGGTCCTGAGCTTAAATGCACTTTGAATGCAATTCTAATGCCAGGTCTCAGTCTGTTAGCTCATCGTGGAATCAATTCACTGACTCACCTTGCCAAGACTACACACTTGCAGTCTGAAACATAATTGTTTTACCTTTCTTCTGAATCATCTGTCAACATATATACATGTACCCACATTTACCCTCTAAATAAAAATTCTTTCTTAATGCTAGGTTTTCCCTAGTCATCCCTCTGAGCTACTCTCTGTATCTGTCCATAGTTAAAGTTACCTTTACAGATATTTCTCAAAATTACTTCTTTTATACATATTTTAGCCTTTACCAGTTGTGATGGTTAATTTTGTGTCAATTGACTAGGTCACAGGGTGTTGGTCAAACATCATTTTGGGTGTGTCCATAAGGTTTCTGGATGAGGTTAACATTTGAGTGGATAAACCGTGTAAAGCAGATTTCCCTTCCTAATCTGGGTGGGCCGCATCTAATCAGTTAAATCCCTGAACAGAACAAAAAGACTGACTCTCCTGTAAGTCAGAAAAAATTCCTCCTGCCTGATTGCCTTTGAACAGGGGCATCAGCTTTTTCCTGCCTTCTCATTCTAAGAAACATCGGTTCTTCCTGGGTCTCAAGGCTTCTGGCTGTTAGACTGGAAGTACACCCTGGGCTCTCCCTGGTCTCCAGCTTGCCAACTCACCCTAAGTATCTTGGGACTTGTCAGCTCCCATAATCGTGTGAATCAAATCCTATTGGTTTTGTTTCTCTATACAATCCTGACTAATATACAAACTAATACTCTCTGGGTCTCTCTGTCTTTATCTTTATAATGGAGTTAACAGTATTATCTACCATTGGGTTTATTATAAGAAAATGTTACTAAACTGTCTACGTGTGTAATATACGTATTTATAGTGCTAAGCGTCTGGTGAAAATAATTGTAAGCTTTTATCATTCTTTTATTTTCTGCCTACATTACTATTTGGGCTTCTTTGTTCACACTCTATGATCGTTATATTACACACCTCTCAGGGTGTGCCTCCTGTCTTTTTGGATCACTTTTTTTTTCTTTTTTCCAGTTATTTCTAGGCAAACAGCTTAGCAATGTGCAACACAGCAGCACCTTGCCTTACCTGTACCAAGTATCACTCTCCTTTTATTAGCTTTATGGAGGTATAATGAACATACAATAAACTGAACATATTTAAAGTGGACACTTCGGTAGCTTTTTTAAAAGAGATTTTATTTATTTATTTGACACAGAGAGAGAGCACGCATGTGAGCAGTAGAGGGAGAGGGTGAAGCAGACTCCCAGCAGAGCAGGGAGCCCAATGCGGGGCTTGATCCCAGGATCCGGGAATCATGACCTGATCCAAAGGCAGACACTTAACTGTCACCCAGTTGCCCTCAAAGTTTGTTTTAAAATAAGTCCACGTGAGCTTCCTGACAGATATGAGGTAACCACAGCAGCTAGCAGCCTGTGATATGCCATGGATTGCAGACGCTGATGAGTGCATTCTATGCATCAAGCTGGAGGAAAGGAACCATCCAATGTCAAATGTCACAGCTTCCGTGACATACTCTCCATGGAGATGATTCCTGAGGGACAAGTGAAAGGAAGAGTCAGTTCGAAATGACTATCATTAGCATTATAGTGAGTGCAAGAGACTGAACACTTTCCCTTGAAGACTGAGAATAAGTAAGGATGTGTGCTATTACCACATCTATTCAACTTTATACTGGAAGTCCTAACTAGCGCTATGAGATAAGAAAAATAAAGAAAAGTACCTTCAGTAGACAAACCCAGTAAACAACTCAAATGTTTATTACCTTGTTAAAGGATAATGAAATTTGTCATGTTCATACATTGGAATACCACTCAACAATAAAAAGAGAAAAAAATACTGATACAGATGACATTGATGAAATACAAAAGCATTTTCTTTTTTAAAAGATTTTTATTTATTTTATTTGAGAGAGAGAGAGCACAAGCAGGGGGAGCAGCAGAGGGAGAGGGAGCTGAGCAGAGAGCCTGACATGGGGCTTCATCCCCGGACCCTGAGATCATGACCTGAGCTGAAGGCAGACACTTAACTGACTGAGCCACCCGGGTGCCCACAAAAAGCGTTTTCTAAATTAAAGAAGCCAGATACTAGAGGCTAGATACTGTATGAGTGTATTTATATGACATTCTGTAAAATACAAAACTAGAAGGAGAATAATAGTTCAGTTGCAGGATGGGAGTAGAGGGAGAGATTTGAGTAGGAAGGGACCAAAAGGAACTTTTAGGGATGATGGAAAATTTCTGTCTTGATTGGGGTGGTAGTTACATCTATATACGGTTGGGAATTTTTCTTAAGAAATTCAATAAATTTCACTTAAAAAGTTAATTGTGCAAAGAATTGTAATAGAGATATGTAGAATGGGTGGGGAAAACATAGACAAGGGAAATACAGCCCACAATAAGGTGATGGGATGCTTTGACATAAATACAAGGTGTCTACTGTTCTACATGACATTAAGCATCAGGTGTCCAAATAGTAAAATATCTGAGCTGCTGGGGCTCGATAAGATGTTGGATTATGTTACATAAAAGCATCACTACACTCATGTTTCTGCCCACTTGACTATATGCTCCCTGAAAGCAAAGGTTTCATCTCATTCATCATATTATCGGCTGTGCTTAGCACAGTGTTTGGAAATCCAGTGGCACACCATAAATGTTTCTTGATTGACTGAGCATCTTGTGCGAAATCAGTTTTAAGTTCTCAAACCCCATTTACAAGGTTACTCTTCTTAAAAATAAAAATGGAATGTAAAATTGGTACATTTCCACATCAGGAACATAACATAAAAACAATAGTCAATGGCTAAAAAGTGTTTGGGTGGGAAAACAGAGGTAAATCTGAAGCAAAAAGAGTTATTGGTAATAAGCTGCAGCAAGAATTTTGCAGAGGGAACTGCAAGAAGAAGAAGGAGGAGGAGGAGGAGGGGAGGAGGAGGAGAGGAGGAGGAGAGAGGAGGAGGAGAAGGAGAAGGTGAAGGAGAAGAAAGAGAAGGAGAAAGGGGAAAAAAACACAAAACACAAGAAACCAAAAAACCATGTCTCTACTAATCTCAGTAATGAAAAGTAATCTAGTAGATTTCAAATGGAGTCATAGAAGACCTGGAGATACTAATAAGTGCCCTGTACAAAGACCTCCTAGACTTGTGTGTGCGACACACACAAGGAGAACAGTGTGGAACATATAGGAGAGTTTCGGCCAAATTTAAAGACAAAAAGAGGAAAGAAACATAGTCTTCCCAGGAGGGGACCTTTCTCTTTTTCCAACTTAACTGGGTAAGAGGTTTTATTTATTAGGGAAGAATATGAAATTAAACTTTATGTCATTATAGTTTAAATGTATATAATTTTGCCTCCTTATATTAAATTCAACTCTTTTTTGTTCTTTCTATAAAGTCCCAATGATAAGTACTCCAAGTTCAGGTACCCGTATATCAGGACGTAGGCTCTTGAATCATCTCACGTGACACTGAACCAGGTGGGCATCACGAGGCTAAGAAAAACGAGCAAGTAAGACCTCTTTAGGGGCTATCATAGTAATTAGATTTATTTCAGACTGGGAAGAGGTTGGTCCCTTAAGACCAAGGGTTGTACCTGTGGTTCAGGAATCCAGGTTGGACTCCAAGTCGACCACTTTCTTCCCAATATTTTTTTTTTTAAAGATTTTATTTATTTATTTGACAGAGATAGAGACAGCCAGCGAGAGAGGGAACACAAGCAGGGGGAGTGGGAGAGGAAGAAGCAGGCTCATAGCAGAGGAGCCTGACGTGGGGCTCGATCCCGGAACGCCGGGATCACGCCCTGAGCCGAAGGCAGCCGCTTAACCGCTGTGCCACTCAGGCGCCCCCCCCGCAATATTTTTAACATCCTTGCTCAGTATTTCTTTCGCAAATGTAATTCAGACCTGGATTAATTTAATGTCTTCTTTTATTCTAACAGTATCCCCAAAGAGATGTTATTCATCTCCACTTTCTTTCACCCCTCGACCGATTCTTAATGTCCAGCTACATCAAAATGTTTACTGTTCTTCAATTATGTTCACCCAGTCTCCCCACCAGAGGCAGGTTTGCACACTTCCTCCCAGAAGGATGCTGGTCTCTCAGGCCTGGATGAGTGCTCATCAGGTGTGTTCTTTCTAATTTGGTGCTTATTACAATGAATAAACACATACTTATCTTCCCCTCGAAGTAAACTGTAAGTGTATGTGGCCAGGATCCAAGACTCCATTACTCATCTCTATATTCCACAATGGAATATCAAGCCTTCCTCATACTGAACACGCTATCGATAGTCACTGAAAAGAAATGGATAGTCATGAACTTTAATTTTCCTTATATTAATGATTCAGTGAAAGGACTAAGCAAACAGAATCTTACTGAAGCGGAGTAACTTGTATCTTGCTGAAGAGTTTTCTTAATCAGCACCCTCTAGGGTCTGAACCTATTTTTATTTCTGTACCAGTTAAGTACAAAGTTAAGTAAAGAATAATGCCAGACAGAGAATACAATAAATTCTCACAGATTTCTTATAACCTCCCACTAGGAAACTAATAAGCTGAGGCAGGGGCAGTGGTAGTAAGGAAAGAATAAAATATCCTCTGAACAATGGCTCTACTTAAATATTTCCTTAATAAATGCCACAGCATTTGGGAATTCATTAAAGGGAAGAAGTCTTTTCTATATGTTAACTGCAGCTTCAGCAATAGGAGAGATAATTAAGAGATTCTTTGACTGAAACCCAACTTTCTCAGCAGCAGACTAATAGCTACGATTTTCCTAAAAAGGACTTTCCTAATAACCTGTAAGCTTTCCTAATCCCTGGTTCAGGCCTGTTTTCTGTCTATGAATAAAAATAGAATAGTTCTAGAACCCAACCTGAAGTGCTCAAAATGTAGAATCTCGAAGACAGTTTGGCTAATAAGTCTCTTCACTTGCTGAATATTTTTCTTCCTACCCCTATTTCTTACCCACACAGGGCTCCAATTCAAGATAGAAATTTCCAGCAATAGGCATTCATAATATTTACCCTAAAATTGGGATGTATTTTAAAGAACTTGGATAATTTAGTTTAAAAAAATCATTTGTAAATAGGGGTGTCTGCATGGCTCGGTCAGTTAAGAGTCTAACTCTTGATTTTGGCTCAGGTCATGATCTCATGGGTCGTGAGACTGAGCCCATGCCAGGTTCCGTGCTGGGCTCCAACCTCAGCAAGTAGTCTGCTTGAGATTCCCTCTCTACCTCCCCCTCTACCCCCCCAAACCAGGGTTTCTCTCTCTCTCTCTCTAAAATAAATAAATCTTTGAAAAAATCATTTATAAATATTATTTGAAAAAAGAACAAATTTCAGATCAATAGAATACATTTTAAAGTAAAAACACAACATCTGAAAAAAATGTAGACCTCAGATTTATGAGATCTCAATATTGGGAAAAGATTATGAATTTATTTGGATACAACACTGTTAGCGTTATATGACTCCATGGAATGTTCCAGGTATAGAAGATGAATCAAAGATGTTAAATAATTGTCTGGATACAAAAGGCAAAGCATTGCATGATTAACTCACATTTCTCACAGATAATTTAAGATAAAAATTTAAAATGCTTATATACCAATGTAATAAAAGCAAAGTGAAGGAGAAAACAAATAATTATGTAAATGCTTCAAGTTCTCATAGAATTTCTACCTATAACTTCTAAATTATTGGGCAGAAGGCTGCCTGATAATTTCCTCAAGTTTCATTTTGTGAAATTAGCTCTCTATGTGCCCAATCCTATCAATACTAATGTAGAAAGGGTGTTAGAAATTTATATAACAGCATTAAGAAATCACATGCTATAGCATAGTAGGCTAAAAAATATAGATATTCCAGTGAAACTGTTCCAGGTGAAAACTATTTCTAACTTCCGATGATCTTCTTGATAAAACAAGAATGAGACTCAACAAAGAATGAGAATGTCTTCTCTCAATAAGTTTTCCAGATGGTAGCTACTACACTTGTGGTAGGCACAGCATGATATAATGGGTTGTTGAATCACTATGTTGTGTACTTGAAACTAATGGAACGTTGTGTGTCAACTACACTTCAGCTTAAAAAAAAAAGTTTTCCATGAGCTTTATACTAAATCAAATTTTATTTTATTTTTTTTAAAGATTTTATTTATTAATCAACAGAGACAGAGACAGCCAGCGAGAGAGGGAACACAAGCAGGGGGAGTGGGAGAGGAAGAAGCAGGCTCATAGCGGAGGAGCCTGATGTGGGGCTCGATCCCATAACGCCGGGATCACGCCCTGAGCCGAAGGCAGACGCTTAACCGCTGTGCCACCCAGGCGCCCCCTAAATCAGATTTTAAATTTGGCACAAATGCCAAAAGATATTTGAATACTTTGATCAACTTTCAATTTTTGAAAGTAGGTATTTGTATGTATATATGGATGTGCAAATGGAAAGTTTTATTCAACAAATGTTTGATTGTATACAAACATGTGATTTTGATTGCATAAAAACGTTTGATTTTGATTGTATACAAACATTTGTTGTTCAAAAATTGGAAGTCGGTCGAAGTATTCAGTCAAATAAAATGATATATAATAAAGAGATTTAATCAAATCAAAAGAACATTTAGGGGATAGAATGCTTCCCTTTGGTTCACCTACTTTTCAAACCCCGGCTACTCATAAGAATTATCTAGGAGATTCTAAAAGTTTGATGCCTAGACTACACTAATTAAATCAGAATCTCTAAAGATAGGACCTAGTTGGTTTTCAAGTTCTCCAGGTGATTCAAGTGTGTGCATGATTTCAATGTGAGACTCGTTGACCTAGAACAAGTAAGAGATAATGAGATGAAGTTTTCAGTGTGTGCGTGATTTCAGTATTGACCTAGAACAAGTAAGAGATAATGAGATGAAGTTTTCAGTAATTTAACAGGTAGAATCAACACAAGTGGAAGGAGTGATTAAATGGCTTATCCTCTTGATCTAGACATTCAAAATTCGTTCTCTAAAAGCTGTCAGTCTTTCAAAAGCTCTTGCATGACCTTGAACAAGTCACTTCAACTCTTCGTGCCTCAGTTTCTGATCTGTGAAATGAGGATTATCATATAAGGATTAAATGAATTATCTTGTGCAAAGTATTTAGTAAGAGTCTGGCAAAATACAATGTAAGTATCATATAGGTGTTTATTCACTTTTTTTTTTTTAAACACAAGCAATACATGCACCATGGGGAGAGGAATGCAAGCATAAATATGCAAAGAAGAAATATTTATATACCCAGAGATAATTGTTATTTATATTTAGGGCATATGACTCAGCACAAATATTCATACTTAAATATCTGGAGTCAGACAACACTTTTTTGAATCCTAGCTCTGTCCCTTCTTGGTTTTGTGAATGTAAATCGTATAAACTATCAGTGATTTTCTTTGGTATTATATCATTTGACTGTTTATGTGTTAGCATATCATGTTTATTTTTCGTTTCCCCACTACAGAATGTTAAAGCTCCAAAGAGACAACAGGAACATTGTCTTGGTCACCCATGCTGAGCCCCGGTGTCTGCAAAGATGTGTAAAGCCCTGCCTGCGTACATGAAAGTTGTTTGACGAATATTTGTTGACTGAATAAATGCTTAGATCAGACAGGCATTCCTTGTCCTCAAGATTATGTAATTCTCTACCTGGAATTTTATTTTTATTTGAAATTCATCACACAATGTTGGGTTTTTTCCCCTCAACAGTAAGCCAGCTATTTCAGTATCACTTATTGAATATAACTGTGGCTATTGCATTTGAATTGCCACCTTTATCATGTTTACATTGTTACATATATATGGTTCTGCTCTGGGCTTTCTTCTGTTGTGCTAACCTGTCTGACTATGACTTAATTGACTGCAGCCGTATACTGCCTTTCATTCCAGAAAGAGCATATCCCCCTTATTGCTCTTCTTCAGAATGGTACTGCCTATTTTCACATGTTTCTTGTTCCAGATGACCTTTAGAATAACTTAGTGAAGTTTAAACATAAATCGTTTCAGTATTTTTGGAAAAAAATGAAAACTCGATTCTTATTTTACATGTTACACCAATATTCAAAATGAATTATAGAACTACACATAAGAACTAAAAACATAAGAGCTAGAAAACATGCTAGAAGAGAATATAAGAGAAAGTCTTTAGACAGGATACCCACATCATGAATCATAGAAGAAAAACATGATAAACTGGACATCAAAATTTGACTTGCTTATCAAAAGATGCAATTAAAGAAATGAATGAAAAGACAAGCCACGGACGGAGAGAAATATTTGTAAAACACATAATTGGCCAAAAATGTATATCCAGAATTTCTAGAGAACTCTCATAATTCAATATTAAAAAGACAAAAGAATAAAAAAAATGAGCATTTTAAAAAGATATAAATAATCAGTGAATACATGACAAAGTGTTCAACATCTTTGGCCATTAGGAAAATGTAAATTAAATCTACAATTACATAGCACATCTTTAGAAATACTAAAATTAAAAAGACTTGGGAGGGTAAGTGGAAATCTCATATATTGCTAGTGGAACTTCAAAATCAGAGTCACTTTGGAAAACAGTTTGGTAGTTTCTTAATGAAAGTTAAACAGAGGGGCACCTGGGTGGCTCAGTCGGTTAAGTGTCTGCGTTCAGCTCAGGTCATGATCCCAGCATCCTGGGATGGAGCCCTGCATCGAGCCCGGCATCGAGCCTCGCATTGGGCTCCCTGCTCACGGGGGAGTCTCCTTCTCCCTCTTCCTTTGCCCTTCTCCCTGCTCATACTCTCTCTCTCAAACAAATAAGTAAATAAAATCTTAAAAAAAAAATTTAAACAGAAAGTCCATACAAGGATTTATCCACTAATATGCACAGCAGCATTATTCATGATAGCCCAAAATTAAAATAACCCAAATGCCTGTTAGCTAGGAAATGGATAAACAAACTGTTGTCTATTTATACAATGGAATACTATTTAGGAATAAAACAAGAATGAACTACTGATAAACGCAACAGTGTGGATACATTTCAGAATCATTATACTAAGCAAAAGGAGCTAGACACAAAAGATTACATTGTATACCATTCTATTTACATGAAACTCTAGGAAAGAGAAAGCTGTAGCAAGTCGAAGATGTGGAGAGAAGAAGGGGGTGACTGGAAGAGGGCATGGAGGAACTTTTGAAAGCCCCAAAGTTGGAATGTGGTGGTGGCTGCATTACTCTGCTTTTTCACCAAAAGTCATCAAGATGATGACTGAAACAGCTGAATTTTGTTTCATGTAGTTTACATTTTAATTACAGGTCAATAAATTGTGAAAGGATTATCTTGGTATTTTGCATAAATTACGTACTTGAAGAAGAGTTGAAATCTAAAAATACATTACACAGATATAAGATATAGATAGATAGATAGATAGATAGATAGATAGATAGATAGATAGATGTAAATATTTTATTGTTTTCTCCATAGAGGTCTATTCCTGGGTAGCTTCTATTTTGCTTATTATTTGATATAGACTTTATTTTCTGTCATATTTTAACTTATTAGGAACTGAATTTCAGTGGTGAAAAAGGACTTTTTTTTTTTTTTTTTTTACCAAGGAACTTAGATTGAAGTTAGTATGTAAGAAAGCTATTGAGTTTGTTATGTGACCAATTTAATGAAATCTCTTGCTAGTTCTAATGGTTTTTCAGGTAATTCTCTTGACTTTTTTTCCATGTGGATAAATCATATCATTTTAAGATTTAAAAAATTGCTCCTCTCTTTCCAGAATCGTAAGACCTCATTTCATTTTCCGATTGCATTACTTAGCATTTCCAGAAAGACGTTAAATACTAACAGTGAATTGAGTACCTTTGCTTTATTCTTAACTCTAAATGGAATTACTTTCTATTCCAACATTAAGCATGATGACAGTTATTATGATGACATAGATGTTTATATCAGGTTAAGAAACTATTCCTCAATTCCCTTTTGCTAAGCATTGTTTTTGTTTTTGTTTTCTAACATGAATATATATTAAATTTCTCAATTGCCTTTAGATCATCTATCAAAATGATCTTTGATTTTGCTCTTTTGACCTATTAGGAGAATTAATTATATTGATTCTTAATATTATAGTTAAACTCTCTTTTTCCTATATTGCTTGGTTTATTTGCTATCATTTCATTTAGGAGTTGATCTATTTTCAAAAGGCAGATAGTTTTATTTTTTGTCACTATCTCTTGTTAGGTTTTGTTAATAGGGTAATTTCACTATTGCATTTTTTTAATTTATATTAATTTAAAAATTTCCCCTATTAATTCTATGGAACATTTAAAAAGAATGGGATTTACCTTTTTCTTGGAAGTTTTGAATAATTTGATTATAAAACAGTGAATCACAAGGCTTTCGAAGAAAATTCTTTTATAGGATTTTAAATATCATGTTTATTGATCTATTTAGACTTTTTCTACTTTTTTTTTAAACTTTTTTTCCTTGACTCAGTTTTGGGATCTATATTCTCCATCAATATCATAAATTTCTCAAATTTTCAAAATTACTATTCAATTTTATTTATAACATTTCCATACACTTCAAAAAAATCTGTCCAATAACTTTGGTTATATCAGATCTCTTTTTTCATAATTTTTAAAAATTTGTTCCCTTTCAATCTCATTCATTTTCTTTGTCTCTCTCCCTCTGGGTCATGGATGAACCTCATCAGATGTTTTTTCTTTGATTAAAAAAAAAAAAGAGCTTTTGAATTTGTTAATTTTACTTTTTTTGTTTTCTGTTTTATTTCTACTTGTATTGGTAAGAGTATATTTCCCTCCAAATATATTTCTATGTGGCCTAAGATTTGGAGCAGAGGCTTTTAGCTCACCTTTTTAACTAAATAATGGAATCCTGATATTAATTTGGACAGCAATATGTTTTGTCTGAAAACCACCTTCTTCACTCTCCTTTGTAGTTAGATGTGACCATGTCCCTAAACCTGGCTAACAAGAAACGTAAATGAAAGGCGGTGGGTGGCACTTTCAGATAGACTTTTTAAGGAAGGTACCTGTTGACTTTGCTTCCCTACTTCCTCCTGCTGGAATTGTGGATTCGATGGCCAGACATCCAGTAGCCACCTTGTGACTTTGAGACTGGAATCAATGTTCAAAGGATTATAAAGAAGGATAGCAGAAGGAACGTGGGTCTTTAATGTCTTATGAGACCTTCAAATTGGCCTTGGAATGCTTACCTCTGAAATTTTTTCAAATGAGAGAGAAATATACTTGCCATTATTATCCTGTTCTCACCAAGATCTATTCTCAACATGATAGCTTCATTAACTTTTTTAAAGGAAAAATCAGATTATAGTTCCCTTTTGTCCTACCTCTTATTATTTGTCTTGCATTCTATATTGTTGATTATTTATATTGGCTCTTTGTGGTTTAATAACTTTGTTAGTAATATCTTTGGCTATGCTTTAATTTTTGGTCTTTTCTGTCATTTGGCTTTAAGTATAACTTGTAAATTGCTTATTATAAAGTTTAATTGTTTGTTTCAATTCCCCGTTTACTAATATAGTTACTTTTATTGAATACTTATGATATGCACTATGCAAGGCCCTTAGATGTTTTTTTCTTGTTTTAATCCTTAAAACAATCATAGATTTTGTCATAAATTATCAGAAATACTTTTATCACCATTTTGCAGATGTGAGAACTGAGGCTAAAAAGGGTGAAATGATTTGCCTAAGATAAAGCATCTGGTAAAAGGTGAAAAACATTTGAATCCAGCAATTGGATTTTTTGCTGCCTCAGAAAGCCCGAAATGTATACACATGTATTATGGGAAGTACTGTTTTATTACATATGGAATTATCATATGTTTGTGATATTTTGCTCAATAATTTTTTATCTTTTGTTTTGCTCAAATTTTCCCCTAATCTCTGTAAAGAGCTTCATTTCCTGAAAGCTTGTACTAATAGATAAAGTCAGAGATTATCTGGAAGAGCAGGACTAGTCCTTTCTAGACCAGAACAGCTTGGAATAATAACCTGGTTGTCAGGATGCTTACTATTTCATGTAGGAAAAACCAATGAGCCATTAAAGTCTTACAAAGTGAAATATAGGCAAAATACAAGTGGAAGTCTCTAATTATTGTCTAATTTGTGAGCCAGTAATTTAAGGTCAATATTCACTAACCACTGGAAGTCTGTGTTCTTTTTCCTTCAGCATATGTGCCTCCGACAATGCAACTAGTGTAGCTTCTTGATTCCCCTCCTTTTTTAAGACTACTTGTAATTCAATGGTATTCTCACACTCACACCCTGAGTCCCTTGCTAGAACATTAAAGTGGAGGTGCCATGAGGTCCCTGGCCTGAATTTAGTGAACTGAAAATGTAGTAAGAGTACATAAATAGGATAAAGAACAGATAGAACCGATTCTTGGAGAACAAATTTTTACAAGCTTATTGTTTTGGCAAATAGGCACTTACTCACTAGACATTGGTGATTATCAATTTCTTCCAGGGACGAAGTAATAAACGCTGCCTTCATTCGTCAGTGATCTGCTTTGGGGACAGGGAACTGTTAACCTTGAAAGTGAATACACACTATTTACATTCTTACATAAATCTGATCAAGAATTATCAAGGAGGGGGAAAGTTTCAGCTCAACACATACAAAAAAACCACATATAATGTCACTCTCAATCTTTGGCATCAACAGAATATTTTGCAAAATATTGCTCATGTCCTTCTGCTTTAGAGATCTCAGATGGCATCTTCTTTTGCATATAATTTTGGTTTTGGAGGAAGGAGTCAGATAAGAAATAATTAGAAATAGAGAAGAAAACTGAACATTAAGATCGGTGTATGAAAATTATGAAAGATCAAGGTGACAAGAGAATATTTTAACCAGATATAATTAATTTCACAGTATATTTCCCTAGATTTGGCTTGACATGCAGGTGTGACCCCAGAGTTAGAAAATTTTCATTTATCTGAAAAGGTGATGTAATAGAAGGTATATAAACTACCCTATTTAAGATCAAAAGCATTTTGTTGTTGAAAGTGTTTAAAAAAGATCACCTTTCAGAGTTATTTTGCGATGGAATTGACCTAGAATGAAGTTTATGACTTCTGGAAAATTAAAATTGTTAGAATATGACAGTTTCAAGTTTTGGTGACAGCCACATTAAAAATCAGTGCGGAAGACTGCTTTTTGCTCATGAGCAAAACAAAGAGAAAGATAATGCAATGACCTTCTCCTCATTCTCTTATGAGTAGGATGAAAGTGCAACTTTTCTTTGAAAGTAATTATCCTAAACCATAGCCTAAAAAGTTTTGAATTACATTTTAAAACATTAAATGAATACAAATGATTCCAGATTGAAAAGACAGTGTTTTTCTACAAGAAGAAAATAATCACTGTCAAAATGTCACCAACATTCAATTCAAGCATCATATCATTAATGGTATTCCTAGACATGGGGCAGGGGGGGACTATAAGTATAAGTAAGATATCCTTCTATCTTTAAGGAATTTTCAGTGGGGGAGACACACAGATCATATGTAAGTATAAATCAAAGCAGAAAAAATTCCCAGACTTCTTCGCAGGTGCACCCCCTTCCATACCAACCCCTACCCCTGCACACAAAAATTCACACCTTATAGGTTTTTATGTGGTGATATTCCTCAAGGACGGGTCCTTGGCTCTTATCCCCTCTGATACTATATATTTTCTAAGAAATTAAATTTTTAGGCCAATGAATCTCAAATTTACATCAAACACAGACTTCTTCCCTGGTCTTAAGTGTACCTTAAACAGAAGTTTCCCCATTCTGAAAGAATCTTCTCTCTTACACCTGATCTTCCAGTGTTCTGTCTTGGTGGATGGTACCACTACTCATTAGGCATAATCGCAAAACATTGACATCTTCCTCTCTCTCACCCTCTATATCAAACCATCCCTAAGTCTAGATGATTTCATGATCTCAATATTTCTCAAATATGTACACTTCTTTTTATCACTACCACAACCCTAGCTACCAATTCTCACCTGAGCTACAGTAGTTTTAGGAATGGTTAGTCTGCATCCTGTTCTGTCATCCTCTGATAATTTTCCATATTACCACCAGAAAGTTCTTTACAAAACTGTGTCACCTCCCTGCATAAAACTCATCAGAGGTTTTCCATTTCTGTTAGAATTAGGACAAAATCTGGATGGGTACTCCTTGTCACAACAGATTCTTTCACATCATTCAGCCCTTGCTTTCTGCACTTTAACCTCTCTTTCAGTTCCTTAAATAAGCCATTGTCATTCCCGTCATGAAGCTTTTTGCATTCTCAGCCCCTCTACCTGTGATGTTTCTTCCCTCTTCCTTCCAATTAACTCCTAGTAGTCCCTCAGATCTGTTTGCCTGTCAATTCCTCAGCCAAGTTCATCCCAACTGTCCAAGAAAAACTAGTTATACATTCTCACAAAACACTCTCCTCTCTTACAGAGCTTTTTTCTTAGTTCATGTCACTTTTTCCTTATATTTTGGGGTCATTATTTGATTAATACCTGTCTTCTCCATTAACCTGAGCTCCATGAGAGCAGAAACTCTCACAGGACAGAGCAGAGTGCCTGGTTCACTCGAGGTTTTCAATAAACTTTTGTTGAATGACTTGATGGGTGGAGGAATGGAGGAAAAGATGATTGAATGAGTAGAGGGATAATCAAGATGAATTAAAAGTAGAGGGAGAACTGATTTAATTCTGAAAGTAGGATCAGGATAGGTTTCTTCATGTGATGGCTTTTGAGTGAAACTAATAGAAAGTTCTTCTAAGCTAGGGGAAGAAAAGTTTTAAAAAGAGTATAAAAGTATTTAGATGTTGGCATCACAAATTAGCCGGTATGGCCAGAGTAGGAATCTGTGAGGTATTATGTAAAGAGCATATGATGACATGCTAAAAATATTTTTGGTTGGTAGTGAGAAACCAATGAAAATTTGGAGGAGGGATGTGTCATTATCTGACCTATTGAAAGATAAGCTGAATTAGAAGAATGGACTAGAGAGTCAAGAGATCATAAAGAGAAAAACTAGTTGAGAGGCTACTCAGGAAAGAAAATGAATGTCCCAGCTAGGGCAATGGAATTGAAGTTGGAAAGAAGAAAAGGGCTAAACGCATTTCAGAGATGAGCTATATTGTGGGTGACCATATGAATGAGGGGAGAGGGATGTGATGAGGTTGAAGATGACTTGGACTTCTCTGACCTGTGTGAGAACGTAGATTGGATACATTATAGGACCATAGTGGAGAGGACCAGGATTAGAAAGAATAATCCTGGTGAGATAAGATCAGATTGGGAAAAAAAAAATGAAAATTGGATACACCACTATAACATTCTTAGAGATGATTGGCAGGTAATAATTGCAGTCCTGTCCTTAGATCCTGGCAAAGGAGTCTTTGCCCTGGGACCCACAACTGAGAGGTGTCTGGTTTGGATATGCTTGCCCTTGGCGGGGACTTCACAGGTCCAAGAGGGATGTGCCCTGGTGTCCACTGCCCATGGATAGATCAACTCTGGGTTCCTGAGACCCTTTCATGTCATGATAAAATAGCCCCAAGCCCACTTCTGGGATTGATGCAGCCCTCCTCATTGGGTCCATCCTCTGATGTACCTCCCCTAGGCCCAAGAGATGATCAAAGGTTGCAAGGATATGGTTGAATCCTTCACCTGAGGCATGGAGGTCCTCATGCTTATACGTGAGGCCCTATGTGGTATTGGATAGGGCCAGAAGGTAAAAAAGAAAAGGAGAGGGGACAAATCTAGAGTGGTTGCCCCCTTCTGTTATTCTGGAGAGGAATTCCCAGAAATATAAGAGGTTAAATTTGAACCTGGCCTTCCAAGTTTTTTTGGAGGAATACTTGTCAGGATAGAAGAATCAACTATACATATTTTTAGCAGTTTGTTAGGTGAATTTATAATTTTAACATATTTAGAAAAATGGTACGTCAGCTTCCATTAGTACTCTTGAACCAAGCCCTGCAAAGGTTGAGAGAAAGCTTGCTTAAAGATTCAATATGGGGCATCTGTTAAGCTATCAGGACTGGAGATAGAGACTCAAGAGTAATCAGCTCAGAGATATTCACTGACACCGTATATATGGAAGAAGTCTCCTCTGGACCAAGCACAGACGGAGAGGTCATTATGGAGGATTGGATGTGGAACAGACAGAAAGAAAGGAGTCAGTGAAGGACTTAGCAGGAGCAGTCATAAATGTAGAATGCTGCTCATATGAGCAATGAGAAAGGTACAACGCCGACATGAAAGCCAAGGGAGAGTTTCAAATATAGCAGGATTATTAATAGCATCTTTTTATAGAGAGGTCAAGCTGGATGAGAACTGAGAAGTGACCAATAGATTCTCAATGACCTTTTAAATAATTGTTGCAATGATATTTTATGGGCAGTCATAAGATCTTAAGGGATTAAGAAAGAAATGAGATAGAGGAAAGTGAATTTCATAAGTAATGAATATTTCCATGAAATATTTAGTAGTGAAGGGAATAAAAGAAACAAATGGGAAAATTTTTATTAGAATAGGAGACAATCAAACTTGTAGCCAACAGTGTAGAAGACATGGAAGATGCAGGAAAATGTAGATAATTGACGGAGCAAGTATAGACACTTGGGAAGTGGCAGTGTTCATAAAGTGGGTTAAAGTGAGTGGCAGAGTTAGCCTAGAAAGTAGGGATTGCCATTACAAGTAAGTTTGGAGAGAAGTAAGTGATAGAAATTAAGAGAATTTGTACCTGGTGATCTTCATTTTTTCTGTGATGTACAGTATGGGTTGTAAATAGGGATAAGAAAAGCAGAAACAATATGAAGTTATCAATGTAAAAAGAGTAGTAAGTTAACTAATTAAATGAATTAGTGAGCAGTACTGGTCTAGCAAAGGCTGACATATGTCCTGGTCATCAAATAATTCAGGTTTGGTGATGTCACTTTTTGACAACTTTATTCAGAAAGTCAGGGAATTCAAAAAGAGAAAGTAGATTTTTGGGGTTTGCCCATGTTTATTTAACCACCTAATATTTATTGTTTTGCCTAATTAATGACTTAGGAAAGCACGGAACCTTTATTGGGGCACTAATTGTACAGTGGCATTAGTACAAAGTCAAGTAGTAGAGAAAATTTTGAATACTTGTGAATAAACAGTTGAAACTTTTCATGAGGATCGGGGTGAGTAGGAAGGAAAGTAAAACCAGATTGTAAACAGATCAGGAACAACTGAACTGTCTCTGCAAAATCTGCATTGACCAACACAATGTCTAGCAGAGAATATATTTTATTTTATTATTATTACTTTTTAAACTTTGAAGTAGGTTCCACGCCTAGCATGGAGCCCAGTGTGGGGCTTGAACTCACAGCCATGAGATAAGACCTGAGCTGAGATCAAGAGTCAGACACTTAACCAACTGACCCACCCAGGTGCCCTGAGAACAGGTTTTAAATAACTACTTGATCAATAAGTTAACAAATGAGGTTGGTCTGATTAAAATTAATGAGTCTGATATAAATGATGATGAGAGTAGAGAGAAGTTTGACCGGGAAGACTGGATGGAATTATAGAGAAGCCTTGGTAGTAGTGCAGGATTGGCAGTGGAAACTCAACAGTAAGGGTCAGAGAGAAAGAATTTACAATTTAATATTTAAGACTAAAAGAGTCTAAAAATTGTAGGTACTAGGGTATGGCTGAATTAAAATTGAATAGGGGTAAAAACATGTTGGATTTCATCCAGGAACTGTTATCTGAGTATTGGGCCAATGGTCTACTGGTTTCAGGAATTCCAAGCATGAAGGGGAACATCCTGAAATTAAGTAAAATCATCATGATAAGAATAGGAATAGAAACATACACAAAAATTGGGAAGAAAAATTAAAGGATTCTGGACAAGCAAAGACTAACTGGCAACAAGAAAAGGTGGATTTTTACTGTATCTTCTGGTTCTGAAATATTATAAGTTTGGGGCAATGAACCATTTTCATTCGAGAGTTACTGGAAAAGCGGATCATCTGAAGGAATCCAGTTTTCCTTTACAGTGGAGGAGCTGCGGCAGGCAGAATAGTGGTCTCCCAAAGATGCTCACATCCCAATCACCAGAACCTGTGCATATATTACCTTACAAGGCAAAAAGAACTTTGCAGATGTGATTAAGTTTAAGGATCATAAGATAGGGAAATTATCTTGGATTATCTCCACGGACCCGATCTAATCATATGAGGTCTTGAAGGTGAAACATTTTCCAGTTGTGGTCCAAGATGATGGCATGGGAAGACCCGACACCCTGTTGCTGGTTCTGGGAAGTAAGAGGCCATGTGCAAAGACTGTAGACAAAGACCTTCTCTAGGAGCTAAGGTACCTGTCAGCTACAGCCAGCAAGGAAGCAAAGATCTCAGTCTTGCGAACTGTATAACACTGAAGTCTGTCCAGATCTACGTAAGCAAGACACAGATTCTCCCTAGAGTCTCAAGATAAGAACACAGCCTGCCAGCACTTCATGTTGTCCCAGTGAGACCCATGCTGGACTTCTGACCTACGGAACTGTGAGATAATATATTTATGTCATCTAAGCCACTAAGTTTGTTATTTGTTCATTTGTTACAACAGCAATAAAAAACAAACACGGGGTCCGTTACAGGAATAAATTGAGACTTTAAGTAATTGGCTGACAGAAGAATGGGCATTTTAGAAAAACATATTGAAAATATTTAGGAGGATAATTGATAAAAGACTTCTCAGATTTCTAAAAATGTGTGGATAATTTACTTTTTAAGTGCCATCCACTCTTTGATAAAGTTCCTTGGGGGTAAAAGATCTCAAATTATATGCATTAAAATAGAAATTAAGTAATATGTCAAAAGTGAAATGTCAGTTTGACAATTAGTTCTAAAAAAGGTTTATAATCTATTAATACTATCAAAGTTTAGCTTATTATTTTACTTATTATTAGTACTATCAAACCCCACCACAAACCATTATTTTTTATAAAGAAAACCTTTTTTGTAAAAATAAAATGGGCTAATTTCCATTGTTACAGAAGATTGACAAAATAAAAAATGATTGATTTCTTGGCTTCCAGTTTACTATTTACATCTTTAAATGGTCTAGAAAAGATTTAGTCTTAGCTCAGAGTTTAGTCCAGCTCATACACCAGTTTTGAAAATTTCTCAAGAAAAAGGAAGGCAAAAACCAAAAATGTCTCTTTGTACCTTTCATGGTTTCACGGCAAAGACAAATTTCAATCCATCCATTTCCATTCTAGTCCTACATGCCCCACTGGTCTGGGAAAATTGTTCCTGACAGAAGGATGAAAACAAATGAGAACTTGCCTGTGTTTTGCTGATGTGCAGGAGAGATCTTTCCCAGAATTTCTTTTTGGCGAAAGCAGACCTTTCGATTTACATAAAAGTGACTGTGTTTTTCCTTTCACTTGTACCCTTTTGATTTACATTCTTCCTTATTGACTCACTTCTTCCTGGCGTGTTAAAAATCACTCCTCAGATTCTAGAATGACTGTGAGTCCTTTTTGGCTGTTCTTCAGGACGTGCTTCTTCATGACCACACTCATTCTAATCTCAGCTGTTTCACCCCCTATGACTGGCCTGAAGAATGGGGCTCATTTGGGGGTGCTCCCTGTGGACCTATTCTCTTCACATGTTGGGGAAGTAAAAACATATTTATGGCACAAGACCCTGTATGGTATTTGAGTGCCTAAAATATTTCAAAAAAGCATTATTTTTGTAAAAGAGATCAAATGTAGTAAAGTCTTAGCCTACTAGATAGTAAAGTCATTTTTTAAGAAGAACAGATAAGGATGGTTTCAGGAAGACTTACAAACAAATCCATTTTTAAATGTCGACTGTACATTTAAACGATAAAGGAAAGCAGAAAGCAATAATTAAAGGCCCATAGGTTTGGGGACTAGATAAAACTACCCTAGGTATGAACACAAGTTCTGTAACAGATTTGCTCCGTGACCTTGGACTTCATATTTACCCTTTATTTTTGCTGTTGTCCCCATCTGTAAATGAGGATGGTGACATCTACCCTATAAGGCACTCGTTGTAAGGATTAAAGCACAGTAAGTCCTGACACATTGAACAACTGCTTGTCATCTTGTATGCTTGTTGAGAGTGAGAACTGTTTCTTCTCACTTTGTTTTTCCCATGTTAAATACAGCAGCAGCTGGTAGACAAGCAAAAGATATACCTTGAATGACTGACCAAGGCAGCAGTGTGAATAATCTAGAATAACAGGTCATTGGAATGAGTGTATTCCTGGTAGGAGAAGCTTACTTGTGGCTTTTCACAGAATGAGATTTACATGATTCATGGATAGCCAATACCTGCAATTAGAACGCATTCCATGGGAACACACAAGTTGAGCAGAAAGCCACCCAAGACCTTGCTGAGCAATTAAGGGGCAACTGGCCTGGGACTAACAGCCCTTATAAAAATAAATAGAAGTCAATAACAATGCCAGTCCCTTTATACTCATTCTTTCTTTCTTTCTTTCTTTCTTTCTTTCTTTCTTTCTTTCTTTCAACACTAGAATCAATGGATCTAGGCTGTTATTCATTTTATATTATATTGCCTTAGGAGTTTATCTTACACCATGGATTCTTCTTTTGGCATATTGAAATATAGTGAATATATTTGATAGGGTAGTTTGGAAATTTAGTGGGTCTTGCCTTTTTTTTTTTTTTTTCTGTGAAGCCTCTGATTCTAGAGTCTGGAAAAACCTAAATGCTAGGCTTGAACAAACTTAATTGAAATGTGGCTTCAATTTTTACTGTCTAGTTCTGACAGTTCTTAAACAGGCTATTAACTTATTTGGAACCCTGGTGTGAGAACATCTTTGAGCTGAAACTTGGAGATCTTTTAATAAATAAAGATGGTAACTCAAAGAATGAGACAACATTATCACTGATCGGGAAAAGATTTATCTTGAAAACAATATTATGGGTTATTACTAGTATTTTTAATGTACTTTTTATAGCCAATATGGCTTGCTATGGATTGCATTCAACCAAAAATGCCTCATAAATATTTTAAGGTCTTATGCTTTGAGGACAGTCAATCAAATTTAAATAAAGCACATGTTTTAAAGTGGCATATTTAAAATTTCAGCTACAAAAGATCTTCTTTTAGCCTTAGAATGGCATCATGCTTTCTTTAGTGAAGCTAATTGAACCAGAGAATGAATATGAATCACTCTTAATTTTATTAATCTATTTATATTGCTGCTCTGTCTGAATCACCAAAATATGATGACTTTTAAGAAAGTCTGCTGTTTTGCTCTTCTTTGTTTTGCAATAGTTTAATAAATTCACATTATATATTACTTGGGAGTGCCTAGTATGAGTGGGAAAAGTAATTAAAGACTTGTGATAGCAAACATTTTTTGTGCCTGATAACATAAACCCAATGGTTTTAAGTGATTTAACAAAAGATTTCATGTTATTTTGTAGTAATAAATATGATGAAAAAGAGAATCAGATTAATCTTAAAAGGAAAACAGAACAAATTTGTTTATCTCTAATTAAATTGATTCATTAGCTATGCTATTATAACGAGCCCACTAGGAAAGCATTGTTAAATAATTAAATACAGAGTCACTCAATATTATCATACTGCATTGTTTTAATCAGGGTGTCAACTCCAAAAATGTGGATAGATGACAGTGGGTTAAGGACCCAGGACATAGAAAGCTGACAGGATTTAAGGGGCAGAAATGGTGGAAAAGCAAGGAAGTAAGTAATGAAGAGATGATTCAGTGGTGCACCAGGCAGAGCTGGTGTTCTGGAACCAAGTGCAAAAGTTTGGCAAAATAGAGGGAAAGGGATGAGAGGAAGGCTGAAATTTAATATTAAAAGAAAATGTGCGTTGGTTCAAATCTTAGTTCCACTGACTGCTTACAGCAAGATCTCAGTAATGCCAGAGCTTGTTTTCTTGTTTGCAAAATGGAATTAATAACGTTTGCCTCTTATGGTTATTTCATGTTTACCCACCATTGGGCATTAACTTTGGACCGATCTCTCTTCTCCAGGAACTTATATTTTACTAGATGAGAATGTGTACCCAACTAGTAACAACAGAGTGTGATGCAGGCAGTGCGTATGCAAGGTCCTCTGACAACAGAAAGATGGGAGGAAAGAACTCGGCTTGGATAGGTGGGGGAAACTGCACAGAGAAGAGACACTTAACATTTATGTACCATTATTGATTATCCAAGGTCGGCACCTGTCTTAGTCTGTTTGAGTGGTCACCACACAGTAGGCAGCTTAAGCAACATGAACGCGTTTTCTTACAGTTCTGGAGGCTGGAAGTCCTAGAGTAGAGTGCCAGCACGGTTAGGCTCTGGTGAGAGCTCTCTTCCTGGCTCGAAGACTGCTGCCTTCCCCCTGTGAGGTCACGTGGTCTTTCGCTCGGTGTGGGCTGGCCTGTGTGCTGAGAGAGCTCCCTGGCGTCCCTTCCATTTTGTATAAGGCCACAGTCTTACCCAATGAGGACCCCACCCTCATGACCTCATTTAACCTTATTTGCTTCCTAAAATCCTTATCTTCATTGGGGATTAGGGCTTCAATATATGAATTGGACAGTGGGGGCAGAGCCAGTTTAGTCCACAGCAGCACCTAGTTAGAGACAGGTACCAAGGCTGTGAAGACTAAGGGACAGTGGATACAGAGCCCACAGAGGCTGAGCAAAAAGAATACAGAGCTGAGACGAGTACTCTAGCCCACCACAACGCTTCACCAGAACAACAATTCTTCCCAATCAGGTGACAATTTTTCCTCAGACTAGGAACAGTTGCATATTCCCAATTTTTAGGGCAAAAGACAGTCTCTAAGTGTGGTTGTCCGAGGCTTTCTGGTGTAGCTCAGTGGGAGCGCATGGCAGAAGAAATGATGCTGATCTAGAAACAGATGATAGAGAAATGAGAAGCACTGCTGTCTCATGCATCTTTGATTTTTCCGTGGGGCCTGATTCACTGGCAGATGCTCGATATCAGTTTAATTAACTTGACAGGAAAATCCAAAATATCAAAAAAAACTTGTGTTTTTGGTCCAAAGATGACAGAGAGTATCTTTTTTTCAGAAAAAGAAAATTAAAGTGCTGCTTCATATTCCAGAAAAGGTGAGGTATTTGTTATAAAATATCTAAGTTACATATTCCACAGAAGCTCACAAATGCTGAACGCAGTGAAGAGTGGGTGCAAACAGAGTGCTGGCATATAAATTTCATTTCCACCTTCTCTTCCCTGCCTAAGAGGACTGCACTGTGCAGCCTTCCTTGAGTTAGACTGGACACATGACCGAGGGCTGGCCCATGAAATGTGGGCGGATGTGATACAAGCCACTTGTAGGCTTGGCTCTTAAATATACCTTGTATGGGCCTCAAACACTTCTTTGCTGCTAGAGGTGACACACTGACTTGGAGATGACATGCTGCATATTCTGAGGCTATAAGACAGAGGAGGCTCATTTAACCTGAACTGCCTTTGTGTAAGGGATAGGGAAGTCTATTGTGTTAAAAGCACTTAGATATCAGTATAGGTTATCTTATCCTGATGACTACATTGCCCTTTCCATGTGTGAGGAAAGTTGTTTTCTGTTCTGCTTAATTCTATTTCATTTTAGTTTTCAAAAATATGGGTCCCAAGCTATTAAAATGATTTAATGACCCCTTAATAGGTCCTGATTCATAGTTTGAAAAACACCCATTTAAAGAATGTTAGAGTTCAGACAAGGTAATGGGATGCTTGCATTAAAATGATTGAATCACATGCTTAAAGACTTAGACTCTGGGGCTATGGTTCAGACAAATCACAATTGGGTGATTCCATTGTCTTTCTAGGTAGCTAAAAGCCTACCCCAGCTTTCTCATCGATTGGTAACAATGGAAACCAACTCTAGAGAATTGTCTTTTTCAAAATGAGGCAAATACTATTAAAACATCATAAATATTAATGAGACATTCCATAGAAAGGACAAAGAAAATGAGATACCAATTTTGAAATGATTGGGTTTTTGTGGTTGTTGTTGTTGTTTTTCTTCTTGATCTGTGATGGTTCAGACTGTTTCATTTTCATGCGTGGTCTTCTTCAATCTAGGATTCCCAGCCTTTTACTTCTTATTTCCCGATTCCTGGAGCAGTCTGGCTAGGGCCCATCCCCAGGAGTATTACCTGTCCAGCTGCTTTTCCTCCTTGAGGCTTGACTCCTTCAAGATAAACACAAAGCCAGTTAGGTGCTGACCTTTTGATTAACTCAAATACTAAAGTTCTCTCTAAGAAAGGTTGTTCACTCTCTAGACATCTGTCACTGTGTGGCGAAACATTTGCTCCCGGTGTTCATGGTACCCTCAACCAAGAAACTGTTTCCTGAAACTTTGAAACTGCTCTCAAAGAGAAGAATGTTGTCAACACCTGTACCTCCTCTTGGTTGTTTTGAATTCTTTGTTTCTTTTTAACTAATATGTTGGTCAAACAAGGGGGTATTGGGCTTAGAGACAGGAGATCTCCATCCCTTCTGAAAAATGTAGGAAGTCTCAATATCCCGGTGTATCCTAGATTTAGATATGACTCAGCCCACCCTCCTATCTGCGAGTTTCAAATTATTTTGAGCCCTAAAGAGATTTTTTTTGTCTACCCTGTCACTACTTGAACTGTCAGGAAGGTTTGATGACAAGGAGCCAAGTAAGCTTTCTGCTGATAAGAACTTTTATTTAAAATTTTTTTTCATTAAGCTATCTCAATATTTCAACAAAACATATTAGGAGCAAATTTAAAACAGATTCTGACCTAACTTCTTCACAGGTTAAAGTCCTCTGATGTTACTTAGTTTTGGGGGAAAATGATTAGTAAATATTTTCACAACATAGTTAAAAGCATGTGGTCTTGCTCTTATGCAAAGATTTCCTATTCTGTGGACTAGCAGAACAGGAAGAGAAATGAAAGAAAAATGCATGAAAGTACATCAAAGTATATAAAAGCCACAAAATGTGAGATAACAAGCAAAGGTACAAATAACTTATATTCAAATATGACATTGCCATTTACAACAAGGCAGAGTCAGTAAGAGTAGAAGAGATACATTTGAACCAGACACTTAAGGGCAGAACAATAGCAGAAATCATGGTAAACTCTAAGTGTCATTCTGAGGGGACTTATTCTCATCACAATAAATTAATCCCTATGACAGTTCCTAATTTGATTATTAACTGTGATTATTGTGTAAGGCCGCTGGTAACTGGCATGTGCTAGAAACACAGATAATCAGGCCGTTATAGCCCTGATGGGGGCTGGTGTTTGGGAAGAAGGAGGAAGCACTAGTTATAAAGGAGCGGGAATCATCTGAAGTGCGCAACCATGGACATCGATGGCCTTTCCATTGTGAAGAGCAAATCGGGGACAGAATCAAGGGCTCTTGAATGCAGTGCCAAATTGATTATTTTTCCTTTCACATAAAAGGAAAACCATCAGAGGCTTGAAAACAGGGTAGAGGCCTGATGAATTTGAAGTTTGGACACAATCCTCATTGGAAAAGATGGATTGGATGACTGGAGGTAAGGAAGTCAGAGATAATAATCTAAACTCAGGCTGGGGTGTAGAAATGGAGCTAGTGGGTAAAGGATTCGTAAGAAGGCAAAAGTAGAACCCCCAGGCTAGAGAACCAACTGAATGTGAGAGTGGAAGGGGAGCAGAAATCAAGAAAAGATCCCAAGTTTCCTTTCATGGCGACTGCACAGATGGTGATACAATGAAAAGAACATAGCAAAGAAGTAGGTTTAGGGATTATGATCATCAGTTTGGTTTTACACTTGTTGAGTTAATTTTCAAGTTAGACCCGATTTATGATGGTCTTTGAAAAGCAGTAATTAGACAAGAGCTATTGAAGAGCTAAATTATGGAATAGTAAAGATGTTGTTAAAGTACAACTTATTGTCTATCCATATATCACTTTTAAGAAGAAAAAATAGATTAAGAAAAATCCATCTTGGAGATGCTAGTGATGTAGGTACGGTGATAGCAATAGAAAAATTTAGCAATAGAAAAATCTCCTTCAGAAGGGAGATCTGATGTCATGTCATGTAAGGAACACAGAACCCCCAACTATATAAGATCTGTGTCTGACTAAGAAGTTGACTTCTCCAGATAATAAAATACTGCAGGTGGAAATCTTGGCTGGTGGACCTGATAGGGGATGCCTTTGTAAAAATTATAAAAGGCACCCCTTTCTTTGGGAGGCTACAGCCCCTTGTTGGGAGTCATCACTTAGCACTGGGAGTGTGGCCTGAACTCTGGCTCCCATTTACCCCTCTGACCCAGCTTCCCTTTGCAGTGTGGGTATGTGGGTGCTGGTGCCAGAGGGAGGGTAGATAAGCCTGGAGGCATTTGACTAGATAAGAGAAAAGGAAGAGAGCCATGTTTTGTTTTTACTTTAAGTAGATAAAAGACTCTTTGGGGGAAGGAAGATTAGACTTCCTTCTAATGACTTTACAGAGCAGAATTCTGACCAGCAAGCAGCTATTTTGAAATACCAGGTAAACTTTTTAAGTAAATAAAACTACCCCAAAGCATGACTGACTTCTCGGGAGATAATGAATTCAGTCATTGGTAGTAACAAAATGGAATCTGGATATCTGCTTAATAAACCTTTTATAGAGGAATTCTTCAAAAATTCTTCAAGCCTGTGATTTGACAATGACTTGCCAAATGAGTGTTATGGCTAGTAAATCAGTGATTGGAATTGGGGAGGCAGAACTTGGCTTGATTCTTCTCAGAGGAACATTTCCTCAAATAAAAAGATTTGGGAAAAAAAATATAGGAGCTCCCTACCGAACACTTAATTTTTAATATTCACACAGCTGTATAATATTTGCTACAGTTGACTATAACTCCACTAAAGGTACCAGATCTGCTTAGACTTCAAAGTTCTACCTGAATGGACTGATTATTACAGCAGAAGTTGTGATGGATGCAATGCTGATTTAACTTTGGCTACATTATTTGTCTGTATTCCCCAGATTTTCTAATGTAAATAATTGGATAGCCTAGTGTTTGCTTTGTGTTTCTGAATTCCATTGCTTTGATTTGATATACTTTATATCTCGGACATCAATTTTATCTCAAAATGGAGGTGTTCGTTATGCTGAATGAGGACTTTAGCTGCCTCCATTTTGACCTCAAGCTTTCTGGTTAGGTTCTTCTTTCCCGCTGTCTCTTGGTTCTAGGAGACCCAGGGGGCAAAGCACCCCCAGATGGGAACAGAAACTACCCCCTCAAGCAATAAGGACTGCCCTGAGCCAGCAAGACCCACACATGATTGACTCCAAGACTGTGATGGATTTGACCTTCAATACCTTCACCCACCTTTCCCCCACATTTCCCTTGTGTAAACCTGGAAGTATTTTCAGCACTTTGGAGACAGTCTTTGAGACGGCAGTCCACTAACTTCCTGGTGTTGGCCTCACTGAAATAAACTCCTCTCTTGTTTCACCACTGCTCGTTTCTCTGCCTGTGGATTTTGTCAGCAGCAAGTCGTCCAACCTGGTTTGTTTGGGACCCCGGAGCCAGATGCTCTTGCACTCCTGGGCCCTGGCTACATGGACTGACTGTAAGTGTACAGGTATAAACTACCTATATTTAACTGAAGCAAGAAAGTGAGGACAAAAAATATCAAAGATCTTGTTTTTATTTAATGTTAGATTAATTAATCCAACTTTAATTTTAGGAAAATGAACTTTCTTTGAAAAAGAATGTAAGTTGATAAAAATCAAGTTTCCTTTCAAAGACTTCTGCAATAGAGAAAGTGGAAAGGAAATGGAGAAAGGAAAACAGCTCACTAAGAAAGACGAAGGTTAGTTACACAGCTAATGTGACTTCTGCCTTTTCAAAGGATAAATAAAAGGTCAAGAAGATAAAAATCTGGCTTCCTGGTTCAGGAGGTTGCTGCTCATCTTGGAACATATTCTATCTTCCAACTAATTAGCCCTCATTGAAGACTAGAAACAAGTTCTAACAGATTAGAGTGTCTGGGAGTTAATGTTTTTATTTTAGCAAAGTAAAATATTGTGTCTAGAAACTACATAAAGCGATACAGGTCGTCCTGCTATCTGGAAGTAGAGCATTCCCATGAAATCTTTCATAAGCCGAAATGGCATAAAATGAAGATGTAGCTACCATTAATTTACATGGAAAAAATTTTGAGCATTCCCAGACCCAAAAACTAACCTCTCTTAGGCTTTTCTGATACCCTATAACATATCTTGCAAACGAATGCACAAAATAAATAAAGATAAAGCACAGATGCTCACAGACACGCTTTCCAAAGCTATGCTGGCTTGATGCTGAGATGTGGCATGTAGTTCCCAGGGAAGGAGCTTGGTGCTGCCAACTCTCACTTGGGGTGCCGATGCCTTCATGTGGGTTTGCTTCAAAACAAATGCTGAATGCTATGTTTGCTTTTTACCTTTTTCTCATAATAGCAAAAATTATCTTTGGATTTTTTTAGCTCAGCAAAAACAGGTACTAATGTAGGTCTTTCCCAAAAGCAACTGCCACTGGCATAATGTGACCTTTAGAAAATTCAGGGATGACTATACCTATTTTTAATGATAGCTGTGTGATCAGAATTGCAGTAAATAAAGGAAAATAAATATTCAAAATTCAGTGGTACAGTAAACCCATGAACTCATGGAAACTCAAATACTATATCATTTAAAAAAATGAATTCTCATTCAATTTATGGGAAACCCACTCATCAATAGTTATAGGATGCCTATCATGTGACAGTCACTCAAGATGAAAACAGCAGTAGCAGCAAGAGCAACCACCAAACACCTTTTAAAAAAATCAGTCATTGATGTTAGCTTGATGTAACAAGCTAACTGCCTAAAATAATATTTCAATTTGAGTAGCTTTAAGTGACTAGAAACATGCATCTTTATGGTGTAGCAGGTATTACTGAATTTAGGATACTATCATTGCTACTTAATTAAAAGTATCTTATGTCAGCATGCAGAAGAAAAATCAAAATAATATTTACTCCACCTTATGTGGCAACCTTTCATGGTTTATTGCCATTTGGCGTGAGTTTAGTCTAGAATCAGGTTCAGTATTATAAAGTATTATTGTCTTAGTTATCTATGTCTGAGTAACACATTACCACTTGAAGATTGGGTCCTGTCTGCCAGTTCCCAGAGCTGCAAATGCTTGAGGTATCAAAATTGTGCTGACTCTTTAAGCACTCATTGCATCAGACCATTGCTATGTTTCCTTAATGACTAGAAAAAAACTTTTCTCTCCACTCTGGCCAGATTTTGTCCCTTAGACCTCAGAGCTACATTGCTTATGCTTATGTTTAATGAGGATCTTCCTAAGAACATTTCCTTGACCTTCTGCTGAGAGCCCCTCCATCACAAGGTGTTTGTTAAATCCATGTGTCAACTTAGCTGGCACCATGGTGTACCCAGATATTTGGTCAAAGATTATCCTGGTGTTTCTGTGAGGGTGTCTGGATGAGATTAACATTTAAATTGGCAGACTCTGAGTAAAGCAGATTGTCCTCCACTGCATGGGTGGGACTCATCTGATCAGCTGAAGGCCTGAATAGAACAAAAAGACCAGCCTACCCCAAGCAAGAGAGAATTCATCAGCCCACTGGCCTTCAGACTGGAACTGCAGCTTTGACTTTCCTGGGTTTCTAGCCCACAAGACCCATACTCAGCAGATTTGGAATTTTCTAGCCTCTATAATCATGTAGGCCAATTCCTTGTAATACATTCCTCTCTCTCTCTCTCTCTCTCTCTCTCCATACACACGCATGCACACACACACATACACACACTACTGGTTCTGTTTTTCTGGAGAACCCTGACTAATGTAGACAGGACATACGGCAGGACACTCTGCCATTCTCTCCATCGTCCCTGTCTTGGCCCAGGGCATAAATCCTCTCCCTCCTTTTTCTGCCTCAATCAAAATACCTCAAGCAATTCAACATGCACTCCCCTAAAGTTGATTCCATAAATTCCTCTAACATATACATCTATGAATCCTACTAGTACACATAACTTTTGAGGTACATATTTGTATATAAATCATTGTCATCATTTTGGACTACTTTCCCATGATACAGAGAAGTGGAAGTCCTGGGTCAAAAGCTATGAGTTATTTAAGGATCTTCCTTCATACTGGCAAATAGCTTTCCTCAAATATATATCATTACTGGGACTTCATCAATAATGAACATTCACACTCATATAGTACGTTGTTATTCTAATTAGCATTTCTTTGATTGCTGGCCAAGCAGAACATAGTTTAAAAGTTTATTTGCCTTATTATTTCTTTTTCTGAGAACTGCCTTTTTATATCTTTTTATTCATTTGTTTTTGGGGGAAATAAAGAGGGTTAAAGACACTAACCCTGTATCTTTCATATAATTTGAAAATATGTTTCTCATTTTGTTGCTTGCTTTTACATTTTTATGAGGTTTTTTAATAAAAGAAATATATATTTGTTGTAGAAAATTTGGAAAATGCAGAAAATCACACAGAATTAAATAGAAATTATCCAAATTTCCCAGAGATGGCTATTACCAACATTTTGCTGCAAATTCCTCTAATCTTTTATTGCGGAGATATAGAAATAAATATATACACATAATTTTTTAGGAAAATATAATAATATTGCATATTCTGTTTATAACATTTTCAATTTTTACTCTAGGATATATAATGCAAATCTTATCATGTAATTAATTAATTTATTCATTTTTTTTACAGCATGATTTATTTGACCTATTTCCTGTTGGAAATTTTTGGTTGTTAACCAATTTTTATTGTAGCGAATAGGAAAAAACATCCTGGTAAATAAATCTTCCTATATTATCAGTAGTATTATAGAATTATAATTTCTTACAAAAAATTATGCATATTTTAAAGCTTCTGATACATATAATCAATCTGTTCTCTGAAACAATGCATAATCCTCCATTAACATAAGAAGATGCTCATTTCTCTATACCTCAATAATACTTGGTATGATTATTATAAACAGCACCACCAGATAATAACTTTGAAAATATGTAGGTGAAAATGAGTGTCTCTGATGCTTTACCTTTGCTTTGACATGTATTCTTGTATTTATTCAAATAACTATGGAACACAGACCAAGCACCGTGTTGAGTTCTGAGAAATCAGTAACATCTCCACCCCTTCCTCAATCATCATTTCCATTTCTTGGGTAAAGAGAAATTTGTGACATAGACTTTTCCTCCCAAGTATCCAAGTATCTTGAGAATACATTGTATCTTCTCTATCTCTCAATTACAGTATAGTTACTTCAATAGGACAGTGTCTGCTCTATTATGGCCAACACTCCAAAGGGTAGTTCCATCTGAGTAGTATTTTTTCTTTCTTTCTGATGCATTCCTGATTTTTGCTGCAAACGATGTAATGCAGAAGGTATGGACAAGCCAGTTGAACAATGAACCTCTGGGAGCAATTATGAAATAAAATTGAAAGGCACTCTGATACTGTAGAAAGAGGTGGATTTTGAGTCAGAAAGATCTTAGTTCTCACACTTGCACAGTAACCTTGGACAAATTACTTAGTTGCTTCTTTTGTGAAGTGTCGCACTGAATAAAAAATTCCAGAAGAGTACAAGCCACTGAGCAGAGCTAAGGATTTTCGGGTTGTTTCAGTCAGACCTCATTTGCTACTCAGTCTGTCTCCTTTCACCAACCTTCTCTCTTGTTTTGATACCTGTGTCTTCCCAGGCATCCTTAGTCTTCCTGCTGGCCCTGGAAAATGTGGTTCTCCACTTCAGATGACCAATGTGTGCTTTCTTTTTGAAACAACGCCTTGTGTTATGAACTTGTCTTCCCCCTGCTCATGTACAAACCCTTGCTCTGACCAGACCTTGTTTTCCACAGTGATAACTAATTATCAGGAAAACTGTGAGCTCTTCATGGGCAGAAAACATGTCTTCTGTTTTATCTGTCTTTCCACCCACAGTGCTTACCTAGCAGTGTCTGGCACTCCATAGGTCCTTAATGATTATCTATTGAATCCGAACTATTCATCTGAACTGGGATTTAGAGATTTATGTGTTCAATCTCAAGAGTGTTTTGATTTTCATTTCAATGCCCTTCTTTTGTTTCACCTGAAGATGTCCTGTATCAAGACTGAACCTAAATCTCACCTTCCCTGGGAGGCCTTGTACAGGTCCCCATGGAATAAGTTAATCACATCTCAAGGCTCTCTAGGCATTTTGTCTACTTACTCTCATCATCTTCTCCTTTGGTAGACTCTGATCTCTTATTTATCTTTGGATTCCTAGTGCTCAACATACCGAAGTAAGTGTTCAATAATCATTTTTCTGGACTGAGTGAAGGGGAAGACATGTTTAATCACTCCTATCACTTTAAATTTCAGTTTGTATGAAGGAGAAGTCAGTTTAAAATGTCCTTGAAGAACAGTAAGTAAAAAGATGAAATGTGCAATAATTGGGGGAATTCAGGGGATGAGGAGATGGAATAGGTTTTAATTGGTGGTTCCATAGCTTATGAGTGCATGTATAGGGGCCAACTTCCCCTTTCTCTGTCTGCCTCTAGTTTCTGTCTGGTGCCAGAAGGAAACCCACGGGAGGTGGCAGCACATTCCATGTCATTTCCTATTTTAGCCCTAATGCTCTTCCTTTATAACACACTGCTCTCCGTCGATGATGGAATTCCCGGGACGATGGCAGACTCATGTGCAGATATTTATGCTTCTCAAAACACAGAGGCCTCCGCAGAAAAATGGCCCTGCTGAGACTAGTCCATGGGCCTTCCTTATGTAACTCATTAAAGGAAGTATGTAGGTAACCAGCGCTGTAGTGAAAAGGCAGAGAGGTAAATAAGGATCAGCTTCAGAATCTAATTGCCGATCTTGAAAATCTGTCACTTCGCCCTTGCAAGACCTTCTAACTTTGTGTTGTTAGTAAATTTAATGATCATGCTTTTGATCTGACCTCTCAATTTAAAGATTGAGGTGTTTTTAAAAAGACTGGACTTTAGTTTTCTAAGGCTTTTAGAAGATATTTAACCTTTTCTTGTCAGCATTTCTGAGAAATTTTTATGTGTCATATATGACCTTAGACCATCCTGAATCTATAGGCATTTCTTCCCTTTAACTCCCTATTTTATACTTGAATGCCCATTTCCCATTTGTCAACTTTGAAACACTGGACCAAACTAAACTCAAGCGAGTCTTGGTGGAGGTAATTTTCCCAAGGATCTCTCTCAGGGGTTGCACGGTTAATAGAAAGGTGGACATATCCTCAGTTTTCCATAGCCCTTATGTTTCTCATTCACTGTGGGCTTGAAAGAATAAAAGTAAACATTGAGAAAAAAGAATTTATACTTGGGAAAATTTTTGTTCCTCTTAATATTTTTGGTTTGACGTTGGGAAAAGAAATGAATGTTACTGTTTTCAGACATCAAGTCATTTTGGGGTTTTGAATCTTCTACCAGTTATCCATCCAAGTGTGGAATCAACATAGGCAAGAAAGGAAAGAATAGGGGACTGATTACTTAATTTTTAAAAATAAAACTGATGAGACAGCAAATGATATTCAATCCTATTAAAGAGACTAAGCCCAGACGTTAAAAAAAAATCTTTACATTCCTTGCATTGGGATTGTGTGATATGGTTCCACAATTCAGGGAGATTGGAAATTACAGAACATCTGCAATGAAATTGGTTTTCTGTGGAAAACTGATGAATCACTTACTGCCAATGACTAGAAGGAAAAGCACTTGTTTATGCCCTTATGTAATGAATTTTTATGAGGTGAAGTTTGCTGTTTATAAAAAATACACTTTAAGCTGCTGTAGATGTAAAATAATAGAATTCAGAATTCAGAGAAATGTATTACTGCAAAGACAGTCACTAGCAGAATATTATCTGCTTACAAAACACCAAAACAGGGCTATTACTTCTATAATGGAATTAAAAAAAAAATCTCATCTATCCAGTTGGATTCTAGAAGAAAAAGTATTTAAAGAGACATAGCTGAAATTGACAGCTCCAAAATTGCATGTATTTTCAATGAAAAGTTATTAATTCTCTTATTGTGCTCCTGAATTCCAACTGTGTTTTCCCTCAAAGCAAGAATGCCACCAAACATTTTAAATTAAAAATGGCACTCCTAATATACACTACAAAAGACAAACTGGGGGTGCTGTCCTCTCTACACTGTTAAAGAAGTGCTTGTAGAAATTTTCCCATAATAGTACCATCAGTTGCTCTGCTTAGTATTTGTGAGGGGGTTCATGATCAAACCCCAAACTCCCTTGCCTTCTTCAAACACTTCCTAAGCACTGCACTGTGCTGGTCACACGTTTTGGGGGAAGTGCCATGAGAGAAAGATAGAGACAGAGAGAGAGACAGAGAGAGAGAGAACCTCTGTCCTCATCGAGCCTACAGTCTATTTCGCTGTTTGAGAAAGAGTTATCTAGTTGAAACTGAGGATATTCTAGTAGGTTTGAAAAGGGGCTCTAAGAAATATCACATGCAATATTGGATGGGAGGTGCTTGCTTTCAAAGAATATATTTGCTCTTTTGTATTTGCTCTGGAGCAAAGCATTTTTAAAGCTTTATTGCTTTACAAATTGACCATACTGTAGTATTTTATAATTTTTGTTGACTAAAAAGGCACTTTTACAAATCGATGTGGATTTAAAAGAATAGAGGCTATTAGGAGAGGATGCTATTTCCTGAATGCTTAGTGAGATATGATTACTAGGGAACCATCCTGGACACCTCTCAGAACAGTAAAGTCTCTGGTTCACTTACTCAGAATTTTGACTATGTAGATAAAGTCTCAGCTGAAGTTCAAGTTTGCAATATATCTTACTAGTAAACCAAACCATAAAAATACCTCAGAAATATCAGCATCTTTGTGTCCACATCTGGAAGGAATAGAGATCCTGGGTCAGATCCTGGGTCTTGACTCTTTGTTGAGGAAATACAGGCATCTTACAGGCTTAGGCGAACTGATACTATAAAATATTCATGTCAATTGTTTTGATCTGGTGTATGAGTTCTAGATATTTTAAAGTAAGTAAACTACACTTATTTAAAAATACCATACATTCATTTATAAACATCAAATACTTTTGGAAAAGGGAGTGGGCATTTTTTACCATTTTGTTGCCTACATACTTCTAAGTGGTTAAAAATGTATATATTACATGGAATCAAATTTAATATTTAATTTAAAGTGTCTGAAATAATTCAGACTCTTTCAACAGTTGTGGTTGTCCAGAAAGGCAGGATTTTATGCAAAAAATGGATATGTCATGCAAGAAATGGATACTCTAGGATTTTTTAATCTCCTAAATTTACATTTTTAACTTATTTACTAGCTATGCAGATATTTTACCTTTGAAATGAACTGAAACAAAATTGGCCACGAGATTTTAAAGAAATAAATAACTGGTTGGTGTAATAAAAAAGTATTACATGCTCAATGTAGAAAGTTTGGGAAATATAGAAAAATGTAAAGAAGATTAATGTCGAATAGTAATATATGTATGTTCCTGCTCATCTCATGACAAGTGCCTATTTGTCTAATTTCAAGATATATATGGGTCTATCGAGATCATATTGTATTTACTATCCAACTTTCTCCATGTTACTATTGTATCGTGAGCACTTTCCCATGTAATTGAAATTATTTATATATGTTTTTGCACAATTTTTTTCATGGTATTTATAGGACATTGAGTCAATTAAACAGCTATACTATTTTATTTCCCTATTATTGAGGATTTGTGTCATTTCACATCTTATGAATAGTATTCTAGTGAAAATCATTTCAATAAATCTATTTTCAAATTCTTATAATTTCCTTGAGATAAATTCTTAAGTTCAATGGATATAAACATGTCCCTACCCACTTGATTTTAAAATCAGCTTTACTTAACTTAGTAGATTTAGGTTTTATTGGGATTTCAGCACAGGATGGGTTGAATCTGTTAGTGAGAACAAGTTACTCTACTGCTAAATGGAAGGAAAGTGAACTACCTCTTGAATCCCATACTTTTGGATTTTCTGGCCTCAGGAGTGACTTGGATTAGTCTTGTTTGAATTGTTCTTATTGGCAGAAAACAACTCAAGGCAATGTTCAATGAAGTCCATTGGACAACCTGATAATGATGCTTACTTTTAAGAAAAATGACATTTTAAAACCATAAGCTTTGTCTTGAAAATATCAAGAGATAATAAGTGATGACTTGGGAACAGAAAGGCACAATCTGTCATGTTTCATGATTTACATACTCTTTGAAGGAATAAAAACCCCAGACACACAAGTGAAACACTTGTCAACTTACTTGTGATGAATATAAACATATTCTACATAATAGCTTTACCTGGAGAGAACCATGGAGCATCAGTTCTATAGATAATATGGCCAATGGTTTTGGCTGCAAAGTGTGTTTGGAATTGTTCTGTTGCTGAAAATATCTTTTCTTAATTCAGTTAATACTTCACCTATTAAGTACTATAATACTTCACCTATTAAGTACTATAAGGAAAACTAGCTTTTTGTTAAAAGCAAATGTTCTAAGTGAATCAAGTTTTTGCCTGTAAGTGCCAACATATTTTGAAGCCTTCCTCAAATATAACAATACTAATGTTCCTGCCTTCTTAGCCAAATTATACAGAATATAAGGTACCATTTATTGATGATCCGAGCTCATTTTTTAAACTGTTATAATTATTCATTTGGTCCTTAGAGCCTGTGTGTCCCTGCTCTGTCAAAAGACTATAAGGTTTTTTTTTCATTGATACCAGTTTTTTAAAAATTATTTATAACTGTAAACACTCTTGCTTTCATCATTTTTCTCCCTCCTCTTACCTGTTATTTTCAGTCTGTTGTTGAAAGTTCATTAGAATTCTATTCAAAATAAAGCAGCTTCTAAATGGGGACTCAAGGAAATACCTAGAGTAGAGCTTTGGTGTGTGGAATCTATGAAAATATATTCTGGTTTCCTACAGCTTTGTTTACTTCCAGGTTCCTGACCATTTCAGATAGTGACACTGTTAATGTACCACAAACCTAATAGAAATGATAACGATCATCGGTAGTACCAAATTGCCTTTTGAGTAGGTTTTCTGGCTTTTACTCATACCTATCTATACATTAATCACAGGGATCCTTTAAAAATAGGAACTTGTAACTTCTCTGCTTTCTCCTACTTGGAATAAATCAGATATTTTTTTTCACCATGGCCTACCTGGCTTGACCCTGTGCCCCCTCACCTCACTCACCTCATCTCTCCCTTGTCACTCTAATTCCTACTGCTCAACCAGGAATGGACTCTTGTCTCAGAGCTTGGGTACCTGCCATTTCCTTATCCTGGCACCTCTCCTCTGCTTGGCATTTCCCCTCAGTTCATTCACATCTCTTTTCAAACTTCAACTCCTTAGGAGGCCTTCCATGAGTATTAAGTTTAAACAGAATCCCTCACACTCTCCATTCCCTCGGCCTGTTTTCTTTTTTTCTTCAGAGTACTTCCAACACCTGAAATTATCTTACACATGTGTTTATTGTCTATTATTCCTCCACAAATGTAAACTCTATGAGAGTAGGGTTTTCATTTATAAGTACATCTCTGCCTACAGAAGAATGCCTGTAGGGGCTTAATAAGTAATTTTTGATAGGATGATGTTATTTAAGTCCCATTACAGTCCTAAGAGGTAGATATTACTGAATGTCCATTTCATAGGTTGATCAAATTGAACCTTAGAGGAGTTAAATAAACCTATCCAAAACCCACTGAGTTCTGAGGCAGGGGGTGTTGAGAGCAAGGAAGCACGACATGCCTTTGACTGGTATGTGCTTTAGATATGATCACTGAAGCAACTGGAGACATTATGTACACAAGCAGCAAACATGATTGGAGAACAAGTTACACTGAAGAGAAAAAACAGTGTGTAAAAGTTTTTATTTTCCCCAGGGAGATGCTCATAAGTGATGCTTAGGTTCTTGAGGCTAAAGCAGAAATGTGTCATGTAGCTAAATATGACCCAGTTATACGGAACCGTGAGCACTGAGACCACTGGGGAGTAGGAACAGAAGCACCAGTGTTAGAGCAAGTCTCCTGGCAGTGCACAGGGAGACAGAGACCGAATGGGGTCTGGGACCATCAGAGCAACTTAGCCAGCAGGCCACTGTCTCTGCAGTGAGTTGGAGTTCCCTGAGGCAGCACTTGAGTACACAAGTTAGTCCTAAACTGAATCATTTTAAGTTGAACACTTCCTGCCATTAGTGTGTTGGCAAGAAAAACAAAAATGGAAAACCATACAGAAAAATAATGGAGAGACAGTATTAGATGTGGTTAACACTAGGCTGGTCGCTCAGCTCCTCCAGGGATGGCTGGGTTGCCCAGCTGCGGGAGTGGGGTCAGCAGGCTGCCTGCGGTAGTCAGGTCCTTTAGCACCTGCCTCAGCTGCAGAGAGCTGTCATGCTCCAGGTCACACCCTTCCCAGAGCACATGGCTAGTGACTGAGAGCTGTAGGTAAAAAGGCCTGACCACTTTGACCCAATCCAGGCCCAAGTACTTCAAGTTCCTTGCAACATGTACTTCTGCAGAACCCAATCTCTGATATTAGGTTTAGTTGTTCAGCTAACAAAATGTCTCTATTGGTACACTGGCACTAAGACAGGTAGGTTCTGGTTATCCAGTGATGAGTAAAACAGACATACTCCCTGACCTCCTGTGGGTAATCACTTAGTGAGGGGGTAGATGTTAAATAAAAATACAAAATTAAAAAAAAATATATTGTACTAAGTGCCATTAGTGTCTGTGGAAAAACATAAAACCTCCATAATACTGACAACTCTATTAGTTAGCATATATGTAAAGTAATATTTTCATGTTAAAATGATAACAATATGGGTATTTATTAAGAACGCACTTTATCGAAATAACACTAGAACAAAATTGTTGGTATAACAAAATGTTTATTTTTTTAATCCTTTTAAACCTGTAATCAAGTCAACCATTCAGTTACTTATGTCCTTATCAACCCAGATCACTGGTAAAATTAAAGAATGCAGACTTTTGATATTTAAAAAGGCAAATGTAGACTCTAGTAGGGATCTGTTGTTTATAGCTGCCCACCATCCACTATTCTTATAATGGCACTTGAGTTTCCTGTGGTGAACTGCCTGCTCTCCTACTATGGGTCCATGAGGTAAACATCTAGTAATCAAGAGCAGTACTTTCCTGTTCTGTTTCACACATGTGTAATCCCAGGCAGACCAATGACAAGAAGGTCCTGGACTTAGCCGGAACTATTATGCAGGAAGCGCTCATTCCAGCGGGATCACAAAGCTGGCAGAACATCAGTCTGGAGCTCCTGGTGGCCATCATTTTGCCTGAGAATGAAGCCAACTGACCCCCTCAAAACAGGTTTTAGAGAAAAGCTTAAAATTACAACTGGGGCACTAGATCTTAAGGCTCAAAACAACAGGGTCTTACTGTCAGATTATGATGTTATAACACCATCTCTGAAAATAAATACACACTCATCCCAGAGTCTCTGAAATCGTTTTAGAATCTAACCTCTTTCCAGGAAGTAGCAAAATAAAAGAGCATTTTTAGTAGTCTGACAAAAACTGTCAATTATTCTTGACATTAAAAATTGAATGCAATGATTTAAAGAAAAGTAACAAATTATTGTTTACATAATATATTCAGAATCATGTGGTTTCTAGTGATTAGACTTTAGTCATGCTTGGAAAGGAACAGAAGACAGTGGCTGAGAAGCACATACCCTCATAAAAGACACCTGAACAGTATGCCTAGGATGACTAATATTAAGGATCTGAACATAATACAGTTTTCCTCAGAGGAAACAATCTTAAGTTTCTAAAGAGCATTCACTTCTGACATCTCGATTCCTGATTTCAGTGGCTGCACACTGTGTACCTCTGTGCCACACTTAGGACAAGTAAAGTACACGTCAAATAAGAAACTACTCTTAACACAGTAGTAACAGAAGATATGCTCACATCCTATGGTGTGAGGCATGGTGGGCCACTCTCCACACAGAGAACACTGTTTGCCGCTGGTGGCTAATGTATTGTCACTGTTAGGAGCACCAGTAAGAGGAATACACCACGAAGACAACTTAGCTTTCAACTTCTGGATATTAATAAGTGGTAAGAGAAAAATCAGAAACTCTGCAAAACCATGCCAGAGAAGTTCCCTATTCATATACTCAAAGCCAACTTCACGTATGTTTTGGGGCTTGCAAGATACAGAACGAATGCCTAGGAGACGTTCTGTCAAAGTAGCAAACTTGCCCCTCTGAAGGAAAATCAGGAAATTGATCAGTCCGCCTAATTTCAAAAGTCCAACCACGATATTCACACACTGCCTGGCTTTCCCAAATGACGCCAAATGACGGTTTCGAAACAGGTCATAGCAGCGCTCTTCCAGCCATGTCCCGCCAATCGTACACACAGCATACCACAGTTTCTGATTCTTACTGGGTGGCTGGTACCTCAGCTTTGGTGAAAAATCATTTTTGTACTGAATATTCAAAACGGATTGTCCCACAGTGGCATTTTTAGAGTAGATGGTGAATCGCCACAAGAAGAGCCACAAGAACGCTTTCACCTCTGGTTCAAAATGGGCTAACAGCCCTGGCTTAAATCCATGAAAGCACTGAGAAAACTGGGACCAAACTAGCTGCTCCAGGGCCTTGTTCAGTTCAAGTGCATCCAACTGACTTATTCTTAGCACTCTGCTTGTCCTTTTCATGTTCTCTTCTCTGGAAGCCATGTCTTCTTTGAAGGTCTCTAGGGGTAAAGTACAATTAGGGAACATCAAACATTTGCAAGCTTGTACCATCTCCTCAACTTACGCATCGAAAACTGTGATACACAAATGACCAGGGCCCACTGAAGATGGAGCTGGCAGTAGGTGTCAAACAGCAGTGAACAATCAATCACCTCTTACATGGAACCTTCTTTTTCTCCCCCCCTCCCTTCTTTTCTTTGCTATTCTTTTTTTGGACCCTCCTCATCAAAGGAATGTAGCAAAGGTTGTACATCAAAGGTTGTAGCAAGTTGTACCCTTTTCCCACAAATTACCTCCAAGTAATCCTCCTAGGTCATTTTAGCAGGGAGATCATAAAATCCTGATGCTAACAGTGACAAAGCTAAGAACATGACTAGTGGAGAAATACATGAACTTAATAAATACAGTGAACGCTATGGAACATTCCAATGAACGGTAAGTCAAGACCTCAGGTTAACTGCCAGTACTTCTACTGACTCCAAAGTATATATTTTTTTAACAAGTCATTTAATCTTTCTGAAATATCTTTTATATCCATAAAGTTAGGAGAAAAAAATTAAATGAACTATCAGTGTTTATTATGCTATCACATTATTGCAGAAAATAAATAGTAGCACAAAGCAACATGAATGCAGAAATGCTGTTATTCAGATACTAAGATACACATCATACAGTTTTCTAAGAAAATTATGTTGTAAAAATAAATACTAAGACCATTTCATAAATAAACTAAGGAATCATAGAGGTGCTAAGGGGACAAAAATCTTTTAAAATGAAATAGAAAAAGCTGATTAGTGGTTAGCTAGGTATGACTGACTCATTCAAAACACACTTATTAAACACCTATTATGTACAAGCAATGGTGATTAAAACACTCAGTGGCTGTTATTGCCAAGGAGTATACAGACCAGTTTAGATATTTTACTTATTGTTTAAAAAATGGTAAACCCAAACTATGACAAGAAATCCGTTTAAATTTAGTTTCTAAAATGGCCCTGACCACATGGAGCTTGATCTTGATCATGCATGATCTCTGGGCCTTCAAAAGGCCTAGTGCACTAACAGAACGCTAAGATACAGAGGGAGGCAGGTGTCCCACTGAGTTCACTGTCACCGACAGTGTGGCAATTGTGATCTTGGACAAGTCATTCACCTAGTTCTGCTTTATTTTTTTCGCTTACAAAACTGAAGGCCAGAGATAAAATGACCTCTAAGCTCCTTTCAAATTCTATTTATGATTTTTACTAAAAAGATTCTAAATGTAATTTGTTAGAAGTTAAAGGACTAAAAGGTTATCCTGAAATAAAGTTGTACCTCTTGAAACTGGGAATGTCTCTGACAATTAAAGAGCTTTTGCAGAGGGATGTTTTTAAATTACTCATGGATCCTAGACGACTTAGTGGCAGAAGACGACATGCTTAACAAGTTCAAGTATAGGAAACAAAAGTGCCTACTGAATAACCGCTGTTTACTGCTGCTTTCCTCTCAATCTAGACATTTGACAGGAATGCTTTTCTCCCATATATGTCATCTGTCTTCTGGGGTGATCTCACCTTTTTCCCCTTCCTGCAGCTCCCTCAAAATTTCAATGCTTAGAGCTATGGCAGGAGGGATTTTTGCTGCAAGTTCTGTGAAATCCTTGCCTCATACTAGCCAGGAGCTACAGGAAAAGAAGAAGGGGGTTAGAACCGAGTTCCCTTTCTTCTCTCTACAAATCTCATCAATCCCCAAGGTTCTGCTCTTTGCCCCAAATATTTTTCTAATCCATTCACTACTCTATCCCCTGCAGGCCTCTTCCTAAATTCAGCAGCTCTCATCTCTCTGTTGGATTACATCTAATTGGTCTATCCCACCTTTTGCCTTTTTCAGTGCATTTCCCACACTGCAGTTGTTCAAACACACAAGCCTCCCAAACTACCCCAGCTTGCTTTCCTTCCTAATCTGCTGACCTCTAGTCACAAGGTGCCCCCTTCTCTTGTTCCCTAGTGAACATTTATGGTCTGTTCCCTCCATCTGGAACAGTACGTTCCTGTTCCTTACTTGAAAAACTCAGTTTTCAGTTTTTAAGTACTAAATTTTTAATAGTGGCTTAGGCATCACTTCCTCCTGACTCTCCAAACTTGGGTTGGCTGCCTCTTCTAGTTGTTCCCTTAGCACTCCGTTCTTTCACTGTCTTGGCCTTTATGTACTGTACACAGGCTACATTTTAAATTGTTTATTTCCTCCACTAGAGGATAAACCCCATTGCAAAGATGTCTTGTTACAGTTGAATCTTAGCAACCAGCACAGCACCCTGTACACATAATGCATACGACACAGAGTAGATGAATAGGATAAAGTCAGGGGTAGGTGAAGGATAGGAAATACAAATTCCTACCCAATAGCCTTTAAAACTATTTCAAATTATCATATCCAGACTATTGATTATTACCTATCTCAACACGTTTGTTGTACATCAGCTGTTTACCAGTTACTAATGTAATAGTAAAACTGACATAGTCTCAACCCCTTGTGGAGACTACAATGTAGTGAGGTGAGGGGTGGGTAAGAATGTGCTATATAAAATAATAAAGAGGCAATTACAATAAGATGTTAGGAGTGATATCCAAGAGGAAATCCAGGGCATTACCTCTGACACTAGACCTCAGAAAGTCAGAGGAGGCTTCACAGAGAGGTAATATCTAGGCAGCTACCTGATATCAGCACTGTCAGGCTGGCAAAGGAATGCTATTCCAAGCAGAGGGAGAGCAGGTGACAAGGACTGAAGGTGCAAGGACAAAAGGCTGGAAAGGAAAGCAGGAGACCAACAGTAAAGGCCAAACTGAGGAGGCTGTATTTTATCAAGATGTTAATGGGGAGCCACCAGATAGTTTAAGAAAAGGACTAATCAAATTTGCATTTTATTTTATTTTTTTTTAAAGATTTTATTTATTTATTTGACAGAGACGGCCAGTGAGAGAGGGAACACAAGCAGCGGGAGTGGGAGAGGAAGAAGCAGGCTTCCAGCGGAGGAGCCTGATGTGGGGCTCGAACCCAGATCTCCGGGATCATGCCCTGAGCTGAAGGCAGACGCTTAACGACTGCGCTACCCAGGGGCCCCCAAATTTGCATTTTAGACAGCTTGTTCTGGCCACATTCAGAATGGATTTGAAGCCGAAAAGTCTCGAGGCAGAGAGACCAGTTAAGATGACTGTTACATGATTATTAAAATGATCAATGAGAAAGTCCCGATAGTCTAAATTATAGTATCAGTAGGGATGGAGAAAAATAGGTATCCTTAAAGCTCTGAGGAGTCAGAAGTGATAGGATTTAATGAGAAATAAGCCAAGGATAACTGACTTGAGTAACTGAGTGGATGATAGTCCAGTTCTCTGAAATAGGAAACACATGCAGTGATACAGGTTTGAAGGAGAGGTAATAACACAGTAGTGTTAGAGATCTGAGGCTCCCATGAGACAGCTAGAGCTCAGTAGGCAGTTGTGTGGAGACATGAGAGAAAGTGTGGGTGGAGATTTTGAGTGTGGGGTCCCTTTAGTAGAACTAATCTACTTTAAAGCTACTCAAACACTAAGATCAGGAAGGCAGTGAACTAAGCAAGAGCAGTAGATCCTGCCCACTTAAAACATGCTCAGCTTTCTTTGTGATAATATAATCTTATTCTCATAGTTTTCCTGTTCCAGCTAGCATGGCTCTTCATTGGTTTTATTCACTGCCATTACGTACATCTTTGGGCTTTCAATCTTTCTATGCTGCGGTCTTCACCATCAGTCCTGTAGTCTCACTGTTCTTCTCAGCTAGTGATTTTCAAATTTGAGCATTTATCATGATCACCTGGATTTCTTAGACTGCAGGGTCTCGGTTCCACAGTTTCTGAATCAGTAAGCCTCGAATGGGAGCCAAGAATTTGCATTTCTAACAAGCTTCCTGGTGATGTTGAGAATGAATGGGCTAGTCCACTTCAAAGCGAACTTCGTCATTCTTCTGGCATATCTACCATCCATATAGCTCTGTGCTGCTGCCAGCCCTCCCACTCATTTCTGTTTAGTTCTCATCCCTATATCCACAGTGGCTGTTACAAATCTTGCACTGACTCTGGCTCTCCCTTTCTTCGGTTAAGTAGACCCTGTGAGATTAGAGACTACTCATGAACTCCACAAACTCTATGGACATCAATACACCTAGCCCTTATGGGTGCTTGGGATGCAGAGATAAACAAAACATCCTGGTTCTCACTTAAGGACCCTAACCCTTCCAGTAAGGGAAGCAGGCAAGTAAACAGACAACTAGAGTAGTAACAGAGGTATACGGTATCGCAAGTTCTCAGAGATAATATATAACATTTTGAAACTATCTCAACAGAAAAAGAATTCTGAAATCCATTCAAAAAATCATCAGTAAATAAGATTATTTTTCTCACTTTTTCTGCAGTTTACAGATTTTCTATAACTTATAGGCATTATGTAATTGAGGGAAATAACTAGAACATTTTTTTTTGAAACCCCAGAAGCAAACCAAAATCCACAAAATTATTTGTCTACAATTACCAAATCATCTCTTTCTTACCTCATTACCACCTCTGGGATAAAGTACAAACTTCTCAGACACAACCTAGCCCAATTCTGTCTCCATCTCTGCAAGCAGACAAGCTACTCCTCTCCAGTGGAGTCCTTAATTCCATGCCATCCCTCAGTCCTAACTCTGTGCCTTTTCTCATGTACCTAAAACACTCACCTTCCCTGCCAACTCTTCCCACTGCCCACAACTCTCTGCCCTTCACATTCCAACTCTATTTCAACATTCTCTGTGAAACCTTCATAACTATCTCCAACTCCTATAATCACCACCTTTAACTCTGACAGCAACTGTCTGTGCCACTCACTTGAGCCCTCAATCAACTGTCCTGTGATTTCAGTCGTGCCAGTACATCTTTTTTCCCTAGTTTATCTGTAAGCTAGTTAAGGGAAAGTGCCTTATCTTATACTTACTTCTCAAAGCACCTGCCACCTAAAAAGATTCTGATTTCTACTCAGTTTTCCTCATGCAAAATTCTACAATCATTCATGGTATGTGGGAATATAGCACATGACTCCTCTACTGTCATACTGTCTACAATTCTGTATCTTCCCCAGATTTCATATTCCGTGGTGAGAAAGATAAGGGAAGCTCTCTCATTGTCAATTACCCTTGAAAGGCTCTGACCATATTGGACACAGACAGAAGTCCAACACTACCAGTTCCTTCCTCTTACCTCTCTCACACCCCCAAAACACTACCAGTTCCTTCCTCTTACCTCTCTCACACTGGATAGATTACTATTTTTTTCAGTTGGATATCAGATGAAATACATGGCTTGTGTTACTTAGAGGGCTAATTATGCCAATTCATGTATCTCTAAATACTAGAGTCATAATCAGTTCTGCATTGCAGCTGATGGATATGTTATTAATTATAGAATATACCACAAAAATGGGCTCACAGCAGTTGCTCAATAAATGTTGACTATGTGCAACGGAATGAGTAGTTTGGTAGCTAATTGGTATACTGACAGAATACTATATGAGAGCATCTGGATGAACTGGATGGTGAGGGAAGCCTTCTCTCCCTCAGGTTCCTTACTTGTATTTAGTGAATAACTGGTCTGAGGGAGTGGTTTCTCAGAAGACTCATCCATTTCAAATGCTTCATTTCTCGAAGAATCATACTTAACATTTAGCAAAGATCGGAATTTTCAATGGCTGCCAGAAAAGGAGACTTAACACACTCTCTAACCAATCCAATATTTAATAATCCTTATTATCGAAAAATTCTTTCTTATCCCTTCTGTTACAGTTTAACATTTTTTTTTTCTTTTCTCTTTTTCTCCCCAGGCCTGGCCTCAGTGTAGATTAAGAACAGCTGGGCTCGATCTCCTCCCTATGTAAGACTCTTTAATGGACCAAAAGACTATCATTAAACTGTTCTTCAGCCTTTGCTTTTCCAGATGAATAATTTGTCTATTTTTTTTTTGTTTCAGGTTTTATTTTTCAACATTTTAGTCATTTTTGTAACTTCTTTCAGTTTAAACATAGAACAGACACTGTCCATTACACACCATAGTTAAAATGGAATATTCCTCCTATGCTCTATATTCCTATTTAGGCAACTGTGACAGAGTAGAAAAAAGCATATTTAAAATCAATCAGACCTGAGCTCAAGTTCCAGCTTTGTCACCTACTTGCTATGTGATCTTAGAAAAAGTCATTACCCTCAGATTCTCTTTTTCTTTTTAATTTTAGGGAGAGGAGTGGGGGGCGGGGAGAGAACACGAGCAGGAGGGGCAGAGGGAGAGAATCTCAAGCGGACTCCATGCTGAGCATGGAGTCCAACACGGGCCTGATGTCAGGCTTGATCTCACACCCTGAGATCATGACCTGAGCAGAAATCAAGAGTCCTATACTTAACCGACTGTGCCACTTAGGCACCCCTACCCTCAGATTCTTCAAAAAGTTGGAAAGAACAACTACTATACACACAAAGTTGTTGAGATTAAACCAGATAATGTTATAAAAGTGGTCTGGAAACTGGCAAGTATTATTACTATATTATTGCTGCTTTGGCTAGGGATGGGCATAAGAAGAAAAAGACTCTGAGTCGATTTTGGCAAATTTATTTCAAAAGACTGAAATTTTCATTATTACTTATATTAATGCTTCAATCAATCTGTGGTGAAAGAACGTTTTTCCCCAGGAGATACTAACTACAAAATTAAAATATAATTGTGGCAGTTAAATAGTGAACATGATGTCACTATTATGTGTGTGCAGGTGGGGGACTAGATGGGACAGATGGGAAGGGGCAGAGACATGGTTCAGTGGAACACATCACACTCCTATATCTTATCTGAAAGGAGATTATGGAGGGGGAATTCTGAGAGCATGGGAATGGGTTCCAGCATGACCTGCTCCTTTGGTTATTTAACCCTCATCGATATGGTAATGCCTATTATCTGGAAGCAAAGAAACTTCAGGAATGCACACTGATAATATCTGACTCTAGGGTGCTTTGCTGAGCAGGGCATGGTACAGGCAGTCCAGACAGGCATCCAATTTTGGTTCATCACTAACGTGACACTCCGTTCCTCTTCCTTTCCTGTCTCCTCTTTTGCGCAGATACATTTATTCTAGAATATTGGCTTTAGAGAAGGGCAGGGCCCAGGAGTAGAAGAAACTAGTAAAACAGAAATAACTATAAGCTCAATCAATCTGATCATGGAATTCTTTTCCCTTTGCTGCTGTACAACAATATTTGTCCATAATAGGTGTAAAGCACAGAAAAATACCATAAATACCTTTAAGTCACAAAGTTATTTTCAATATAACATAGTAAATGTGTTTTAGTGAATCCTAATTCTCTGACAAATGGCTCAATTTAACTAATATTTTTTGAGCGCTTACCAAATGCCAGGGAACCTCCTAGGTACCAGGGATTCAATCCAAAAATTTAACTTTCAGTTCACTTTTATTCAAGCATTTTTAAAGAAAACAGGATGTTACTATAATCAGGACTAGGCATTGATCTCTGAAGCAAAGAAGAAATTTTGAAATGTGAAGACACCATGAAGGATCACAAAACTTCCTAGACAGAAAAGAAAAAAAATGGCATTTAAGACACAAGAACAGGTTGTGCAAACTCCAGATCATGCAAGCCATGAAACCTGGCTATGGTTTATCTGGGAGATACTGGGATGGGTTCCAACAGGGGCTGCCTCCTCAGTGATTTAATTCGCATTCACTGTGGCTGCGCTTGTTACCAGGAAGCAAAGACTCAAGTCATCTGCCATGACTGCACAAAACAAGCCTGCAGGAGAGGCTGGCTGAAGAGTGAACCCACTGCAAAAAGCCCACTGTAGGGAAACCACAATGATTTCATAGGCATGAATTATCACTGAAGAGAAGAGACATAATGAGATATATTTTTAAAGGATGAATCTGATAGCAGAGTTCAATAAGACTGAAGAGAATGAAGGCTGCAGCTCCCAGAGGCCAGTTGATTCCTGCAACAATGCAAGGCCCTTACTGAAGGTGCTAATAACTTTCTGAAAAAGTTAAAGTAACGACCTGCTTCATTAAGAACTAATCAAAATCAAAAAGATTATGGCGCCTTCACATTTTTAAATAAAAAATCCCCAACGCTTTTTTTGTAAACCAGTACTTTCTGATTCTGTTACAGTGACTGCCATCCACACCCAATTATTAGCCAGTCTATTTCTACTTACCTTCAGGAATTTAAAGTAAGGTTTAGCGATCCCCATATTATTGGTTCTTGCAGATTAGTATCTAGTTTCACAAAAGTACACTCCAACTTAAATAGTTAAAAAAAAAAAAACCAAACTAATCTTTTTCTTTAAAGCTGGGATTGTTCAGAATTGAAACGAACATCATCAGATTTAATTCAAATTGATTTTCCCAGAATGTCAAAAACAGGCAATACCTTTTCCTATTCTGCCATGAAATCTCATTCTTTTAATACACAGTTCTATAACCCTTTCCCTTCCCAATCCGCACTTCCCAAACTGTACTAATTTAAGATTCTAAAGGGCCAACCTAGGGGAAACATTTATGGTCATGTAAAGAGACTTATAAAAATAATTAATTAAAAGTATAATTGGCACTACATAATATGTGTTTAGTGAAGGATACTACTACATTAAGGATATGGGAAAAAGATGCTCAAGGCAAATTATAGCATCTATAGGGTTAGTGTGATTAACTTATCACATAAATATGTTTAAGACAAAATGATCTAGCACAAAAAACTATTAAAAAGGTCTCCTGCTGACATTTTATCACTAGACACGTCATACTGCTTTTCTTTCACAGAAGAAAAAACAACTGAAATTCATTTACTAAGAGCAGAGATATATAAATCTATCCTTATGTAACTCATCCTTTCTTTTTATGCTTTCCATTCCCCCAAATAAACTGTCATCTATATCACATTCCAAAACCAAAACAAATGACTGTATCTCACTAAAGAAGGAAGAATTTTCAAAATGTATTTCAGAGCTTTTACTGAGTATAGTACAAATTATGAATGAATATATTTTATTTAAAACATGTTATTGACAGAAATCTATCAATAATAATGTGAGTATTGTCAAGGGTCTGTCAATATTAATGTAATTATGATTAAGGGGATAACATAGATTTTTAGCTATAATACCAAGTAACATCTCCTACATTGCTGCTATCAATATACACATTATTATTGACCTGTTTCGAGACTCTCAGTACTAGATGTATTACCATTAGGCATATTTGTCAATGTATGCTGCCTACAAAAACTCTACATTTAAATTTACAGTCCTGTAAACTTTGTCAGCAGAAACCTGTGATTCCCAAGTATTCTCTAAGGTATCAAACCCATATGTGCACCCACTGCCAGGCTATCTTTTTTCAGATCCACAATAATCAACCAAATTTTAGTATGACAATGTTGCTGCCACACTATCCTGAGGGTTCAAGTAATCAAAATGGATGAGACAATATATGCATTTTTTCTTTTTAGGTTTGAAAAAATTTTAAACTAATGTTTCCTATTATGAGGTTATGTGAATAAAGTTCTATAACTGGAGATCTTAAGCTTTGAACTACACCCTACTATTTTATTTCCTTTGTGTAGTCAGATAGATTTACTGTCCATTGTATTGAAATCAATACTAATAAATGGGACATGCTTCAAAGAGGGATTTAACAGGACACCGATTCCCAGAACACATTTCAAACATGAGCAAAAGAGAAAAAGCTATGACTGAGACCCATTAGGACACTGTGACCTCTGGCACTGTGAATAGGCCTAGAAATCAACAACTAGAAGTTCAAATCCCACTTCTGCCACAGGCTGCTAAATGACTTGTCACTACTCTTTTGTTCTACTCTTTCATCAAATATAAACCAAGTTTCAATAGTTTATAGATATCCAATGTTGTAAGTCCCAACTGTGCTCTTTTGAATACAGACAAGACATGTGAAATTTTAAAATTCTGTGGTGGACGCTAGACTTCTAAATTACTCCTAACTTAAATGTAATCCTCATCAAATCCAAATAGGATTTTTCTTTTTGGGACTGGTAGTGAGTGAGTACACAACAAAATGTTTCTAGGATAAACTTCAAAATCGCATAAATTGCTCAAAAAGATGAACATGGATCAACGACAAGTAACTTAACCTAGCAGACGGGAAATATAGATATATTTTTTAATTTGGAGAGAAAAGGGAACTCAAATCAAATACTACAATCATTAAGATTATAAATAGTCTTATACAATTGAGTACGCTCCCTATTTCATTTACTTATTTAAGATACTTATTCAAGTATTTAAAACTAACACCACCGTTTCCCTCTGTTTTTTTTTAAACCTTAAAACAGAATTTCCAATACCTTGGCCTAGTTTTACAAAAAGAAAAGCATGGCACTCATAATCTTTTCTTTCAGAAAGTTGATACTTGAGTCTTTAAGAGAGAAAGCATGTCGTGAAAATAAAGAGCAGATGTTTGAGTGAATATGGGGAAAGAGAGTTAAACTGGTTCTGATTAGTTCTGTATCTTAGACCAGGTTCACCAACAGGCTGTGTGACTCTGGACAAGTCATTTTCCCACACTATACTCTCTAGCAGTTAAAAGATATAAAAATAAATTTCAAAAAATCAACTGCAAAAGTCTACCTATCTAGAATTCTTATAAGAACTATTTTAGGAAACTTTGGAAGAGGAAGAAAAAAGTAAAAGAACAGCCATTTCCAACTGCAGAAATGATAAGTGTGAAAAAGGCTAGAGGAAGTGGAGAAATCAGAACAGAACACATGAGACAGAGACACAATCACAGAAAAAAACAGCAAAGCATCTATAGACAATACCCACCAACTTAAGAGTTTACGACTGTAGTAAATATATACTACTTACCAGTTATCAAGTGTTAACAAGGGACTATCATAGCTAAGTATCCTTTGCAAAATCAAATATTAAATCATTTAATCCTTACTAATATTATGAAAGAGGTTCTTTTATCATTTATGTTTTAAAACAAGGAAACTGAAGCACAGAGAGATTAACTGACTTGTGTAAAATCACACAACTAGGAGTGGCAGAGTCATGCTCCAAACTAGTGTTCTTGACTAACAAACAAGGTGGTGATGGGCCTAAAAGATGAACATAAACACTTAAGGAGGACACCACAGGACGTGCAAATGGGGCTATTTTAAAAGGCTAAATGTTAAGAGATTAAGAGTATAGGCATGAACTACAGCAAAAATTACAATCCAAGGATGAACAAACAAGAGCCATATGAAACACATGAAGCTACTAGATCTTTAAGTACTCTACGAATTTAGAAAAGGAATCTAGACCTCAGAAGAGAATTTTAAATGACTTGCAAATTATTGGCAAACCTGTTTAATTGCATATTTTAGGGCATTCAAGACAACATGGAGGGACGCCTGGGTGGCTCAGTTGGGTAAGCCTCTGCCTTCAGCTCAGCTCATGATCCCAGGACCCTGGGATCTGAGTCCCGCATCTGGCTCCTTGCTCAGTGGGGAGCCTGCTTCTCCCTCTGCCTGCTGCTCCCCCTGTTTGCACTCACTCTCTCTCTCTCTGACAAATAAATAAATAAATCTTTAAAAAAAAGAGAGAGAGAGACAACATGGAAATATATCCACAAAGGAACAGAGGTATTAGCAATGGGCAAGAAGGAAGTACCATGTGATACATTACTATGTGTGAGGCATTATGTTTTGTTCACACTCTTTATCTCATTTAATCCTCATAACACAGTAAAGACTATCATGTCCATTTTAAGAAGACAAAAGTTAGGCTTGAGAAGATTAACAACCTGTTTAAGGTCAGACTGATAATCAGTAAATTCTGGTAAACAGCAGAGAAACTGTGGGACACCCAAAGGAAGTTAGTAAGTAGTATGGAAATGTGGTAAACTTGGAACAAATTCAATCCCGCAGAGCTCAAAGCAAATTTTTTTCCCTCAAGATCATTCACAAGACCAGACTGCCAGTCAAGCTCCCAGGACTGTAAATGGGGAAAAAAGTAAAGGAATGTGGTAAAGTTGCCCATGTTGCCTGGGATGCATCTTGTGTACCTTCTCTCTCCCTGACTCTATACTTGTCAGAGAACCGTTCAAAGAGACTGAATGTCCAATCTGAACAAAGGGAATATCTGGGTGAAAAAATGAGGTGTGAACATTCATTTCAGTGTTATGAATACATACTATATGCAAGGTAGAGGCAATGCCCATTCACCTAACACTAGAAGGGAACAGTTATGCAGAATCAAAACAGAATTACTCTACAGCTCTTCGGGTTTTTGACTTAATAGTAAGAAGACAACGTAACTTGGATGAAATTTTATCTCACCTTATTGACAGGCAGTTAAGAAGGGAGAGGTCTGAAAAAAAAAAAAAAAGAAAACATATTAAACAGAATAAAAAGCAATATAGAAAGGGCATTTTGATTGTATAGATGGTAAAAGACTGAAAATAAGTTGACTAATAGTGCGCAATGGGAAGGACGAGAGTGTTAGACATCCTCTTCCCTGCTTCCACTTCCATGGAGAGCAATCACAGTGCTGGCATTTGCAGTGCCAGGATTACATGGGGCAAATGGAGCAGTACAGAGCTTTTCTCCAGACGTTTCTTCCACATTCCAAAGGAACTGAAGAGGAACATGGAATGTTTAGAAACTGCTGTCATTTCACAGGAAGGAGGTAAAGGGGACATCCAATTTGCTTAGAGGTTGCCCAAGATAATCAAGGGAGGAAAAAAAGGAGCAAGTGATTCAGAGCAGAACTTTTGTCCAGAAATAAAGATTGTGCATATGGCATACATTTTCCTCGTGCTACAGGAACCTGAGCACAGTGAAGTGCAAAAGAGAGAAAGAGACTTTAAAATTACCTGATGTGCGAGGAAACCATGCAGTTAAGACTTAAAATGCAAATTTACTAGTAATGTAATGTTCGGCAAGACTGTTAATGTCTTTAAGATTCAGTTACAGAATATGTAAAATGGAAAATATCTGCCCTCCCTATTGCAAAGATTATTATAAGCTTCGAAAATAAGCAAAAATTTTATGGCTAAAATACCAGGGTAGGAGGAAGAGAGAAAAATAAAGAATTATGATTCTCATCACAAAGAAATTTGAAGTTTGTATTTATTAAACAAATGAAACAATATAGACTTGTTTGTGTCTTTTAGTCATGACTTAATAATGAATGTATCTTTTACTATTAAAAAAACTACTCATCGAATGAATGCACACTGGATACAAATGTGTAATTTGAAACAGAGTCATAATGCCAGAGGTAAACACAGATAATCTAGTCTAAGATATGGATTTAAATTTAACAGAAACACTATTTTTCAGACAGAACACATAAAATAGCTGCTCTTGTAAAATACGGCTGAGTGTCTGTTTGCTTTGTCTCTCCCCTATGTAGCTCCAGGAAATTTCCATAGAAATTCTTCTTCAGAACAGATTTAAAACCACAGATTGAATGCTACCCCTAATTTCTAAAAATGAAGAGAATAAGGCCACGAGGTAGGGCCGGTCAAAGGAAACCAGAGTCAGGACTAGCACTCAATTCTCTTCGCTTAGTCTAATATTCTCTTTACTATGTCCCGTTACTTCCATTTTCTTCTTTTTTTTTTAAAGGAAAAAAATATATATAATAAATAAAATAAATAAATAATAAGTCTAAAGGTACATATATGGGTGTTTTCTTTTTCTTTTTTTTTTTTTTTTTTCACTTTTTAAATAATTCCATTGTCTCTCTTCTTTCCAGTCCCTTTCTGGCTCAAATCATTCAACTCTAATGTTTCTGGATACAAGTAATTGATAATATGGGCAGATCTAAGAGAAGATAAAGTGGAAAAAAAAAAGTCAGCCATCCCAAGTTTATTTTGTTCAGGTTTAACTAAAAATAACACATTGGGGAAGGTGTTTAGACAGCGAATTGTGGTGTGGATAAAGTCTCAAACTTCCTGTAATTGCCTGAAATTGTTAAAGTAAAAAATTCTCAAGGGGCATCACAGAATACCAGAACAAGTTAGATGTGGACGTTCAACAACTTGGTCTCGGGAAAAGCCCTTTCACTAAATGTGGTATTTTTGGAAAATGGGACCTAAAGAAATAAGAAACGACTTTTAATTTAAAGCACCAGAAGAAAAATGTCAATTATTCTCACACTCTCGGTTATCAGAAATCAATATTAAATGTTAACAAACTCATCGCAAGCAATTACGTATGAACAATTTCAACAGCTCTTCCTCCCGAAGAAAATTAAAACTGCTTCTAAGTTCACAGGCTTTCAAAAATGTTAGAAACTTAAGCATCCTCTATTTTTGTACCAAATATAACACTTTATATGAGCCACCCGATATTAGTTTGGACACTGCATACTTTTTAAGCCATTCTTAAAAAGTAAATCTCACCACCGACAAGTGCGCGGAAAAGATTTTGAAGTGTTTAAAAAGTCATCTCGTGGAAGGCAAAGGAACTCAAGTTTAGCTGTGTTTGACTTTTTTCTTCTAATGGTGTGACACTAAGACTATTTTTAGGCGCTCGGGCCTACTTCACTGCCTTTCCCAAATCAGACTTTGATTTGCTTCTTCCAGGAAAACAGGAAGCCAATAAACAGGGAAACTCAAGGTAAGGGCGACAGCGACAATGTCGTGAAACTCCACGCCCTCCCAGCTGTAAGCAAGACCTCAGGTTTTCACTCCGGCTCTCTCGGGCAGACACTGACCTTAGGAGTCTGCGAAACGCCCCCGTTCCACGTAACTTTCTCTGAGACATTCTCTGGGAAGCTTGGCTTCTCCTAGCAGAACCTGGATTACCCAGGCTTCCGGAACTCGCCGGCTTCCGGAGCGACGCAGGACCCGGAAGTGTCTGAGAAAAAAGGGGAAATTAAACCAAGAAGAACTAAGCTTTCGAGCGCGGCGGAAGGCCCGGGAGGGCCGAGCAACAGGGAACGCCGGAGAACCGAAGGGCCGAAGGGCCGAAGAGCCGAAGAGGATTCCCGCGCACGGTGATTGGTCGGTCGGCCACTCTGAGGAAAGCGTATCTGATTGGCAGGCCAGTCGCGAACCCGTCAGTCCCAGGTCGGGGCCGAGCGTGAAGAGGCCTCGGTGTGAGGAGGCCGCGGGGAAGCCCGGGCTCTCTGAGGGCAGGATTTTCCCTGCCCTCGGACGGCGCGGCGTGCGGCGGGACAAGCGCCGCCGAGTGGCAGCGGGGCGTCTCCGCAGCTCCCGGGCTCCTGGCTCTCCCAGGGTGGAGGGCTCGCAGCGGGATGGCCTCTTGGGGGAGGAGAGCCCTGGGCGAGGGGGGAGCTTCGGGGCAGGGGCCGTTTTGCTGCGCGTGCGTGTCGAGGGTGGGTAGCTTGGTGACTTCTGCAGGCTTAGGAAGGCGGGTAGCCCCGTCCGTGAGCGGTCCGCCCTGCACAGCCTCGGCCAGAGAGGCCTTGCTGGTCGGCTGGACGCGCTCGTACCGTGGGGGGGTGGGGGGTGGGGGGTGGGGGGTGAGCACCTGGGAGCAGCAGGATCCATGTGAATCACCCAGGAACAATTAGAAATACGGACAGCCAGGTCGCCCAGCCCTGGGTAACTGAGTCTGAATTTCTAGGACTGGGGCCTGAGGGAAGTTATTTTTTGAGAGTTCTCCAGGCAATTATGTGTGGCTGCGTGAATTGTCACTGCCTACTGCTTCTGTAGTATGGACGGCAGTGACTTGGCTGGAGAGTTTGCTCTAAGCTTTGAAAAGAGGTAGGTAAACCTTCCTGCACATAGTAGGTCTTAAGAACGTTTTAGTTGTCGCCTCACCGCCTTCTTCTCCCCAGGAGCACACAGTCCTACCACCGCTGTATTGTTAGGTGTTCCAGAGCGTATCCTGTAGAAGCAGTATTACAAGACAGCTTTTATTTTTAAATATTTTTTCTGTGGAACAGAATTCATATTCTGTTAACCAGAATATGAAACATTATGGATAAAATAACATTTATTAATGAATCTTAATACTGTTCAAATTCATTTTTACATCAAAGGTGTACAATTTAACATTGACACCTGCAATTTTGTTGTCTTCCACGTATTAAGGAGATCTTGGTAAAAGCAGCCCTAAGAAGGATGATGTTGATGGTTTCCCGAACTAGTTAACAAAAAAGTCCTTGCCAGCACATGAACCAACAGTACAGATGAGACAGAGTAGTAGCTACAAGTTAATAGGGTGTATAGTTCGCTTAAGCACAGGAGTGGGGGGGGGGGGTTTCTAGAGCCGCAGTTGGTCCATATAGTAGCTCCTAGACACCTGAAATGTGGGTAGGCCAAACTGAGATTTAAGTAAAATTCACACTGGATTTCTACAGGTACAGTATGGAAAAGAAAGAATGTAAACTAGTTCATTTTATATTGATGACATGTTGAAATGGGAATGTTTTTGAAAATTTAAACTTAGAATGTGGCTCATGTTACATTTATGTTGAATGGTGCTGTTCTGGAGGGTAAGAAAATCTTTTTGAATAAGACCAAGGCTTTCATTTAGTAATTGTGAAGGCAGCCATGTTGTACTTCTTAAGTAGGCCAGCAGATAATACTTGCTTCATTTAATTTTTATGGAAGTGGGAAAAAGCACCCCAAAAAGAGTAACAGAGGACATTTTCAGAAAGCAAGTTCTAATTTATGGAACCTTATGTATGCCACATGAACATCACAGTAGCTGTTGATAATAATAAATGTACCAAGCTAGCAAGATATTTGTCTTATGTTTAATGAATCTGATTAAGAACATAAAACATGTAGAACATTTAAGATTTTGGTTAAAAATAAGCTCCAACTTTTATCATTTAACCTCTTGATATAGTATACCTCTTTAGTTTTCCACTGAGCTAATAAGCTGAAATTTCAGGGAAGCTTTACTTCCAATTTTCTATACTTAATTTAAAAATATATTTGTTTTTCATTCCTTTATTTAACTTTTTTTCCCTTTATTTAAGACTGCTGGGGGCCAGGAGTATTGCTAAGCAGTGTAGATGAAAAGGTGAACACCCAGACATGGCCCTTACTCTCTTGGACCTAATGAGTACCAATTCAGAGACAGTGGAAAAGTAGATAACCACAGCATGGTGTATTTGGCCTTTGAGTGTTTTACCTCTGTAAATGCAACATGTTAATGTTTAAACCTAAAATTTATACATTTCTGTCAACATGATAATGAAGAGTCTTATTAGGACTTGGCTATGGGCTTAAAATATACTAGTAAAAAATCAAAGTATAATTAACTCATCCATTAATTATGAGAACTTAAGAAAAAAATAGAGTATTTCCTTAAATATAAAGAAAAGATTAAAAGAATTATAATAGCATCTTATTTATGATACTTTCTTCTAGCCTTTCAGCAAATTTTAGGTTCTAAGGAATTCAATAATAGAAATGTAAAGGAGACATTGATTTATGCCCCTAACATAGTTTAATGTTGCTGACTTTAAAAAGTTAAATCCATTTTAGCATATTACATAGCTCTTAAATCAATATATTTGAGTCTTTAAGGAAAAAGTTAAACATAGATCTTATATTAGTTTACTACTGTTGCTGTAACAAATTACCATGAAGTTAGCAGCTCAAAACGACACCAGTGTATTCTCACACAGTTCTGTAGTCAGAAGTCCAACTCTGATCTCACTGGGCCAAAATCAAGGTGTCCATAGGTCTGTGTTTCTTTCTACAGGGTGTAGGGAAGAGTTTGGTTTTTTTGTTTATTCAGGTTGATGGAGTTCAGTTCCTTGCTTTGGTAGTATTGGTTCCATGTTAGCTCATCAGCTGAGGGCATGTCCCCAACTTCTACAAACCATCCATATTCCTTGGGTTGTGGCCCTCTCTCTTCCTCTTCAAAGCCAGCACTGCTGGGTTGAGAGCCTCTCATGATTTCTCTTAACCTTTACTTCAGTTGTTTTCTCTCTAATTGCAGTCCTTTAAGAATCTAATTAGATTGGGCCTACCTAGGTAATTTGGGACAATCTCTCCATCTCAAGGTCCACAGCCTTAACCACATCTGCCAAGTCCCTTTTGCCATGGTAAGGTAGCATATTTACAAGTTCCAGGGATAAAGGCATGGGCATTTTTAGGGGCCATTATTTTGTCTACTGCAGATCTCAATTGGGGCCATGTGGTATATACAGCATTTCTTACCAGTATTCTCAGTACTTCAGGATAGAATAATGTTAATAATAACAGGTAAATATTATTGGATGCGTAATATGTTCTAGACACTATTCTAAACTCTTTTTCTGCATTTATTTGTTTAGTCCTTGGAAATGCCTTAGGAGACAAGCACTATTATTATCCCCATTTATAGATAGGAAAACAGAGAGCGGGGAAGTCTCTTGCCTAACTTCACGTGGCTAGTAAGTGGCGAAATGAGGATTGGAACCTACACAGTCTGGTTCTAGAGCCTCTGCGTGGTCTGAACCACAACATAGTAAAAATTATTTCTGAATGTCTAGATTTACTAAACATGGTTAGTGATACAGGTACGAGTTCAGGATTTGGTGTCACAATGTCTGGATTCAAATTCAAACTTTACTAGTTACTAGATGACCCTGGACAAGTTACTCAGCCTCTCTGGGTCTCACTTAACAATAAACTGAATTAATAATAACACTTGAGGATTAAATGAGGCCCTATATGTACAATACTTAGAACAGTGTCTCCACAAAGTAAGCTATTGCTAGCTATAATTATTGGTGACAATTCAACATTTTAAAAACAGTAGTTAATTGTAAAAAGAAATGTTTCCTTTAGATAATTTCAGTCTCTTCATAAAATAAGATTTTTAAAAAAATATAATTAAAAAGAAATTTTTAATTAAAATTTTTCTTTTAATATACCACAATGCTATCTCCTTTCTCAGATACCGATTTCTCCCCACTCCAGTATATCCGTCTTTCTAGCACTGTTACTTTCTAGTGTTATCTGATTTTACGCTGTAAGCACTTCGTCCAGTCTCTACTTACCCAGGTTAATGTCCAAATGACTTAGAAGGGCAACAGGACACAAAATCCAAATACTCACTCTCACCATCTGTCAGCCTAGTGTTTACACAGCCATTGTTGCTAACTTCTCACTGTTCTCTTTTGCTCTTATTCCTTGAGGGAGACCCATGGCGTATCCTGGGTCCCTGGCCACAATGCATTCTAATATCACTCCAGATCCCACCCTCTCTTCTAATAATCTCTGCTACCATTGCCTTATTTCAAGCTCTCATCATCTTTGTACTTTAAATCATTTCCTGGCAAATCTGTGGCCTTCAGCCTTACTGCCCTTCAGGTTTAATCTCTTCCCTGCTCACCAGAGTGATCTTTCTAAAGTACTAAACTCATGTTATTCTGTTACTGTCTTTCTTCAAACCCTTCAGTGTCTCCCCCACACCCCAGTTCCTACAAACATTCCTTTTTCTATATCTGTTAACACAGGTTAGGTGCTTCTACTGTAGCATTTAAGGCATCACATTGTTTGTTTAAGCACTAGTCTTTCCTTCTAAATCATGAACTCATGGATAGGGAACAAGAGATGGTTTTGGGGGAGCCTGAGTGGCTCAGTAGGTTGGGTGTAAGACTCTTGGTTTTGGCTCAGGTCATGATCTCAGGGTCCTGGGGTTGAGCCTTGTGTGGGGCTCTGCACTCAGTGCAGAGTCTTCTTGTCTCCCTCCCCCTCCGCACCCCCTCACGCTCCTAAAAAAGAGATGGTTTTGCTTGAATGAATTTATTATGTTATTTTGTCATTATCTATTTACCTGTCTGTCTCTTGTCACTTAAGCTGTGAATTCTTGAAGGGGAGGCTCATTGCTTTATTCGTTTCTTTTTACTTCTATGCCCAAGACAGAGGAGGTGCTTAGTAATTGTTGAATGGATTCTAAAAAGGAAAATAACTCAGAAAACATACAATTGAAAAAATTCTGCTTAAGCCTAAAACAGTATATAAAGCAACTTACCAGGAATATATAAGGTTACGATTTTAGAAGAAGCATAACTGGTGTTTAAAATCATGGACTGGAGCCAGAGTACCTAGCTTTGAATTCTGACTCTGCCACTTACTGCATATGCACTCTTGGGCAAGCGAATGAAGCCTGTACCTTCTTTGTCTGTAAAACAGGGATGGCAATAGTAACCATCTCTTAGGGTTAACAGATCAAATGAGTTAATGTTTCTAAAGTGACTATAATAGTGTCTACCACATAGTAAATATTCTAGAAGTGTTTGCTAAGTGAAAACACAATAGTTAATAGTCTCATTGCTTTTGATGATAGGTAATATCTTTATAATACAGTGATTAAAAAAAAATAGCCCAGAGTTTTGTGATTGTGATATTTAGAGATTTTTAACTTTCAATGATTTTTAATATCTTACATTATACAATGACCATGTATATTCATTGAACATTTAAAGAGTACTGTGTATGATTCCTCTCATGAGTAAGTTACATATTTTCTCTTTGTATTATTTCTCTATGACCCACATAATATAACAAATTACTACAAACCTATGACTTAAAATAACATACATTTATTATTTTATGGTTCTGTGGATCAAAAGTCCAACGCTAATCTCACCAGGCTAAGATCAAGTTGTCAGTAGAGTTTCATTCCTCTCTTGAGACTCTCAGGTATAATCCATTTTCTTATCTTTTCCAGCTTCTAGGAGGTGTCCACATTCCTTGGCTAGTGGTCCCTTTTCTCCATCTTCAAAGCGAGCAATGTTGTGTATCTCTGACCAATCTGTAATCACACCTCTTTCTCTGACTACAGACAGGGAAGGCTGTCTGTTTTTAAGGATTCCTATGATAAGAATAAGGTCCACGTGGATAATCTAGGGCAATGTCCCATCTCAAGGTCCTTAACTTAATTACATCTGCAAAGCCCTGTTTGCCGTGTAATTTATTCAGGGGTCCTGGGGGGGGTTCAGGTAAGGGCACTTTTAGGGGACCATTATTCTGCATACCACACACTTGTACTGTAAAATGAATTACTGCTAAAAGGTACATAAGTTGTGCTTTTTGAACATGGAAACAGTATTAACTGAAATGTGAACAGTTGTGTCAGTATCATTTATCATTTATTCCTCTTGTGGTTGGTGGAAGCGGTATCTGCCTAGGATAGTGTTAAGGTACTGCAGGGCTCACTGATCAATGTTTTTGTTTTTAAGGACTTTTATTAAGGAGGGGAAAATAAGCTCATATATTTGAGTATCTGTTAGGGACTAAGCACTCTACAGTGAATTTCAGATACACCAGTCCTATTTAATTTCTACATAACTTTATAACATGTGGTAGGCCACCTAAAGATGACCCTCAATGATCCCACCACTACTATTCTATGACCTTATGTAATCTTGTCCCTTTGAGTGTGCACTGGACCTGTTGACAATCCCAATAAAATGGACCATGACAGTAGCAATAGGATATTATTTCTGGGATTAGGTTACAGAAGACAGTGACCCCTCTTGCTTATACTATCTCTGTTTCCCTTTTACTAGCTTGTTTTGATGAATCAAGCTACAATGTGGTATGTTACCTTATAGAGAGGCCAACATGTCAAGTAACTGAGGGTGACCTCCAGCCAATAGGCAGGAAGTAACCAAGGCCCTTGGTCCAATAGCTTGTGGGTAACTGAATCCTACCAACAACCAGAGCATGAAATTAGAAGTGGACCTTCTTTAATAGAGCCTTGAGATTATAGCAGCCCCAATGAACACCCTGATTGCAGCCTTGTGAGAGATCCAGAGCCAGAGAACACTGCTAAGCCACCCCCCAGTTTCCTGACCTGTAGGAATTTGTTATGCATCAATAAATAACTAATATTAAGATATCAATACTGTTTTTTTAAAAGATTTTATTTATTTAACAGAGATAGAGACAGCCAGCTAGAGAGGGAACACAAGCAGGGGGAGTGGGAGAGGAAGAAGCAGGCTCACAGCAGAGGAGTGTGATTGGGGCTCGATCCCCTAACGCCGGGATCACGCTCTGAGCTGAAGGCAGACGCTTAACAACTGCACCACCCAGGCACCCCAGATATTAATACTGTTTTAGTACAGATGAGGAAAAAAGAATTGACATGATAAGGCAACTTTGCAGCTCTCCCAGTTGTTAGTGAATTAATGATGATGATAGCAATAAAATTAGAATTGATAGTAGCTTACATTTATTGAGTACTTACTAGATGTTAGGCATCTTTCAAATCATTTTACGTATATCATCTTAGGTTATTACATCAATTCTATGAGATAGGTACTATAATTATCTCATTTTATAAATAATGAGATTGGCACATGGGGAGGTTAAAGGACATTCCTAAGATCCCCAGTTAGTCAACATAATGGTAGGATGTGAACCCAGGTTGTATGACTTTAGAGTTTTCACTCTTAATCACTATAGTATAGATCTTCCTCAGCTTACAATACAGTTCTGTTCCGATAAAACCATTTTAAGTTGAAATTATCCTAAGTCAAAGATGCATTTAACACACTTAACCTACCGATCATCATAGCTTCTCCTAGCCTGCCTTACACGTGCTCGGAACATTTATGTTAGCTCACAGTTGGGCAAAATCATCCAACACAAAGCCTATTTTATAATGAAGTGTGGATATCTCATATAATTTATTGAATACTGTATTGAAAGTGAATAACAGAATGGTTGGGTGGGCACTGAATGGTCACAAACATGATGACTGTTTACCCTCATGATTGCCTGTCTGACTGGGAGCTATGGCTTGCTGCCACTGCCCAGCATCATGAGAGAAGACTGTACTTTGTATTACTAGCCCAGGAAAAGATCAAAATTAAAAATTTGAAGTATGGTTTCTACTGAATGTTCATTGCTTTTGCATCATCATAAAGTGAAAAAATCTCAAGTTGAACTATCATAGGTCAGGGACTGTTTGTCAATTGTTCCTTCAAGATCTGTGTTATAAGGCAAAAGGATGCGGGTGTAGAAGGAAGAAAGGGAAAGGCTCCAAAAGTTTACCAGCAGCGAGGTTAATCCTGATCAGAGTATTAGGGAATGCTAGAGTGTTAGGGAGCCATCTGATCTGACTCCCGAAGGTTGGGTAGGATTTAGGCTTGCGGCTGTTAGAGGAAGGAATGTGTAAGATGAGCAAAAGAGGTAGAAAAGCATGAGACAGATGAGAAAACGCCACCTCACCATGTCTGGAGCTGGGGCAGGATGAAGAAGAGTGGGAGATAAAATTAGAAGGGTAATTTGGAGCCTGGTTACAGTTACATAAAAGATTATGAGTAATTTTTATAAAAAAATTGATCCTGGAGCTTTTTTGACTAGTAGTTTAAATAAATTACTTTTTAGTTTAAACTATACAGCAGAACTATTAGAGAGATAATATACTAGTGAATTTGAAATATGGAGAAACTGATTATATGGATTGTATGAAAATATGAAATTTAGTTCCAGTGAAATGCAAAAGAAAAATAAGAATGCACATGGAACATTTTGTGTGATTAAATTTCTTAGATGTATTCAGTTTGTATTTAATTAAAGTAAAATGGCATGAATATCAAAATTTGCAAGCCTTTTTATTTCCTTGTAAAAACAATACTATTAGTGGTTACACTCAAAGCACATTAAGTATTTCACTAAAAATAGGGCATGGAGAAATAAAAAAAAGTCATTATGACTGTGTTCTCAATTACCTGGGAGTGGACCTTAAAAACACTACTATGGAAGAAAGTCATATAAAGCAGGGCTGAAAACATTATCCTCTCTTTTTCTCAAAACATCATTCAAATTCACTAGATGGAAATTTAATTTTGTGAGATGTCTGTGCTGTTCAAATTTGTTTATGGTGTGAGCTTTCAATTTAGACAATTTATCATTACTTGGAGAGAAACTTTTTCTCTTAAGCCAGATTGAGTTTCCTTTCCAGGGAATAGATGAATCCAGGAAAAATGTTTCCATAGCTCATACCTAGCCAAAAGCAGTGGCCATGGAGGAACGGACTGCTCATTAAATAATGACAAAAGGAAAATATGTGTTCTCTTTTCCCATAGTCTCTCCGTGTCCTTGACATGTTTCACAACTCTCCAGTCCATAGATTCAAGCAGATTACATTTTGATTCTTAAATTTTGGGGCTGAACTTCTGTTTCACAACAGTATTAAGCAGGTGATTGCAAATATGAAATACATAGAAAGGCCTGACTTTGATTTGTGTCTGACAGTTGTGTGACCTTTGGATAGTCTCTTAACTGTCATGAGCCTCAGTTTCTTAATCTCTCATCTGTTTGACATGTCCTCTAAGATTTCTTTTTGTTTTAATGAATTAGGATTCTAAAGGATTATTCTGTATGACTGCAGTTTCAAGCCAATTCTGCACTTAAACATGTGGGCCTCTACGCTGTCTCCATGTATTTTTTGAAGCTATCTTTTCTATGTCTGCAAGTTTTCCACAATAATATAATTACATCCATAAGAGGCTAAGTCCTAACTTCTTAGCCTTGCCCCAATTTGGCTCCTGTTCTTGTTATTTTTGATCTCATAATTTAGGGGAGAATACTCCCTCCACCTCTCAGGCAGACAAATTCTGTAGCAGCCCTAGAGGAATAAGCCTGAAGTCATTTCCTTATAAAATCTCTCCCTTTTCTGTGTGTATTTAAGTATTTATACTGTATATCTTACTGCTATAACAGAGGAAGTTAGAGAAGAGAAAAAAAAATATGGCAATTACTCAACCTGACACCATTAAACTTTGCAACCTCAGCATCCAATGCATTGCTTCATTCCCAGCCCAACTCCCAACGCTGGAGGATTGCAGTGACTCTGAGAGGCAGGGAATTTCTTCAAAAAGAAGCCTTGGAAACCATGATAAGGTGTTTCAAACAAGAGCTATTGACTCATTACATCAGAGGCTCAGGACCAGTCTGCAGTCAATATTCTTGTGTGCCTCCAAAATATAGGAAGTAGAATAAAGATTTATATAGGTACATGGGGATTTCACATGACCTCTAAACACTCTGGGAAGCATCCGGAAGTCCTGATTCTCTTGAGTTTCTGAATTAGTGCATTGTTTCTCCTGTGACTTATTTTAGAAGGATCTAATAACTAAACATTGCTCCTGATTATCTCTGGGTCATAGAATCCCCTGAAAGTTGGATAAGACAATGCTGTCAGGTTAAAAGAGGGGGCCCTGGAGTTAAGGAGACTTGATGGCTTGTGTTTACCTTCTCTGTTGAGCTGAGTGCCCTTGGGAAAATGATAGAACTCCTCAGGGTCTTAGTACTGCATGTGAAAATGAAGAGTATGGGCTGGATAAGTTTTGAGAACCTTTCCAGTTCTAAATTTATACCATCCTAAGAGTAAGCTGCCACTTGCCTATAGATACTTCGGATTAGACCCAGATACTGAGGTGAGTGAATGTCAAAGGGTAGAGTGCTTAGCTTGGCTTTGACATTTTCCAGAGTTGTAGAGGCACAGCTTTAATCCACTTTGATTCCAGAAACTTCTGAGGAGAAAAGTAGCACTGAGAATTGACAAGCAAGTTAGGCCTGCTATTGCTATACCATCTCTAAGTGCTTTGTTTCATAGTATTCGACTTACAGAGATTTAATAACTTCACAGTGTTCTTTTTAGCCATTATTATAGAAAGATAGTATAAAATCTCTGATTTCTATATTCCTTTCAAATTCTATCATTTTAGAATTATCTTCGTTAGAAAATCCTACTAAGTTTCACTAATCCAATGACAATGAAACAATATTTTTATTTCTTGTATGACATTATATTAATCACTTTGGAAGGATATAAACACTTATGAGAAAGTGCTTGTATACTAGGAGAGGAGAAAAACACAAAGAAATGAAAATGTGAACAACAATAAAAGAATCAAAATGCCCAGGACATTTTGCAGGAGAATGGAATTAACCTAAAAGGAAAAAATGCATGCTTTCATTTTTTAAAAAAATAATTTTTGTGAGTACTTTCTTAAAGATTATTTTACTTAGAATCAGGTTGAAATCTTTCCTTTCCGAGCATGCAAAGCTCTCTTTAAAGATAAATGTTGCAGTGGTATTTTTAATTATTGAGGCTGGGCACTTGTTTCCTCCTTACACTCACGTACTTCCAAAGGGATTTGGAACATGGAAGAGTTCCATAGCTGTTTAGAGAAATGGGAACTTAGGTCTCTCTAATTACAAACATTACATCCCAGTTGTAGCTAAGTTCAGGCTCTAATCTCTGTAGTACTGAACCTTCCAAGTTGTGTTACATCAATATAATGTATGATCTGTGTGTTCTGGAACATCCAAACATTGGTGAGTCTCTAGGATACATGAAGGCCAGTTTGTCTCAGCTAGCTTTGCTGTGAGTTCTTTTTTTCTATGTGGTTAGTGAATTACCAAATAAACATTTAACTTAGGAAAGAACATTTCCTTAATTTCTCCTCCTTCCCAAGAAATTGTAGCTCCAACACCATGCAGCAATAGTGCAGTCAGCATCTCTACAGGTTGACTACCTGAAGTAGTGCGTGAGTAGTGTTACTCACAAGCTTAAGGTGACCAGAAACTGCTCATTTGGTGGTAATCATGATGGATTTCTGCTCACCTACCAAAATCTTATACCATATTTGAGTATGTTTAAGCAGTATTAGTGAAGGAAAATATTTCTTTTTTTTTTTTTAAACAACTCTTTTTTTTTTTTTTAAGATTTTATTTATTTATTCAACAGAGATAGAGACAGCCAGCGAGAGAGGGAACACAAGAAGGGGGAGTGGGAGAGAAAGAAGCAGGCTCATAGCAGAAGAGCCCGATGTGGGGCTCGATCCCATAACGCTAGGATCACGCCCTGAGCCGAAGGCAGATGCTTTAACCGCTGTGCCACCCAGGCGCCCCAGGAAAATATTTCTAAGGTATAATTTTAAAAAATAATGCTAACCTATAATATAATACTAATTTATCATAAAGTGTAGGTGGCTCATATTTCTGCTTAAGGTAAGGCTATTTCCCTCTATTTTGTGAAATAATATTAATGGCTAATATTTATATAGTATTTATATTTATATTTAATTTATATTTATATATACTACTATAAATATTTATCATATTTATAGTACCAGACTCTATGACAAGTGTTTTATATATATTAGCTCACTTAATATTCCCAACTTTGTGTAGTAGATGTTATAATCACAATCCCATTTTACAGATGAAAAAAATGAGGCACAGAGATTAAGTAAATTGCCCCTGATTGTAAAGGCAACAGGTCAGAAGTCACACTTCCAATTCTGGCTTGTGTGTTCTTAATTACTATGACATGCTTCCTCCCAACAGATCAACCTGCACATTAGCTTCCCTTATTTTGAGGCTGGGGGCCACATTCTTGGACTTGAGCACCTGCAGCCAGAACCTGCTTTTCACTTAATCACTCAATAATAAATAAGTGAGCTGGGGAGAAGCTGAATAACTACTGGTGACCAGGGCTGGCTACCTAATTTGCAGAGCTCAGTTCAAAATGAAAATATGGGGCGTCTTGTTCAAAAAGTAGAGAAAAAAAGTATTATTAAAGGTACTAAAATAAAAGGCTTTTCCTTTCCTTCATACTCTCTCGTCATGGTATTTTTATCTAAGTAAAGGAAAAATAAAGTTTAAATTATTAACACTAATTTTGCCATTTATCTTTGTATTGTGCAATGTCTATTTTAAATGCAAATAGAAGAGCATTTGACTTATATGTGGAATCACCAAAATTGTAGCTTATATCTGAATATCTTTTTTTTCCTTATCAGAACAGTGGAAACTGCACAAAATTAACTCAACTGTTTTTATGTCACTTCTTGACATACACATATTTTACTAACACTTTCTACCTCTGACTTACTGATGAGTAAGGGAGGACTGAAAGGAGAGGGAAATGTGGGTTGCCCTGTTTTTCCTTTGCTTCTGTGTCATCATTTTTAATATAAAGTAGTTCACTAACACAGGGAGCTAATGTGAGTAAGAAAGAATGTAATATAGTTTCTTGGTTGTTCATATTTCTTAAAACACCATTGTTTTCTCTCTGTGTTTGAAGCAATTCTGGTTGGAACAGAAGGCATAGCATCTTGGAACTACTGGTGTTCTTGCTTTTACTCAGTTGTAGACATAACACACTTACTGTGCACTTGATTTGAGTATCTCTAAACTTCAGTTTATTATGGGTACCCTGGAATTGTGTTCACAGACCTCATGAGCACACATCTAGATTGGGAGGTAAGAAACAAAACAGGCTGCCATGCATTTTGCTTTATCTCCTCTGCTCACGTGTATGCTCCATTGTCCCACTGGACTTTACTTACAAAACAAGTTCAAATATGAAATTATTGAGAATTTCAGGATGGGACTAGAAGAGCCCTTCTGAGTGCAAGACATGCCTGTGAAGCAGGCTTTGCTTTGGGCCATTAGATGAGATGGAAGCTGGACTAAATTGAAATCATTCTTCCAATCAGCCACAAACATCCCAAATGTTGTCCTAAAGACACAAGTCACTGGCGTAGGAGGGTTAGGTATGGCCACAGGTGACCAAAACAAGGCAGCCAAGCCTACAAAGACAGTGGAGGGGCACCTGTGTGGCTCAGTCAGTTAAGCATCTGACTCTTGGTTTCAGTTCAGGTCATAATCTCATGGGTCATGAGATTGAGCCCTGCATCAGGCTCCCTGCCCAGTGGGGAAGTTTGCTTGAAGATTCTCTCTTGCTCTGTCCCTCCCCTCATTTATATGTACTTGTTCTTTCTCTCTCTCTCTCTCTCTCTCTCTCTCTCTCTCTCTCTCTCCCTCTCTCTCTCTCTCTCATGCACACACACACACACACAAATAAATCTTAAAAAAAAAAAGGCAGTGGAGTTGGCTGGCTACTGCTGTATCAAAATGAGGCTATGGAGAATAAGGATAATGGAAGTTCGCCTGCTATTTTCTTAATGGTTAATGACTAAATGTGAAAACTAGGGAGCTTGGGTGGTTTTCACATATTTAAATGCAGGTAGAGTCAAATGGCAGGGAGCAGAACTAATTGTGAGAGTTTCAGAGTTTCAGAGATGTTGGACACTCAGCCAAGGCAGATCTGTTAGGGGAGACTCAGATGCCTAGTAGGGAAAACTTGGGGATCCCGAGAAGTGGTGCAGAGATCTCTGGATGTCCCTGAGGATGCTGACTCTACAGTCCCTCTGGACCCTCTAGTTGTGTGACGGTGACCATCCTTCCCTTCCATTGAAAGGGTTGGCACTTCAGCTGTGCTGGAAGATGCCTCAGAAGCCTCTTCTTGCACCCCGTTCAGATTTACCCTCATCACCGCTCCTGATTGCCGGACGAATAAGTAGGGATGGGATTCTTTAAGGGTGCATGGTCAAGGGGCCAGAATGTAAGTCTGAATAAACAAGGGTATATTAACTTGGGGCACTTTCTTTGGAAATAAGGATGACCACTATAGCCAAGACTCTAGGCATAGGAAAATGTGCTACTGTGGTGGCTCTTTACAACCTTAGAAAAATAATGGCCAACTCTCAGTAAGTTAGAAATGCCTGAGTTGCCCTGGCAGATGGCAGAGAAAGGGGCAGAAGTGCTTTAAAGTGGGCATGGTGAGTGGATATTATGCAAGGCCAGAAAATCCACAATGAGATTATATCCCATGAGCGGGTTGAGAGGACAGACCATTCACCAAAGTCATCAGGAATGTGCTGGTGAGAGAGATATAGGCCAGTAATGATGCTAGGTGGTCACAGAGCTGTGCTCATTTCATGAATTGATGTCCTGTGGGACCCATCAGTAGTAGAGGCCAGGTGGTGGTGCTTAACCACCAGAAGCCAGGAGGCCACAATTATTTTAAAATCTGGCAAGTTCACCAGGAGTTGCATAGATGGTAAATAAAGCATGTGTTCCCAGGGGCAAATAGTGCTGCCTAACATCAATAAGTAAGAAAGAGAGAAAGAGGGAGAAAGGGAAAGGGAGAGGGAGAAGGAGGGGGGTGGAGAGAAAAGAGAATGATAGAAGAGAAGAGGCTGAGAATAGTCCTGCACAATAAGAAACTAAGATCTCTTGCTCAGTTCTCAGAGACAGTCAATTTTCAGGTCTGGAACCCACTGACTAAAGAAGTGTCTAGGTCCCTAAGAGGAAGGGCTCTTCAACCTAAGGGGAAGTATATACCATGACAATTATCCTATCCTTCCCCAAAGAGACTTAAACAGTCATTTATTTGGGTAAGAGTACACTGGGGAAAGGGGAATAACAATCGTTATGAGGACTACTGCACTCAGAGTCTAAGTTGATATTGACATCCAGAGACCAACATGTCCTCCTGGTCTCCTGTTGGAGTGGGGCCATGGAGACCAGGTAGTAAATAAAATCCTGACTGAAATTCAGCTCAGTGCGTCCTCTTTTTCCATGGACCCACCCAGTGGTCATTTCCTCAGTCCTGAATGCATAATCAGAATTGATATATACTTCGAATGGGATTAACTACCACATTGGGTCCCTGGGCTGTGGAGTAAGTGATACTATAATGGGGAATGCCAAATGGAAACCTCTAAAACTAATCCCCTCTAACCCCCAGCCAAGATAGAAAATCAAAGCAGTATTTTATCCCAGTGGGAATGGTGGAGATTAGTGTCACTATTAAAGATCTAGATGATGCAAGGGTGGTGGTCTCTGTTATATGTCAAGTTACTTGCCCAGTCTGGCACCTGCAGAGACCAGATGGATCCAGAAAATGGCTATCAACTACTGTAGGTCTAACCAAGTAGCAACCCCAATTGAAGCTGCTGTTGCCTGATATAGTTTTGTTGCTAAAATAGTTCAGTTAAGGCCTCAGGTACAAGAATGTGGCCACTGATTTGTAAAATGCATTATTTTTCATTCCAATGATAAAAGGAGATCAGAAACAGTTCACATTCATATGGGACAAATGACAATATTCACATATGGAAGGAGGAAGAAAAAGGCCAAGCTTGAATTATGAGTGGGTTGACCAGGTAATGCCAACTCCCTCATGGCTTTGTTAGACTTTGCTTAAACTGCATAGCAGTCTAGAATGCTTCTCAGGCTTCTCCCTTTCTCCCCTTCAGTTGTGGACAGACTTGTATCACAGTCTGATGGCTCTCTCGGCTGCATCTGGCTCTTTCTCTTTTCACATGGGATTTTTCCCTAATAAAATTGTTCCATGTTTAATCCTGCCTTGGCATGCAGAGGACCTAGACTTATACAGCCCTGTACCCTAGGTGTGCAGAAATGTTCTTTGATTAGTTTCCAGGTTTCTACTATTTTCCATAACCCTTAGTTCTGTCCTGTTCCATCTTCATAATCCTCCTTGACTACAGGTGCAGAAGGCATTGGAGACTATGCCTTCCCTGGGGATTGAGTGATTTTCTCAGGCTGTGCTTCCTGCTTCTGAATGGTAAGAGACCAACGGACATAGTAACAAATGGTCACAATCCTCTTTTAGTCCAGGCCGGTTAGCTCGATTTGCCAATAGTCACACCCATGATTCTTTTCGATCCATGTCTCCCTCCCTAGACTCAATTGCTGGTAACTTAAGTGGAAACTAGCAATTGTGCTCAATGTTGTTGAAAAGTCAAGCCATATGTAGGCTGAATATGGACCCCTTGCTTGAGCCACAGAGGTCGTTGGTGACCTTGGACTAAAGCAGTTTTGGTGGAGTGCTAAGGTGGGACCCTAATTACAATGGATTTAAGAGGGAACAGAATCTATGTCTTATGTCTGCATTATGTAAAGAAATCTCTCCCTTCCTCTGTTTCTTCAATTCTGCATCTCTGCCAATCCCTCAATTGGGATAAACCAAACCAGTAGCCAGAGTTTCTTTCCTACTCAGAAGGTTGGAGAATGGGAATAATTATATGTGTTTTAGTACTTTGTTCCCATCTCATCCATTGGTCTGGTCTGTTTGTAGAATCCCTGAAACCATGTCTGTATTTCACCTCACCACTTGGTGTGAAGGCTAGCCCTAAGTAGTTTTAGTGATGGTAACAGTTTGTCTTATCCTTTCAATTCAAAGGGTTTGTTATTGTGTTATGTCAAATGGCTGCTCAGACCAGCATTCAAGGTACAGAAATGATCAGGTTCAGTTTCAAGTTAGTTGGAAAAAGAATATAGTTGGCTCGGCAGCAGCTGGGTTCTAGCCTTGATTCTAAAATAGTTGTGTGATTCAGTGAAGGTTCTTAGTTGTAAGAATATCCGGGCAGATCACTTACGAAAATTTAATCTCTAAACAGAGAGAGCCTTTATGGTTTCCTCAGATCCATAAAAGTCTATGCCTTACTGCTCTCAACTCTTCACACTTTTTTTTTTTAATCGACTTATTCTTCCCAAATGTCTGAAGGGGTAGATGATATCATTCATGCTTTAGAGAACAGAATAAGAAACAGAAGCTTAGAGAGTCTAGGTGATTCACCATGTTTTAAAGTCGATAAGAGAGGGAACAACTTAGTATTGCAAGCCATGAAGCCTAGTGGCCTCTGTTTGAATCATGGCTCTGTAACTTATTAGCTGCGGGACCTTGGACAGTGACATAAGTCCTGAGACCCAGTTACATTAACTGCAAAATGCGGCTAAGGCCAACATTTGAATTATGAATTGTTGGGAACAATTCCTGTGATAATCCAGGTGAAGGGCATTATGCCAAAGAGCAAAATCCTCAGCATGTAGTATGTTTTTGATAAGGGCGAAGTCATAATAAAATGCGCTTCCTTTACCTTTAGTATTGGGCTTCCCGCTTGGCATCTGAAGCATATACCAATTACCTGTCTAGTCTTTCAAACCCCATTTTTATTTTAGAATTCTAGTTACGGGAAGATATGACAAACTATAACTTTTTTTTTTTTTTAGGAACAAATTAGTATAAGAGTAAGAGGAATTTTATCATTTTCTATCAATTTCCAATATCAAAATTGACAAATCAAGGCAGGCCAAATTTGAAAATGTGCGGAGAGGAAGATCACCACTAAATCACCTCATTTATTTTCTCTCTCAAAAATATATTTTTTAAAACAGCAGGATAAAAAAGGAAAATTGTATTAGAAAAAGGGCTGTTACCCTACCACATTTCCTCAGTGATTGATTGTATTTTCTCCCAGGAATTGAAGAAAAGGAGAAGAGAACATGAGGGTTGATTGCATCAAAAGTGTGACACGAATAAAAGAATCAAGAAATCACATATGTCTGCACAGAAGTCAACTAATAAATCAAAAGCATGTTCTTAGCTAAGTCAGATGTTCCTTTGAAACAGCATATGGCGCAATTCCAATATACTCTATATTCAGCTACCTAACAGGCTGTCTTGTTGCTTTCAACTAGTGAAAAATCCAGCAGCACAAATGTTTATAAGGCTGGTAAAACATTTTAACTTTATTTTATGCCCTGATTAGCTATTACTGGCCTGAAGATTACACTGTAAAACCTAAAATCATAAATGGAGAAAATAATCTGTTGGCAGGAGTGAACACTAATTGTTACAATGTCCTATATTAAATGTGTTCATAGTTTCTTTTTAGCAGTTATTTTGATGTAAAATTTAACAAGTTTTCTTTCATCACATATCAGTTCTGTATTTTTTAAAAATTGTGGATTTAAATTTCTGCATCATTTTCAGTTGAGAGTCATAAAATTAACATATGTCATATTAATTTTAACCAAATCAAATTCTTCTAATAGTATCATGTCCTAGTCAGAAAAGAATAAAGATAACTTTTAAAAAATGTTATGATGACTGCATCTTACTACAAAGGGTAAGCAAATCCCAGTATAATTGAGGAAAATTAGTTCACATGGATTTTTAAACTTTCAAATACTAAAAAGTCTATGACTATGTGAAGATTACTGTGGGTGGATATAACTTTGTAGCAAGGGAGAAGCTTGTTAGACTAGAATTATTTGACAAGGGTAGGAGGAATTTGTTTCAGTAGATCATTATTCTCTCTCTTTTTCAGAATTATACTTAGTTGCCATTATATTGCAATGTCAATGTTAGTCAATGTCAAATCTGAAACTATATTCCACCCCCATACATCTCTTGACCAAAAAGTGCAACCATTCATGTTTGTTGGACACTGATACCAAGTAATATTAGGCAGAATTCTAGAGGAAATTATTGAGTGCTGTATTTTATTAGATCCAAAGGGGGGAAAGGATGGGAGTGTAAAAATTTTGGAATAGAACAGTCATAAAGGAGACACTGATAAAATATTCTAACCAATTCTTTTACTCTCTTTACCTATGTAAATCAGCAAGTTATTCTGAATGAAAACCACTCTTTCATTTCTAATAACCACACTCAGCAGCATCTGTGGAGTCATGAGAAGTAATGGTGGGCTCCTTCCTACCTGTGGAGATTCTTAAATGTTCTGAGAGGACCTGGAGCTACTTTCCTGGGATTCTGAAACCCAGGTTCTCTTGTTTGTTTCTTCGTTTCGTTAACTCTACTCGTTATTTCCCAAGGCCGCTAATTCTGCTGTATTGTCTATTCATAGCACATAATATTTCATACGAACACAGTGCTATTAGTGGCTGTAAAACAAATAATGGAAATGCTGTGCTAAGAATCTAGGTGGTCAGATGTCGATGGGACTAGGTACATACTGCAAAAGTATAAGGAGTGTTTTAGTTGTGTGATTTTTCTGTTTCCGGCCCCCTAATAAAAGACTGGAAGAAAATAAAAAAGGAAATGGTTTTAGTGAAGACACTTGGCACACACTATCTCAATCATTTTTCTGCTGGTCCAGGCCTAGGACCAATTCTGTTCATAGTTGAGAAAGATTAATGGGCTTTGGGACAGTAACTTGCTGACTCAGCATCAGTCCATCCCTTTATAAGGAAGGACTTACCCCTTGCTTATGCCCCAGTTGCAATAGGTGGTGTTGTCAAGCCTTTGACCAAAATGTGACCTTTATCCATCTCCTACTTAATTTCTCCTACTCAATGACTTGCTGTTCTCCCTGAATCTTACCCAATTTTACCTAACACCAGACTCCTAGATGCCTTTGCATCCTTTCCTGATTGCTTGCTTATTCAGACTTCTTATTGCCTGTAGCTGCTCCCCATTGATAGTTATGTTCCACCTTCAGGAGTAGCTGCTCTATACTGGGATCTTCCTGCCATTAATTGCCTGCCTGACTGCTTAGATTTCTCTATTCACTGCATTCTCCAACATACACATGGGGATTCAAAATTACCCCCTTTTCCTACTTTGGGATCCATCCCCAGTTGCCTTCTATTTTCATTCAGGTTGCCTAGTTTTACTGTTAGATTTTCCCTCTGTGCTCTGGTTCTTTGGTTATGGGAAATAGGTAGAGAAATGTGGGCAGAGGGAATGGAAACATGGCAGCCATAAGAAATCTTAACTTTGGAGCTATCTCTGCTTTGGAACTGGCCTGGGTAGATTCTTCCATCCTCTGTTCTTTTCTAATTGTATGGAGAAGAGATTTGTGAAGTCTTGATTAATTTGAAGCTGGTGTATATGTCAGTTCACAGGTAGTGATTTTAGCAGCTATTTTGAGTTTATCCACATGTCAGTAGCTGTAATTGCAAACTTCTTTCTTGTTAATTTCTGGAGTTGCCTCTCTTCTTCCCCTGCTGTGAAATTTTGTCCCTCTCCAAAACAGAACACATTTTTTTTCCTGATGTGCCAAGTGTACTCATTAATTTCTCACTTAGTGATGATTTATTAATCATGGGAGGGCATATGAGCTGCAGTAAAAGCAACTCCTTTAATTTAATTTAATTTAATTTAATTTACAAACATTTATTGAGTGTTTAATGTGCAAAGCAAAGCGCTAAGCATGAGACCCAAAGAGACCCAGTTTGGGTGACATGTAAATTATTTTTTCATTGGGTAAGTGTTTAATAAACTTTTCTGAATCAAATCTAATTAGTATAGACTTTATTATAGTTTTAAGTTTAGATAGTAAGTTCTAACATAAACTAGTGATAAACATAAAGAAATGTACTTGGATCATTTCTGTAGAGAGTGAATAACTTTGATTTAGGTAACTTATCTACAATTCATATTCTCATGAAAACAGTGCCAAATCAAAAATTAAACCCTGCAAAATATACCACTGGTTATGCTTTCTTTTTGTACTCTCTTTTCTGTCAATTCCACGGTGTAGGAATAATACAGGGTAAGAGTCAGGGAAAGAGTTATAGAAGGAATGCTATTTGAGCAAAAGTAGGATAGAATGTGAAGGATTCATTTTAATTTAATTGTGTCTTTAGGTCATAGAATCATGGAACATTAGAACAAAGACCAAGGGATTAAGTTCATATCAATCAGTAGGTAAGGAGGCTCGCACCCAGAGGGGGACATGTGATTTTCCCAAGATTGACCAACTAGTTGGAATTAGAAACCAGCTTTTGATCTAAGTCTGGAGTGTTAGCCATGACCTTTTAAATAGTAAGAAACAAAACAATTCAGGTTTGGAAAATTATTGTTCATGTCACTAATAAGTCGGCAGATTGAAAGTACTCCTTGATCTGTGGGTACCAGTGTTTTAGTTTAATTGAATTGTCTCTCTTTCTTCATCTCCAGAATCAGCTTCTCTCTTCGGTGGCCACTTTTCCTCCTATGGGAACAGCCCTCATTCATGCTGCTGGTAACGATGTTCCTAAGTAGCCACAGAACCATGTGTTCCTGGCTTATCAACTTAACAGAAAACCTGAAAACAAAACTATTCCTTGTTATTTGTATACCATGTAGGTCACTGAGCCAAAAAGTTTAGGGAATCATGATTGGCCAGGCATGGCTCACATGCCCACTGTCTTTGACCAGGGAAGCCCATCTGCTATCAGAATAAGGACAGTGCTGGGAAATTGTTCTGTATAGACAGAAACAATGGCTTTGTAGCCCACTGCATTAGAAAAAAACCTAAAAGGAATTTTTTTTAATATAAAAACTGCATTTTAGATTTTTCTATTCTTTTTTTTTTTTTAAAGATTTTATTTATTTATTCGACAGAGATAGAGACAGCTAGCGAGAGAGGGAACACAAGTAGGGGGAGTGGGAGAGGAAGAAGCAGGCTCATAGCGGAGGAGCCTGATGTGGGGCTCGATCCCATAACGCCGGGATCACGCCCTGAGCCGAAGGCAGACGCTTAACCGCTGTGCCACCCAGGTGCCCCTAAAAGGAATTTTTAAAAGGCTCATACAATTAAAAGAAAACAGATATAGTTGAAAGCTGATTTTATAATTTTGGAGTGTTGCAAGAAATGAGGAGATATTGATTAGGACGTTGTTTGCTATATTAGATCATATTGCAAATGTTGAATAATTTTTATCAGCATAGTGTACTCTCCCTTTTCCATAACTCTCCCTTCATAATGCAGACATATCCACAATTAATTAGCACACCTAACTTTTACATTCTCTCTTCATTCCACTTACTGTCAACTGTAATACTCCAGGTAAACAGTGGAGAAAATTCTCATGAAAGAAGTTCAGGGCCCCTTATTGTTCATATTGATTGATTCTTTGATAATGCTAATGTTTTTCATTTTACAATGAATAGCAATGAGTTACTGAAGTGATGGATAATTTGCTTAGAACATTGTTTCATATGTAAAAAGTACTGTTTTTTAAAATAAAATATTTTTAAAAGTTTATCTTTCTGAATATAATTATTTTTGTGCCTATATATAATGAAATTCAGTCATCGTAGTTCAATATACGACATGCTCATTAAACATAAAGTTTTTTCTGAATGAGCTGGCAACTAAATGACTCATAAAAACATAAGCACATACACACATTCATAAGCAACATCTGACCTCCAGGCAAAGGGAGTTAACAGCTCAACCACTGTTAGTCTTTACTTTTAATCTTTAATTCTATCTCTGTGAGATAGATGTTATTCCTATTTAAATGATAAAGTAATTAGCCCAGTATAATGTTAAGAATGGAGGCTTTGTCAGATAGTATAGATTTTATTCACAGGCCTGCTTCTTACTAATTTACTTAAGCTTGCTAAGTCTTAGTTTTCTTATTGGAAAAACAGTGATAATAATTGAATCTAAACCCATTCCTGGCAAATAACAAACACTGCGTTTGTCTGATTGCAAATGCCAATCTTTTATCTTCTATCGGTACTTTGTATATCTCAGGCTGAAGTGTGCCACCACTCTACCACAGACACACACACCGCACATGCATACATACGTGCACGCACACACGAAGGGATGTGACAATTTATCATAAGTGACAAGTCAGAAGATAAATATGGCACATCAAGATTTTATTCAAAAATACCTGCGGAAAAGTTAAATAATTTAACTAATGAATAATTTGCAATATTTTAAAAGTCAAAAGAAGTATAGGTCAGTAGGTCATGGCTTCCCATTTCCCTTCTACCCAGTTCCTACCATTAATTTGGGTATTTCAACCATATCTTAGACTTCTCAATTCCTTGAGTTCCTCATTTCCAGTTACCTTCACTCCTATTTTATCATGGTCATCCGCCCTGCATGGCAATTCTCTGAGTCTGGAAGAATTTTGAATTTCTGTACCTCTTAAAAGTCTAGTCATACAATCACATTCTCACCACTGTCTCTGTGTCCTAACTCACTCATTGAGAACTCTGTGTCTAGAAATCTCTTCTTTCACCCTATTAGCCTCCCTTCTTTACCGCCTATGGTTTAGGCTTATTTTCTCTCAGAGTAGACACTGTCAATATCCCCAATTCTCTTCTCCTATTATCCGTTACTCTCTGTGTGCCGTGACCTTCAATCTCTCTCCATCTCCCCAAACTCTATACTCCAACAGAACTAAAAGTACTGGAAGTTCCCTGAATGTGCCCTGCTGTTATAGGTTTTTGTTCCTTTGCTTGTGACACTCTCTACTTGAAATACCTGTCATACAAAGATACATTTAATTTTAAAATCTTTCTGGGAAAAGTCTCTGTGAAAATTTTATGATCACCCCCCTAGATTAAATTTATTACTCACCCATTTGGTGCCCCACAGTGTTCTATATCCATTATAGCAAGGCACACATCATACTTATTTCCACTTATGTGATTTTTTAAAAAGATTTTATTTATTTATTTGAAGGAGAGAGAGAGCACAAGCAGGGAGTGGAGGGAGAAGCAGACTCCCTGCTGAGCAGGGATCCCCATGTGGGGCTGAATCCCAGGACCCTGAGATCAGGTCCTGAGCCAAAGGCAGACGCTTATCTGATTGAGCCACCCAGGTGTCTCTCCACTGAGGTGATTTTTATACCCACCTTCCATGGCTGCTTAACTTCTGTATGCTTAGCTTCAGTGTAGTGCCTAACATGTAGTAGGTAGTTAATCAGTATTTATTGAATGATTTATTAAATGAATTAAGCAAGAAGAAATACTCTCTTTAACTTTATTTTTAATACTGTCTTTAAATTTAACTTTTCCAGACGTAAGACACACCCAACTTTCATCCCCTCTCCCCACCTTTTTCTCTGGCTACTGGGAAGGAGAAGGTCAAGTACGAGAACAAAAGTTATTAGTTATACTGGGCGCCTGGGTGGCTCAGTCCTTAAGCGTCTGTCTTCAGCTCAGGTCAGGATCCTGGGGTCCTGGGATCGAGCCCCACATCGGGCTCCCTGCTCAGCGGGAAGCCGTCTTCCTTCTCCCACGCCCCCTGCTTGTGTTCCCTCTCTCACTGTCTCTCTCTCTGTCAAATAAATAAATCAAATCTCTTTTTAAAAAAGTTATTAGTTATACTAATGCTCACTGTTAGTATATTTGAAGTATTTATGTTCCTCTATCGAGAGTTTACATTATTTAGATTTTATGAGTTTTAAAAATAAGTTGTGTGTTCCTCAATGTCTTTCAAGAGTGATTTATAGTTTCTAGAATATAGATCCTTTACATCTCTGGTTAAGTTAATTCCAAGGTAACGTATGGTTTTTGGTGCTATTGTAAATGGGATGGATTCCCTTATTTCTCTTTCTTCAGTCTCATTATTCGTGTATAGAAATGCAACTGATTTCTGAGCATTGATTTTGTATCCTGCCACATTACTGAATTGCTCTATAACTTCTAATAGTTTGGGAGTGGATTCTTTTGGGTTTTCCATATAGAGTATCATGTCATCTGCAAAAAGAAACAGTTGACACAAAAAGATGGAAAAATATCCCATGCTCATGGATCGGAAGAACTAACATAGTTAAAATGTCCATGCTACCCAGAGCAATCTACACTTTCTTTTTTTTTTTTTTAAGATTTTATTTATTTATTTGACAGAGATAGAGACAGCCAGTGAGAGAGGGAACACAAGCAGGGGGAGTGGGAGAGGAAGAAGCAGGCTCATAGCAGAGGAGCCTGATGAGGGGCTCGATCCCATAATGCCGGGATCACGCCCTGAGCCGAAGGCAGACGCTTAACCGCTGTGCCACCCAGGCGCCCCGTACACTTTCAATGCTATCCCGAGCAAAATACTGATGACGTTTTTCAAAGAACTGGAACAAACAGCCCTTAAATTTGTGTGGAACCAGAAAAGTCCCCGAATTGCCAAGGAATTGTTGACAAGGAAAAACAAAGCTGGGGGCATCACAATGCCGGATTTCGAGCTGTACTACAAAACTGTGATCACAAAGACAGCATGGTACTGGCACAGAAACAGACACATAGACCAATGGAACAAAATAGAGAACCCAGAAATGGACCCTCCTCTCTTTGGGCAACTAATCTTTGATAAAGCAGAAAAAAACATCCAGTGGAAAAAAGACGGTCTCTTCAATAAATGGTGCTGGGAAAATTGGACAGCTACATGCAAAAGAATGAAACTTGACCACTATCTCACACCATACACAAAGATAAACTCCAAATGGATGAAAGACCTCGATGTGAGACAGGAATCCATCAAAATCCTAGAGGAGAACATAGGCAACAACCTCTACGACATCGGCCAAAGCAACCTTTTTCATGACACATCCCCAAAGGCAAGAGAAACAAAAGATAAAATGAACTTATGGGACTTCATCAAGATAAAAAGCTTCTGCACAGCCAAGGAAACAGTCAAAAAAACTAAGAGGCAGCCCACGGAATGAGAGAATATATTTGCAAATGACACTACAGATAAAGGACTGGTATCCAAGATCTACAAAGAACTTCTCAAACTCAATATGCGAGAAACAAATAAACAAATCATAAAATGGGCAGAAGATATGAACAGACACTTTTCCAATGATGACATACAAATGGCCAACAGACACATGAAAAAATGTTCAAAATCATTAGCCATCAGGGAAATTCAAATCAAAACCACACTAAGATACCACCTTATGCCAGTTAGAATGGCAAAAATTAACAAGGCAGGAAACAGCAATTGCTGGAGAGGATGTAGAGAAAGGGGATCCCTCCTACATTGTTGGTGGGAATGCAGGTTGGTGCAGCCACTCTGGAAAATAGTGTCGAGGTCCCTTAAAAAGTTAAAAATTGAGCTACCCTATGACCCAGACATTGCAATACTGGGTATTTACCCCAAAGATACAGACATAGTGAAGAGAAGGGCCATGTGCACCCCAATGTTCATAGCAGCATTGTCCACAATAGCTAAATCGTGGAAGGAACCGAGATGCCCTTCAACAGATGACTGGATTAAGAAGCTGTGGTCCATATATACAATGGAATATCACTCAGCTATCAGAAAGAACGAATTCTCAACATTTGCTGCAACATGGACGGCACTGGAGAAGATACTGCTACGTGAAATAAGTCAAGCAGAGAAAGACAATTATCATATGATTTCTCTCATCTATGGAACATAAGAACTAGGAAGATCGGTAGGGGAAGAAAGGGATAAAGAAAGGAAGGGTAATCAGAAGGGGGAATGAAGCATGAGAGACTATGGACTCTGGGAAACAAACTGAGGGTTTCGGGGTGGGGGTGGGGGAATGGGATAGACTGGTGATGGGTAGTAAGGAGGGCACGTATTGCATGGTGCACTGGGTGTTATACGCAACTAATGAATCATTGAACTTTGCATCAGAAATCAGGGATGTACTGTATGGTGACTAACATAATATAATAAAAAAACATTAAAATATCAAAAAGCATTTGAAAAAAAATAAATAAAAATAAGTTGTGCGTGTAGAAAGAGGTGTATAAATTATTTCAACAGGTGCTATTTCAGAAAATAACAATATCTTCCTTGACACTTTTTGATACTTACAGGTATATCAGATTATCAAAGTTTTCTAACGTGTTCCAAAGTAACTAAGATTACCATTTCACACAAAAGTTTTCACAGGAAGGAAAGATCATTACAGCACGAAGAGAACAAATTTTCCCCTTTTTAAAATTTATACTTAAAATCAGTGTACAGAGATGTGAATATCTTGAATAACTGTAATATTTAATTCTGTAAACTTTAATTTTCTTGACAAAAACATCAACTATAGCTCCTGTAAATATCTAGTCAAACATTTAGATCAAATACATATACGGAATGTGCTAAACTCTGAAGTCTAAGGTCTGTGAACTAGATCATTGAGAAACTTCAGGGAAAAAATTGAGATGTACAACTTCATTACCATATAGAAAAAGAATAAATAAAAAAAGTGCCAAACCGCTCTCATAAGCCCTAAGGTTTGCTAAATTTGATCTTCGCACCAAAGACAACTAGCTAATTACGTTAAATATTAGGATGTGTTTCAAAGTCTTACAAATAATAATGAAACAGGTCTATAATGTTATCTATTATAACTAAGATATAGATCAATTGTGGTAGAATTTGTAGTATGTTAAACTAATAAAATGTAAGGTGTGCACATGTAAATTTTGTGAACTCTTAGAATGAGTGAATTCATGGTTTATTGTATAATTCACATTTATCATAAACAGCATAATTCATAGTTACTGATATTGACATTGTTAATATGTTTTGGATAACTACCAGTAGTATGCTGGTAAATGTTTAGTAACCAACTCTCTGGGAAAAAAAAGTTCTGATTTTAATGTTTGCCAATTCCCATGATGTAAATGCTCCCACCACAATATGGGGTTACTGAACACAGAGTTAGGAAGAGAAGTGTACAGTTGGCTCTTGCGAACTATGCAAGCCAGCTCTAACACACCATTGTCAAACTCATGCTTCTGTAGATTTCCAGGAGAAGCTTAGTATTTTGATTTAGACTTTTCTCTTAATAAAACGATAAAAGGAGCCATTATATGTGAGGCCAACTACCTTTAGCAACCATACTCTCGTTTTCGCTCTCTGAATTTCCTCAAGCAATTATAAGCAATAGAGTTCAAGATTTTTTGTTTGTTGCTAATTAGGCCTGAGGGTGTAATACTTTTCTAAGAATAATGTGAAAATTTCCAGATGCAGGATGGCTTTAACCATCCATTCTGTTTCTGGGCTGCTTGAGCATAGTTCTCCAATTCTGTTTTCCTTGATAGGTCTCAGAAAAGGAGGAAGTTATCAGCTTCTGAGCATGTTCTGTTTGAATGTAACATCTATAATTGACCAGGTGTAGTCAGCCACACATTAGCACTTACTCTTCTTTCTTCAGCTTTTTGGAACTTTTCCAGATGTCATTACAGGTTTGTTCCTAAAGATCAAGTCTCTGAAGAGTTGCACAGAGGCTTTGGTTAGATAGAATAAAACATTTCTTCATCTGTAAGTTGGAAACAGCATAATATTGTGGATACAACCTTAATTTTATGGTCAATATCTATGATATATCAAATACACCCTGCTTAAATAAGTAATATTTTGGTTAAAGTAAAAATTGTGCAAAGTCCCTTGTTACTTAAGCTAAGTTTATTTGAATGTTTTTAAATATTCAAATAGTTGTTGTTTCATCTTTTACATAATATTTAAGGTCTCCAGAATTTCTCAGAGTGATATGCAAGCAAATGTATGACCATGAAAAATGTTTCAGTCAAATAAAACCTAGAGTCTTTCTGAGCCATTGAAGTTTATATATTTTTATTGAATTATTATGAGTTTTCTAGAAGGGATGGTATTCCAGAGCATTCTAGTCTCACCAATCCTGAAAATATTTCTGCAATAAGAAAATTATTATTTGTATCTGTAGACTTCTTTCCCAAAGTGTCTACCAGAGAACACAAGGTCTCATGAGATGCTTCTTGAAAGCAAAGCAGGGAGTAGGTTACACAGTCAAGTATGGACAATGTTATATACATTATGCCCCATCCCTCCTTTTAAGAGAAAATGCTCATAAGAATATTAAGGACTCTGAGAAGTCCTACAGAGAAGAAATCTTTAAAATTTGTTTTAAAGAATTTGTCAGTTATATTGACCATGGATCCTCTTTTTATATTATTCTATTAACATCTTTGAAACATACTTTTGGAAATACCTCCTTTACAAAAGCTTTTTGAAAAAATATTGAATTTCCACTTTTCAAACCAATATTATACAATATGTAGCCAACTTAAAAATTCAGGAACACATTGCTAAATTTCTAAAGAATTGAAAATAACCAAAAATCAACTAAAAAGACAAGAATATACTAAATAAAACAATGATCATGGAAGGAATTCATTATGTTGTTAAATTAGGGCCTTGCCTGCAAAAATATCAAAGAATTTCATGGATGAATGTTTTCAAACCTTCAAAGAACAGGTAATTCCCAATCAATTTAAATTGTTTCAGGCATAGAAAATAAAGAAAGCATTCTAATTTTTAAAAAATAAACCCAAACTAATATGACATTAACTTCAAAATCTGACAAAGACACCACAAAAGAGAAAATGATAAATCATCTCACTTATGAATATTAATGTAAAACAGTAAATAAAATCTAGAAAATAAAATCCACACTACACTAAAAGAATAATATGCCATGACCAAGTGGGGTATATTTCAGGAATGCGAAACTGTTTAAAGATATGAAATCTCGTAGTACAACTGAGTGCAGGTCAAAGAAGAAAAAATACATTATAAAACAGGAAGAGAGTGATACTTCTGCAAGTAAAATTGTACATATTTCTTAAGCCAGTTGCTACCACCCTTCTTAGCAATGAAACACTTCAAGCATCCCCACTAGAGTTAGGAATAAGGCACATGTGCCTACTTTCCCCATTATTATTTAATATTTTTCTGGACATGCTATAGACAATTAAATTAGAAAAGGAGTGAAATAATGATTATATACATTGGAAAAGAAGGGACAAAATTATCATTATTTGTAGATGATATGATTGCATAATTGGAAAACCCAAGAGAATCAAAAGGAAAAAATACTACTGGAAAGAACAGAAGAATCCAGTAGTGTGACTGGTCATGAAATATATAAAACAGCTTTGATAAAACCATAAGCAAAAACATAATATAAAGTATTCCAATTATAATTGCAAATAATAAAAAAAGAAACAATAAACCAAATACCTCAGAAGCAATGTAACAAGAAATATGCAGTTTCTAAATGAAGAATGTGATTTGAATAAATGGATATGTGTACCTCATTCTGGACCACAATTATATAGTATTATGGCTATGAGAAAATTATTCTAATTAACAAATACATTAATTGTAATTATAATTAAAATCCTAACAGAATGATTCTGAAGATTACCTAGAATAACAACCCATGAGAGAACAGGCAATATATTTTTATTTTTTTCGAATTTCTACCATAAGTAATATGATGGAAAATAACATTAGCTGAGTAACAAAATATCCCTAAGATCTCACTGGCTTAATATAACAGAAATTTTATATCTCATTTAAGTCACAGTCCAGTGGGTGAACCTTGCTGGATGTGCCTCTTTGTGATCATTCAGAGATCCAGGCTCCACCTCCACTGACGTCGTCTGAGCTCAATCCATTAGTGTTGCTTCCTCATGTCTTTATCCATAAACATGCATCTTCCTCGGGCCAGATATCAGATACATCATCTCACTTAACTGTTTGTGGAGCTAGGAAATGACATCTAGCTGTGTACACTAGAAGAACATGTATAAAGCAATCTAGCAACAATGTTATAATTAGAAACAAAAAAGCAGATTCTATATATATAATGCGCATCACTGTCTGAAAGAAAAATTAACAATAAAATAAACTAAGGTATATCAATGCTTTTTAAAGATAAAGATAGGTCTTTCCCTGGTAGATCTAATTGTTTTTAGCCTAATGTGTGGAAACGTGCCTTAGCATTTGCACACAGCTGGGCTAATTGGAGGAGCTAAGTGGGTGGATTTTCTAGTAGTTGTCAGTGCTTTATCCTGTATAGGAAACAAAACTTCACTGAAAGTTTATGTGAGCTTGGTGCTTGCTCATACATCTGGAATTTAGAATGAACAAGGCACATGGAACTCAATCTGGTGAGTGTATGGTACTGACACATCTTGAGAGCATGGGAATCTTTCAGCAATTACAGTCTGTGAACACTGATTTTATATCGTATGAACTACGAGCTGGAAAAAGCATGGGAGGATGTTTCTTTCTTTTCTTTTTTTTTTTTAAGATTTTATTTATTTGTGTGACAAACAGCCAGCGAGAGAGGGAACACAAGCCGGGGGAGTGGGAGAGGAAGAAGCAGGCTCCCAGGGGAGGAGCCTGATGTGGGACTCAATCCCAGATCGCCGGGATCGCGCCCTGAGCCTACGGCAGACGCTTAACGACTGCGCTACCCAGGCGCCCCGGGAGGATATTTCTTAAACATGTATGTTAACTGTAGCCACTTTATAATATTTTTCTGAGAATCAGTTGCAATGATATATGCAAAATTACTTCTTTGTATAAAATATTATGTAAACTTCGGTAGGTCTTTATTTTTTCCTTAAATGTAAATTGAGTACCTATGGCACCAGACACTACTGTTCAAGGCACTGGGGATCGTGCATTGCTGAAAATGGAGACACTTGCTACTTTCGAAGAGCTTCTGGTTGGAGGGGGATGCCAGGCAGGGGACAAAAAATAAACATATAAACAAGTAGATAAGATAATTTCAGACAGTTATAAGTGCTATGAATGACATTAAACAGGCTAATGAGCTAGAGATTGCAAGGGGAGCAGGGCTGATGATATTAGCTAGACAGGCATGGTATATTTGAAGAGCAACACTTGGCATGACTCTGTATGATGAGAGGGGCATGTTATGCAAAGAACACTCAAGACATGTTTGCTGAATGAGTGCATTTGCTTACTTATTTTTTGGTTCATCTTTAAATTCATTTTATGCCATAAAGTCAAAAGTAAAATATTTTCAACAGCTTAAATTACTCTAAATCTATGTATAAAGGATTTTCTTGATCAATTCAAGTTATATGTTTGGACATCAGGCAGAATGACAGCTCAACCTCTCAGCTTGTTAAATGAACTAGGCATTTTTAAAAAAGTAGAATTTCATCATAAATAGAGCACTTAAAATTAGCCACAGATGTAAGTGCTGTGGCTTCTACTTCTGGCCACTTTCCCCCAGTCTGATTGCTTCAGCCGCCTCCCTGTTCTCTTCCTTTCCAACACTATTGTGTTATCATTCTCACTGACCTCATCCATGTAACTCACCCTCCATTCTAACAACCAAACAACTATACCTTTTCCTCATCTATAAATTTGGACTAATAACCTCTTCCTAGGCACTCACGGCAGCAATATAAGCATTTTTCATGATTTATGTGAAAATACTATATTATCATAAGGCATTATTTTATCTTTCTCTAGGTTTATAAAAGATTTTAATGCACTGGTGCTATAATTTATTAAATGGGTATGTTGGCATTCTTCACTGTTTCTTTCATAGGAAAAAATGGCACTGCTGGTTAAGTCAGTGAATATCTAACATTAAAGAAAAACTATTTGCTAGCATTCCTTTAAAATGTAGTTTGTGAGTGAATACAAGTAATAATTCTCAGATTTTTATCTCCTCAGCTGATTGTCATCACTTTGGCTGGCTGTGTCTTCCATGGAAGAGTTTTAGAAATTTTTGATGTTTATCATCCATTTCATGAATATGAATTATTGGGGTTGAAAAGATCACAGAGCAAATAAAAACAAACAACTTCCCCTACCAAAAGAAGCTTGTTTTTGTAATACAAAACAACTTCCCCCCTCCTCTGATAGGAGGGAAAATGCTGATCAAAGAGTGCCCTGAAATGCTGTTCCATATGCAGCTTACATAACTTGATTTTAGAGATAAAGCATTCCACAAATTGAATGATAAGAATCTTGGCTACCCTCAAAAGGCTTTGTAAAGATGTTATTGGCTTAGTGTTTCATATACCGTACAGTGCATTTCAATCAGGTAACACGAAGTTACTTTCGGTAAAGTCTTTTTGGCAGAGCTAATGGCAACTTTGTTAGGCAAAACTAGTGAACTCCCCAACTCCACTCTCAATTAGACCAGAAATCACTGTGCTTTTCTACCAAAAGCTATTTTTGAGAACCATTGCTGAAAGATTCTACCACAGATAGGGAACTCTTAGCCAAAATTAAGCTCCATGTCAAACAGGAATATGGATTTTTTTTTTTTTTAACCAGGACTTCTTTTTTCCTAAAAAATGAGACTATACTCATTTCCATTCTTTCCAAGTGGGTGTCAATTTTGGACCTGTAAGCATAAATTCAGGCCAATTCCTGGATGTGCTGTCTGTAAAGTACCTGTGTGTCAACAGCCCTCTGGAATAGAGGTTCAGTTTCCCCAGAAGAAGCATTCTTTTTAGGGAGAAAATTTATGTTGATGATTTTCAAATTATTGGAACTCCTCAGGCAATTTTCCAGCTGGCCAACCCCTATACACTGACTTCAGAAGTGCCAATTTTGGATTTTTGGCAGTTGCTAGCATGACCTGGTCAACTTCAAGAGGCAGCTCAGGGAGAGATTTCAGCATCTACATTTTAACATAATTACCAGTTTGCTTCTGGATGAAATCCAGCACTTTATTTTTAATATATGAGGCTCAATATCTCTTTAAAATCACTTTCTCTTTATGTTCTACTTATAAGAAACCGAAGAGGCTCTAAGTTAGGAAAAATATAAAACAAAGTGTTCTTTGATTTATGAATTCTAAAAATAATTTCTCTGATTGTCTGACATGTTTGTTTATTCTTGGAGGCTTAAATGTTCTTTACTCAGGCTGTTAATTGTGGGCTTAGAATGTTAATATTCAATGTTTAGAATGTTGAAGATGGGGATTATTGTATATTACTTCCACATATTTATAGAAAATATGGAATAAATCTCAAATACCTACTAATTTTAAAAATGCTAATTCATATTAAATATTTCCATTCATTGGGTGATCATTTTATATTCTTAGTGGAGTTAATTTATTTACAGACTCAGGGTAATAATAATGGTTATCTTTAAACTCTTGAGTAGTCTATAAATACTGTTACAAAGGAATGAGACTTAGTGTTCCTGAAAGAGAAGAGCTGGGTGTTTTTTAAAATTTTATAGCCCTACATGGCACCACAGTTCCTAGCTTTGAAATACATACACACACACACACACACCACACATACACACACATGACCAAATTTTCATAATGCATATCCAACCTCTGGGAACAGTAAATGTTTATTATTAACAATGATAGAATGTAGGTGGGCTTGCAACACTCAAAATTGCTGAGGAATAGTTTACGGATGTCAAAGAAAAAGGAGACATAACGTATCCAAGACTTAGTTTTCGTAGCTGCAAAATGAGAGTAACAATATTCAATTTATATGATAATTATGAGTATTAATCAAGCACAGTGCCTAGTACCTAGTAAATATTTAACAAATGGTAACACCTGTGAGAACCAATATGGGCTCTGGGGTGAAACTGTCCTGGGTTTGAATTCTGACTCTATCATTTACTAGCTGTGTGACCATTGGGCAAATTAATGAACTAGACCTCATTTTCCATCTAGTGTTAGATGAATAAATAAAGTATATAAAGTATGCAGCCCAGATGTCAATAAATGTTGCTTTTATGATTAATAAAACATCATCAGTTTGAGGATTCCCCAGTGGTAGGATTGGGTGGCACCAGCTGGTTCAGCACTTTTCAATTTGCCTCCCATGGTGCTTGATTATTGGATGGACACTCTCTCTGCTTTATTTGTTTACGGACATGTAAAATATATTGCTTTCCACATGAATTTTCATTTTGAGAAAGAGTTGTGTTGCTAAGAGAAGCCCGAAGAGCATCCACTTGGTCCAACATCATTAATTTACGGATGCATGGGCGCCTGGGTAGCTCAGTTGTTAAGCGTCTGCCTTCGGCTCAGGTCATGATCCCAGGGTCCTGGGATTGAGCCCTGCATCAGGCTCCCTGCTCAGGGGGAAGCCTGCTTCTCCCTCTCACACTCCCCCTGCTGGTGTTCTCTCTCTCGCTCTGTCTCTCTCTGTCCAATAAATGAATAAAATCTTTTTTTAAAAAAATTCACAGGGGCACCTGGGTGGCTTAGTCATTAAGCGTTTGCCTTTGGCTCAGGGCGTGATCCCGAAGCTCTGGGATGAGCGTCACATCCGGCTCCATGTTCCGCTGGGAGCCTGCTTCTTCCTCTCCCACTTCCCCTACTTGTGTTCCCTCTCTTGTTGGCTGTCTCTCTCTCTCTGTTAAACAAATGAATAAAATCTTTTAAAAAAATTAAAAAAAATTTACAGTTGCAGTAATTGAAACTCAGGAAAGTTAATAACAAAGTAGTAAGGACTGGACCGTAGGTCAGCAGAACCCCAGGTCCACATTAAACTGCATTTCCACGTATTGTCATTCTTTCATTCCCAGTTGCACTTTAGTTTTTACTTTTGTTAAATGACTTCAGGAACTGAGACAACATTGGCAATTTTTTCTTGAACTACGTGCTAATAAGGGAGAAATTTCTCTAAAATTTCTTTTAAAGAATTGCTTAAAAAGTAATGAGGGAAAAAATAGCATTCCTAGATGTCTTAGTCTGGGTTCTTCCAAGAAACAGAACCAATAGGAGATAAACAGTTCGCTCTATCTATCCACCATTTAAATTTATTATAAGGGATTGGCTCATGTTCTTATGAAGGCTAAGAAGTCTCAGAATCTACAGTCAGCAAGATGGTATGCCGGGGGAGCTGATGGTATAGCTCCAGGCCAAGTCTGGTGGCCTAAGAACGAAGAGAGCCTATGTGCAAGTTTCAGTCGGAGTCTGAGTCTGAAGGCAGAATAAGACTGAGGTCTAGTTTGAAGGGCACCAGGTAGAGAGAGTAAATACGCTCTTGCTCAGCCTTTTATTTATTTAGGCCTTCAGTGGATTGAATGAAGTCCACCCACATGAGGGAGGGCAATATTCTTTATACCATCTCTTGGCTTAAATGTTCATATCATCCAGAAACACCCTTATAGATACACCCAGAATAATGTTTAATATCTGGACATCCCATGGCCCAATGAAAGTGACACATAAAATTAACCATCACACTAGGTAAAATATATATTCAAAGTTATATAAAATATATATAGATATATATTTTTTACCTAGTGTGATATATATCTATATATATTAAAGACTTTATTTATTTTACACAGAGAGAGAGAGAGAGCTCGAGGCCATGTGCGGAAGAAGAGGGGGGGCAGAGCGGGAGAGAGAGAGAGAGGGAGCTGAAAGAATCTCAAGCAGACTCTGCACTGAGCTTGGAGTACCATGAACAGCTGGATCCCACGACCCTGACCCTGAGATCATGACCTGAGCAGAAATCAAGAGCTGGACGTCCTGAGCCACCCAGGCCCCCCTAGGTAAAATGTATTTTTATCACTGATTCCAAGTATACATTTTTAAGATGTGCATATATTCTCAAATAACAATATTCGCTCATTCTAAATAAATACACATTTTCCTTTAATATGAAAGTTTAGTTTTTCTTCCTTCCTTCCTCCCTCCCTCCCTCCCTCCCTCCCTCTCTCCCTCTCTCTCTCTCTCCCTTTCTTTCTTTCTTTCTTTCTTTCTTTCTTTCTTTCTTTCTTTCTTTCTTTCTTTCTTTCTTTTAAAAGATTTTATTTATTTGACAGAGAAAGAGAGTGCACACATGCGTGAGCGGGAGAAGGAGAAGCAGGCTTCCCACTGAACAGGGAGCCTGATGTGGGGGGCTGATCCTAGGACCCTGGGATCATGATCTGCACCAAAAGCAGAGGCTTAACGACTGAGCCACCCAGGCGCCCCTAAAGTTTAGTTTTTCATAAGCCTAAATTAAGTTCTCTACATAGTCTAATGTGTTTTTCCTCCCCATAATATAACACTTACATATCATTTTCTGACTCATTTTGTTTTATGATAATTGTTTAAGTAACTTGTCTAGCAACTTGGTCAGAAGATGGACATTATTTTATAATGAATAGAATCCTTTTTATTGTGATATTAGCTCGTGATATTTGATAATAATTCACCTAATTTTAAATATCTTTCCCTTAAGTCTTGAGTTACCCTTAAATCTTCTTGGTACACACAAATATTCCTGAAGTAAAGAAATCAAGTAACTCATATGGGTTTATTTTGAATCCAGAAGAAAAATAATACGATGACAATAGTAAGAAATAAAATAATGGCAAAGATTTTCTGTGGTCATTCATACATAACAAAACAGAAAAGTGTGAATTAATCAGATAAATAGTTCGCAGTATCCAACTCCTTAAGCTTATTGTACTGTCCCTTGGCAGAGCAATACTTTTCTTTGTCTATCCTGCAATTGGTGAAATTGTATGAACTTTATAAAATTATGAAAACAGGAAATATGTCATTCAATTGTACATTGATGGTATTTGTTAGCATATTTCATCTCATGGTTGATATAGTCTGACACTGATTTATTAAGATCTATGTAAAATTTTCCAAAACATTGAAAGGTAGCACATTTAATAGATGCATTTCTATCTTTAAAATATCAGCTTTAATAACTGTCTAAATATTGAAATCATCACTCAATTAAAACTCCACTGAAGCCATGTTATATTTCTATTTGAGCAAATTGTCATTAATCTCTACTTCACCAATTCAGCATTTTTGTGTATTTGACTAGGACTTGGACGAAGTTCACGATGGTTTTGTGAATCACAAAAAATCACATCCTGATAAAAACGTTAAGCTAATTAATGGAACAAACTTGAAATAATTTGGAAGCACTTTTCTATACATAATTTTGCTTAGAATGGTCACCAATAGGCTATCTTCCTTCATTTCCTCAAGCCTTTAGCACTGCTCAACACTCTCTATTTCTTAAACACTCACCTGTCTGGATTCCATGGCACCTCATTCTCTGTGGCAACATTAAAACTCCACTCTCACCTCTCAACAGGAATACTCACAACCATGAGAGACTGTCTTACTGTGTCTCACCTCCACCCTTTTACTTCTTTGATGATGATTTTCGCGGTTTGATCACATAGTAGTTGACTTCTAGATTAATCTCAAAAGCTTTGCTATGAACTGTCCCAGATGCTATCTGGCAGCCTGGACCCTTTCTGCCCTGTGGCTTGAAAGGGGCCAAGATAATATATTTCTTTCTGTTTTATTCCTTCTTTGGGGTGCTCCGCTCCTCCATTGGCTCTACTTCCTGTTTCATAAACTAGACTAATGTACTTCTTATTTATTTTCCTTTTTCATCGTATCACCGTGGCTCACAGTTTCGGTTGCTTCTTTATAGCTGAAACTGTATCAGCTTTGGTCTCCCTGCTGAGTTTTCAAGCCACATTTAAAATGCCCTGCCTGACTTTTTTTTTGGGGGGGGGGGTGTTCCACCCACACCTTAAACGAACAGGTGTCACCTACGTCCCATTCCTTTCTATCATTGCTAATGACAACAGGAGTTTCTTCGTCATCTCTCTAAAATGTCCTCCTGTTCCACATTAAAGCTGTTACTAGATTGCCACTTTTATCGTTTCTTTTAGATATGTCAGTTCTTAACAGGCCTTGCTTATTTCACCTCGTCCATTGACTGTTTCTTCCAATTCACCAGCAAACATGCTGACTCAAGTCTCTCCTTTCTTATTGCTTCCGCTTTTTGCTTTGCGCACTTTCGGTTCCCCGCCGACAACCACCACTCAAAGCGGACTCCCGATCCTCTTTCTGACGAATCATCAGAAGTCAATAGTAGCCTAACTCTACCTCCTAATGCCTACGTCACTGCCCTCCCCTCACCCGTCCGTAGGCATTTTATCATTCTCGTCACCACAAGAAGAGGGGTGAGTACAGCAGAATAAGATATTTTGAGAGAGTCCACAGTCACATAAGTTTTATTATAGTATATTGTTATAATTGTTCTGTTTTATTTTTAGTTATCGTTGTTAAACTCTTATGTGCCTAATTTTTAAATTAAACTTTATCATAGGTACGTCTGTATAGGAAAAACATAGTACGTATGTGGTTCGGTACTATCCGTGGTTTCAGGCTTCCACGGGGTCTTGTACTGTTTTCCTGCAGATACAGAGGGATGACTTCGTTTTGTTGAACTTGGGTTTATTGTGCTTTGCAGATACTACGTTTTTTTCTTTTTTTAAATTGAAGGTTTGTGGCGACCCTGTGTCAAGCATGTCTTTTAGCACCATTTTTCCTATGGCATTTGCTTGCTTTGTGTCTCTGTGTTACATTTTGGTAATTCCCACGATATTTCAAACTTTTTCATTATTATTATATTTGTAATAGTGGTCTTTGATCAGTGATTATGATTCACTGAAGGCTCAGATGATAATTAGCATTTTTATCAATAAAGAAAGTTTTAACTAAGGCATGTACATTTTTTAAAAGACATAATGCTATGGCATCCTTAATAGATTACAGTATGGTGTAAACATAACTTTTATATGCACTGGGAAGCCAAACAATTAATCTGATTTACTTTATTGTGATATTTACTTTAATGTTTGGAACCAAACCTGTATTATTTCTGAGGTGTGCCTGTCCTTCAGCTAGATTATTCCTCCTAAAACATTGCTGTTTTCTTATCACTCTGTTGATCAAAACCACCAATGACTATCTCTGCCCAATGGGTTAGAGACCACACTCCTATTCATCACTTAAAATCTCATATATTCTGGCCCCACCCCATCTTTTCCCACATATCACACAGTACTCCCTCATTCCAAACACAATAATTTATTTGTAATGCCCCAATATGCCTTACACATTTTCTTGGCCTTTGCAGACAAGATTTACTTCAACTAGAATGATAATTTTCATCATCACCATTGCTGAATTTTAGTCATTCTTTAGTTATTCTTTAATTCAACAAAGGTCCCACCTCTTTCTTTTTTTGAACCTCGAAAGACCTCCTTTCACTCATTTGGCAAAATTATCAATGCAAAATATTAATATACATGGTTTTAGATGCATATATTCTTTCTTCTCAAAAATAATGTAAATTTCTTGGAGTTTTGTATGTCCTTTGTCTGTATTATTTCGCATATAACTTGGGTTGATGTAGTAGATGAACCATCTGTTGTATTTTAGTTTTTATCTGTTTCATATCCCATTTTAGATCTAGATTTTATCCTAAAAACCATTACTTTTCAAAATTTTAATTTCTCTTTTCTGAAATACTACACAATGATTCAGAATTGGGTGCTGGAGTTTCCAGGTAGGGAAGTGTCAACCGGTGAAATATGTGCCCTTCCTCAATACCTTATTTTAAAAGTCTGTATCAGGAGGTTTTATTTTATGGTTTTACCAGTGCAAAACTCTGTATTAGAAATGTGAAACTGAAGTCACATGGATATTCAGTGCTGCTTATTTTCACCTTATCTTTATTAAATAGAATTGGTATTTTTAGAATGTTTTACTTAATAAAAAACATTTTATTAAGTAACTTGAGGGGACTTTGTTAATTGAGAGCTCAAGGAATTCAGCTGTATTATGCATGTAACAAAAAGTGATGTTGTAATTTTTATTGCATTTTTTAGAAATTGAGTATTTAGAACAATTGTCAGGTTAAATACTTTATCAGATTCAGACACATTATTTTTAAGAACATTGACAGGACATAAGAGATTTAGAGGTTTGTACGTAGTATGTTGAGGGAGTCAAAACCATAATTTAGAGAAATGACTGAAAATATTGAGGTGTTATTTAGCTCAAAAAGAGAAATACTCATAGAAATGTGATACATATTTTGTAGGTATTCTTATGAATGAAATGTCAATTTTTTCCTGTGATTTCCAAAGGTAGAACCAGAAACACTGAGGTATAGAGGCATATTTTTTATCCCAGTATCAAAAATCACATTCCACTGAAGGGTCTGAAAGATGAAATAATATAATAGTATACAGATACTTCCATGTTGTAGAAATATTTAAAAAGTAATGATTATTTCTTTACCTTTATTCATGTTCCCCTTGCACAGAAATTGTACTTCTTCTATGGCAGTTATCAGTTTCTACTGCTTAGTAGTATAACCAAATACTAAAAGGTGTGTGTGTGTGTGTGTGTGTGTGTGTGTGTGTATGTGTTGTCTTGGAACTCATTCTTTCTTAGAATTAGCTGAGGTTCCAGAGATTAAGAACTATGCAATCCTTGCCAACTAGCCTTAGAAAACCTGGACAAACTAAGAATTTGGGAAAGTAGTCATGCTAATGTTAATAATCGGTCATTTCTAATTTATTGGATGGAGTTGAAGGATTGACAGATATTACCTTCTGAGAGAATCGTTCTTCAGTAGGGACGGGGAGTAGGATGATTTAGTCCTACCTGAAGCCAGTAGCTATAACTTTAAGGCTTATTTGCATCCCTGAAGTTGAGGAAACTGGTGGTGTCTGATTGTCCACCAAAGAATTTCATTTTTTTTAAATTTTTTTAAGCATTTAATATTATTTATTTCAATTTCACAAAGAAATTTCAGACAAATTATACCACTTGCTACTCACATCAGCCACGTGGGAAAAACAGGACAGATTCTGGCTCCTGAATCAGTCGATTTCTTTTATGTCCAGATCACAGGAGCTCGTCTCCATCCTCAAAATGACTGCTTGGTTGCAGTCACCAGCTCTGTGACCTCCTGGTATTCCTAGGATTCTACCCAAATGCATGTATTTATGGAGTTTTCGTATAGTATCAAGCATTTAGCCCTTTATTCGATTTCTTGAGCTACTTGCCCTTATCAGCACCCCAGATTTCCTCCCAGTTTCCTCTTCTTCATTCTCGATTACTTCTTGCATATTTTCTTTCTTTCTTTTAAATAATATTTTTTTATTATATTATGTTAGTCACCATACAGTACATCCCTGGTTTCTGATGTAAAGTTCGATGATTCATTACTTGCCTATAACACAAGAAATCATTTTATTTATTTATTTACTTATTTATTTTATTTTAATTAATTAATTAATTAATTTTTTTGATGTAAAGTTTGATGATTCATTAGTTGCATATAACACCCAGTGCAGCATGCACTACTGGGTATTTACCCCAAAGATACAGACATAGTGAAGAGAAGGGCCATATGCACCCCAATGTTCATAGCAGCATTGTCCAAAATAGCTAAATCGTGGAAGGAGCCGAGATGCCCTTCAACAGATGACTGGATTAAGAAGCTGTGGTCCATATATACAATGGAATATTACTCAGCTATCGAAAAGAACGAGTTCTCAACATTTGCTGCAACATGGACGGCACTGGAGGAGATAATGCTAAGTGAAATAAGTCAAGCAGAGAAAGACAATTATCATATGATTTCTCTCATCTGTGGAACATAAGAACTAGAAAGATCTGTAGGAGAAGAAAGGGATAAAGAAAGGGGGGGGTAATTAGAAGGGAGAGTGAAGCATGAGAGACTATGGACTCTGAGAAACAAACTGAGGGCTTCAGAGGGGAGGCGGGTGGGGGAATGGGATAGGCTGGTGATGGGTAGTAAGGAGGGCACGTGTTGCACCAGAGAATTTTAAAGGCAGGAGACTGTAGGTAAAACAACTGATTGACAGCAAAGACAGAGAAAGAACACTGTTGTGCAAGCAAACTGTACCTTCATAGTTGTGGAGAGTTTATATAAGTTTTTCCTGTGAGTCAAGTAGACACATGGGAGAGACATTTCAGGTAATCCTTGGAAAGGATTTCATCTATGAAGGTCATGGTGGAGGGTGGACAGGAGAGGGGTGAAGTCATCAGGTGGAGGAACAGACTACCAGAAGCCCTGGGGACTGAGATTCCAAGTTTAAATTGCTGGAGGGAGGAGAGTTGTCTGCATCATGGAAATTGCAACTGAAGATATCTGATGGGGTGAACTCTGAGAAGCCCATTAATCATTCCAAAAGAAAGAGTCAGAGTTGAGCATACAAAGCCCAGAGTACATCAATGCTGTGTAATGACAGTTCTGACCAGCCTAAGAAGCCTAGGGAAAGGGGGTTATTTCCCCTTGTCCTTCTCTCCCTACATCTCATCTTGGAGAAACCGGATACTGTGACTTGGGAGTGGGGTCAATAAAGCATATGGCTAAGTAAAGACCTCCCTTTGCAAACTTTCTGACCTGTGGTAGCACTAAGGTAGGTGAGGGAAAAAAAATCAATTGTTCACAGTTCAGAATTTGGATTATTACATTGGATTGAACATTTTAATTACCAACATGAGACTGTTAATATGAAAAAATGATGAGACGACTATTAATTATCTAAGACCAAAAGGTATAAGACTTGCTTTAGGTGTCATCAGTCGCAAGAAAAGAATTAGCCCACAGAATTGTTTATTTATTATAAATCTGGAATCTATGAATTTGTGAGGTATGTCTCCATGAAGAATGTCATGTAAGCTATGCAACCCTCTGGGATAAAAAAAATGACAATATTTCATAACTTAAGTGCTCCCTGCTGTATATTTGAGACCTCCTCCATTATTCCAGGCCAGAGGTGTATGTTTGATGCAGGAAAGGACAAGAGGAAACACCCTCACTCTGCAGGTCTCTCTCAGCTTTGTGTCTTGTGGTTGTTGAATCTCCTTGGAATCCCTAGTAAAACTTGAGACAATGTAAAATCTCTGATTCATGGGCATTTCATTTCACAATTGGATTTTATGGGTTATTTCAAAACTCATTTAATAATTAAACTAAACTGACTTTTATTTATCTGAACACGAATGAATAGGCTATGAAACTGCCTAGAATTTCATCCAATTGTAAGTCAACAGGCTAGGAAAGCTGATGTGAATATACAGGTGGGAAAGAAAAAAGTAGCTTTCTACGTGTGCCCTTCTAAATCCAGAATGTTCACTAAGCCATTCACAATATTTATTTATGTGCTTTTTATCCTCTTTTAGACTGTAAGCTCTGTGATGACAGCAGCCACATCTTCATTTTTTATGTTCTCAATTTCTATCACATTAAATTGAATATGGAACAGTTTCAAGTATTGCATGGGGATTAGAGTAAGTTCTTTCCAGCCTTTATAATGGGCAATTCTATTAAATATTTAACATATTCAGTGTTTAAGTATTCACATTTGGGGCCTATAGTTAAAAATTGCAATTTAACAAAACCATTCTCTTAAACATGCTTTTTTATAATGAAAGGTTTCCAAGGCCCAGAATTGACTTGTTTCAAGCAATACTCTTTTTTAACACAATATCAATGTAAGTATTTTGGCAACTCCATGAAGTTAATTACTTATAACCAAATTTGAATGGTTTGGATAATTTATGTGGAAACATCATTATATTAGGTATTACTTAAATTCTGATGGGAATATTATTTATTAGCTTTGTCACCTATGAAAAACATTCATTTTGACTAATTTTGTGGCTCTCTGAATCATGGTATCTTAATCTATAAAATGTGAGAAATAGTGGTTGCCTTGCTTACTTTCCAGATAGTTGTGTGCAATAAATCTATTCAATATGTATTTGTCAAGTGTCTAATATGACTCAGAATGGCAGCTCTTTGTCATCTCTGAATATCTACTCCTATTTTTTCCTTATTCCTTTCCTACTTTCTACTCCTTTGTTGATTTTTAAAATCAACTTTATTAAGGCATAATTTACATACTGAAAATACACCCGATTTAAGTGTATAATCTGATGCATTTTTAATGAATATATGGATAGCATGTCTACACCAGTGAAACAAACATCAGTCAAGATACTGAACGTTTCTATCTCCCTAAAATGCTCCCTTGTAACACTTTGCAGTTAGTTCCCAGCCCCTGCTTCTACCTCAGGCAACCATTGATTTTTGTCACTGGAGATGAGTTTTTCTGCCCTAGAACTTTCATATAAATGGAATCATAAAGTATGTACTCTTTTGTCTCTAGCTTTTTTGCTCAGCATAGTATTTTTGAGGTTCACCCATGTTGTTCTTTTTTGTCAGTAGTCTTTTAATTGCTGAGTAGTATTCCATTTTATGAATATACCACAATTTTTTGTTCATTGCTTGTTTATGAACTTTTGCGTTGTTATTAGTTTTTGGCAATTATGAATAAGAGTACTAACAACATTCATGTAGAAATATTTTGTTGATATTTAGAGTCATTTATTTTGTGTAATGCCTAGGAGTGGAAGTTCTAGGTCTTATGGTAAACATACATATAACCTTATAAGAAACTGCCAAATAGTTATCCAAACGATTGTACATTTGTGATTCCCAACAGTGATATATGAGAGTTCCAGTGCTCCCCATTCCTATCAATACTTTGCATTGTTGGTATTTTAATTTTTACCATTCTAGTGGGAATGTATTTACACTCATTTTGATCTTAAGTCATTTTCTTCATAGTTAAAATATTAAGTATCTCTTCATGTGCTTATTGGCCATTTATACGTCATCTTTGATGAAGTGTCTTAAAATTATTTACCCAATGTTTTCTTTTCTTTTTAACTGGGTGTTTGCTTTCTTATTTTTGAGTTGTAGAAATGACATATATTTGGGCTATGTCTTTTGTCAGATATATGTATTTGGAATATATTTTTCCAGTCTGTGTCCTTTTTTAAATTTTATTAATTATGATTTTTGAAGAGCAATTTTTAAAATTTTGACAAAATTCAATATATAAATTTTTTCTTTTATCGTTAGTACCTCAGCTGTCCTTGCCTACTCCAAGGTTGCAAATAATTTTCCTTATATTTTCTTCTAGAAATTTTGTATACTAAGCCTTTACCTTTAGGTATATATTTTTCATGTGAACTTTTAGATATAGACGAGATGCATTGTCCACTATCAATTATTCCACCATAGCTGGAAACAGATGCCCTGTAGGCCTCCGGTTGGCTATATTTTGAGTGATAAGTGGAATTCGGTGTCACCATGAATTTTATGAATTTTCTGGGAGGGAGCATGTTGGTAGGTGAATACAGGGGTGTGTGTGTGTGTGTGTGTGTGTGTGTATGCTTGTAAAAGACATTGGTGAAAGCAACAGTGTGTCTTGGTCTCTGATGTTATGTAATTGACTAATATAGGGTCACCCCAGGTTCTATTATTTTTGCAAACTGGAAGAAATATTCCACAGTCAGACTGGAATCACTGTACTATATAAGTGTACTATTCAAATAGGCATCATATATAGTTCTATATATGTAGTTACATGTATAGTTTTAAAAATATGTATATTTATATTTTTGTTTTCAAAGAACATTTATTTGTATAAAATGTATCAAATTGCCTTCATAATCTTTGCAGAGAGATAGGTTATTTCAGGTAGAGACCATATTGTACTGATGAGGAAACCAGTACACAATGAAGATTTATACCTTGTTAATAGGTTTGTGGAAGGGGAAGGAAGTTAAAATTGAAAGCTTTACCCCAATTTCAGTGCTTTTTATACTTTAGGAGGTTGATGCCCATTGATGAAGAGGGAAATACTTTTTGATTTTAAAAGATAACACAGCGGAGTATTTACAAGTAGAGATCAGCAAATAGAGTAACATAATTGGAGATGGTTATCATAGTAATAGAGTCAACAGATAGAAGCATAGAGGGAGTAACTCTTATTAGTAACCAAAATATCGAGGATACATAGACAGTGGCAACATGTGACTTCTTGGACAAGGTATGTTAATTTTTTGGTAAGTAAATGGTAGTATCCTTAGGTTATTTTTCACTTAGGTGTAGATACCAGTTGGAGTAAGTGCTAGGGAAGATGTCTGCCTCTTGGTTTTTGTTGTTGTTGTTTTTAACAGTTGTTAAAGTAATGTCACTTAATTTTTGTGGACTACACAAATTGCTTTTGATTTTTTTTTGTATTTTAAAGAAATCTTGCGAGAATAATTGTTGGAATAATAATTCCAAAGTACATATATTTTAAAGATAGTTTTTAGAACACAAAACAACACTGTGTAGTAATTGGGAATTTTTCCAAAAGCAATATAAAAATACATTACTTTCCCCTATATTTACAAGCACTCATATAGGAAAATATATTAAACCAAATCTTTGGGGACTTAAGTAATATTATGTGTCGTATACTCCATGTTGAAATAAGTGTTTACAGATTTTTCTGTAGTGGACTTTGATTTTTCTTCTTGCACATACTGAAGCTTGCTTGATTGTGAATGTGTATGTTAAGTTGGGAATTTGATTCATGCTTAACAGGGAGGTTTTATTTTTGATGGCCTTCCTTTTACCTCTTAGTGCACTAAATAATCCTCTACTTCTAGACTACGTCACTTTACAAAGCCTGCTAACCTCAGGGTTGACAAGAGTTTTTATTTCTTCTTTACCAACCACATATACCTTACATGTTGGCATTTTAATGAGGTAACATACTGCTATATTTTCAAGTGAGGGAAGGCAATTTCCTTTTTGGTGGGCGGTTTTCTTTTAAAGATCTGATTTAGTTTTTTAACTTGATTCAGTTTTGAAAAGAAATATGACTCAACCCTTTTCATTTTATACATGAGGAATGATGACTGGAAGATTCAGTAGCAAATGCAATTATTTCTAGCTTTCAACAAGGAAGATCTTTACTTTTTGGACTATTTTATTTGAACAATAGTTGTAGTTCAGGTTTGTTTTTTTAAATTTCTTTCTCTAAATTGAGAAGATATATCATTCCTTTTGATATCAGTTTTACCCCAAAGTTTGAGCTATTTAAGAATTATTAGATTTAAGTAGAGTCATATGCTCAGTTTTCAATTCTTTAAAATGTTACTGCTCTCTCAAACACTGTGAGCAGGAAAGTTTTCGGTACCACATTTTCACAGAGCAATTAGACACAGATGACAATTTTAAAACTTGTATGCTCTGTAATATAGCAATTATAGAAAACCATCTAATGGAACACTTAATTATACAAAATTACTGGTAAAGGAAATTCATTGTACTATTATCTGGAATATTTAAAAAATGTAAACCACCTGCCTAGAAGATCCATGAGGGCAGGGACTCTGCTCCATCTGCCTTCTGTGTCAGTTCCTAAGCAGGGCCTAACATACGGCAGGAGCTCACTAAATATTTTTTAATATGTTAAAATATATTCCTAAGCATTTTATTCTTTTTGATGCTATTATAAATAGAACTATTCTCTCAATTTCATGTTCAGGTTATTCATTGCCTCTGTATAGAAATATAATTGATTTTTGTATGTTGATCTTATGTGCTGATTTTTACTATATCACTTAAATTTTTTTTCTTTATTCTTTCTTTTCTTAAAGATAAAACTGTCATGAAAAAATATTTAATTCATAAAAAATAATTCAATAATTATTTATTAAAAATAATGCATTTCCTCTTAACAGAGTTACCAATGCAGGGAAATGGAAGGGAAAACATAAAAAATTAGCACCTATATTTAACCGCGAGTCTAAATGTGGTGTCTCTGTGCATATGTGTGTTGATGTGCATTTAATCACAGAAGGAGAGATTTTGTTTTACTAGATGGACATTCTCCTCTTTTTGTGTAAATAAAAATAATTTTACATCAATTTTAAAGACCACCTGATAGTCTATATACTATAATCTATTTAATATAGTATAATTTATTTACTAGCTAAAATTAAGTTCTTTAAAATTTATAGCCATTATAAATGAGACTAATATGCATATTCTCCAGTGCATAACTTTGAGATGAACTTGCATAGTGTCTCTAGGAGGGAATTCCCAGGAATGTGATTGCTGGGCCCAAGAAATACCCACAATTGAAGATCCTGTGGAGTGTTTATAACAATTTACTGTCCCATCAATTTCACATGAAAATTTAAATTTCCCAGGGGCCGCCTGGGTAGCGCAGTCGTTAAGCGTCTGCCTTTGGCTCAGGGCGTGATCCCAGCGTTCTGGGATCAAGTCCCATATCGGTCTCCTCTGCTGGGAGCCTGCTTCTTTCTCTCCCACTCCCCTGCTTGTGTTCCCTCTCTCGCTGGCTGTCTCTCTGTCACATAAATAAATAAAATCTTAAAAAAAAAAATTCCCCAAACCTTAGCTAATATTGTTTTTTTCTTCATTTTTAAATCCTTTCAAATGTATCTTAATCATTTACAATCTCTTCTGAGTAATCAAAGATGCCAACTACTCCATTCTCCATAATTCAAAGGAGAAAAAAGGAAAAATCAGATAGATGATGATATCCCTAAAATAAAGGTATTATCTTTAAACTACAGAATTCAGAATTTTAAGGAACATTAAGGTTCTTTTTTCACTTCGACTGTTAATGAGGAACTGTTTTCTACAGGAGCTCTGACAGATAGCTATCATCTCTAAGTGATTACCTCAATTGAAGGAAAACATGATTAATCTCAGGCAAATAATTAGATATTTTAAATTATTAAAATATTTTTTCTTGTCGTGAGTGAAAACCTATCCTTTTGAAGTTTCTACCAAACAGGTCAGATCTGTTTCTGAGGCAATGCAGAAACCTTGTTTTTGTTTTTGTTTTACCCACTGCTTTCACGTTAGAGGCCTTTATGTGTGAGAAGACATTTGTCATGTTACTTATTTCTCAAAATTTTCTGGCATAATTTTAAACTTAAGAGATTTAGTTTTTGTGGACTGCAGTTTGGTAAATTACCCCTAACTCTATTTTATTCCTTTTGCTATGTGTTGCTGGTAGGTTTCAGAATTTGGATGGTTTCTATATGTAACCTGGATACATTTAAATAAAATAAGGCATTGTACAAATATTTTGAACTTGTATGCTGCCTTGCAAATTATGTGATAAAACCTTAAATTTGTTATCTGTTAATATTTTTAAAAGGATATGCGAAGAAAACAGATAAAGCAGTATTTCTTCAAATTTCTATTTTTTTGAAAATATTTTGTATAACTTAGGGATATGAATGAGCTCACTTAAAGTGTTTATTGGTTTTAAATTTTGTAATTTTATTGGCTTTGGTATATGGTTTGTTAATAATAATAGCAAGTTTACTTTCTAGGGTGATAACATGGATAAAGGGTAACCATATGCGTCCATTTCTGTAAAAGTATTTAAAAAACTTTTAGTTTTGGGTCTTCAAAAAAATATCTCAACTGTCAATACAAAATACATAAATATTTATAAATGCTTATATTCTTCTTTTTGGTAGTAATACTAGATTTAACCAGGATTGGATGAATAGTAATTTGAACTATAATAGCCTGTGGCTTTTTGACCTTACGCTGTATTGTAATTATTGCTTTTTGGCCAAGACTTCTCTACACCTTGTGGCCTCATTGAAACCTTTTTTCAGGTCTTATTAAAGTTAAAAAATAGCCAATAAATATAGCACAAAGTAAATGTGAATGTTGTCATCCAAACTGGAGGCCCTACCACCCTTGTACTCATTGTTCATTTACCTTTAAGTGTCTGCAATGGGCAGGTGATACTCTTTCTTTTTCGTATGTGAATGATGAATATATTTCATACTATTTCACATTTTGACACTGCTTCTCATTACAGTTTTTCTTTTCATATTATGCAGTTGATGGGAAGTCAATTTTTCTGTATATGATAGATTCCATCATTTGCTCAGTAATGTATCTCTTGGCAGTGAATATATTACAATAGCACATCCCAGTGTTTTGAACACAAAGAACTCAAATTCTAATCTAGACCCAGACCCTGTGTTTATCTGTTTCTCAAACGGACACCCTACTCATGAAAAATGAATATTCCTAAATAATTCTTATTTCTTTTATTCCCTATCCCAAACCCTAATGAAACTGGAGAAAAATTGTCTTTCTTACTAGTATTTAAATGTGTACTATTTGTGAGAAATTTTCAATTTAATAACAGGCATATAATATTAACATTTCATTATTCATTAATCTTACCAGACTGTGGTTTGGATGGCAAACACCTGAATACTTTTTAAATATCATGACGTATTTTGACACAATTCCTTATAATTGGCCCTTTTGTTCCAAGGCATGAAAAAGGCAAGGAAAACAATAGGTTGGCCATGAAAGTGAAGAGGATGAGAATGAAAATTTGAAAATGTAGAGCTTACAGTAGGTAGGACCAAAAACAATCAGTTGCCCAGATAGTCTGAGCATGAAGGATTCAGGTAAGACATGCTATTTCAGAATCACATGAACTTTTCAAACATTCATATGGTGCTTGGCTACATACTATTTTAAGGTGTCTTAGTCTATTTTAATCAATCAGCTTCTTAAGTCTAGTATAGATTTAAGATTCTTATTTTTATTTTTTATTTTTTATTTTTTTTATTTTTTAGATTTTATTTATTTATTTGACAGAGATAGAGACAGCCAGCGAGAGAGGGAACACAAGCAGGGGGAGTGGGAGAGAAAGAAGCAGGCTCATAGCAGAAGAGCCTGATGTGGGGCTCGATCCCGTAACGCCGGGATCACGCCCTGAGCCGAAGGCAGACGCTTAACCGCTGTGCCACCCAGGTGCCCCTAGATTTAAGATTTTTTTATCTGCTAGAAAGTTTTATGTCAATTTACTGAAAACAAATTAATTAGTTATTAACTGAGCATTTTGTATTTGTTATTTTAAGATAAAAATCTTTGGTTTTCTTCTCATTTCTTGTTGATTTAAAATTATTTTCTTAAGTAAACATAATTATTCTAGCTTTCTTTCTTCCCTTCCTACCTCCTTCCCCTACCCACCATGTATGGGACTTCTATTAGAAGTATTCTTTCCCAGGACCCATTCTTGAAAAAGAGACCAAAATAACAAAGGAAATGACACATAGATTTTAAAAAGAAGCAGCAGCAGCTTCGTCTTCAATGATGCTAGAAATAGCTTCATATCTGACTCTGCCTAAACTTTTTTTCTGAGGTGACATGGTAACTTTCTCCCAGGTTTCTGTCACTTCCACTTTGCCACCCAGTTTCCTGCTTTGGATGAGAAATATTTCTTGAGGAGTACCTCTCATCTCACTGGTCGTATCTACTTTCTTTATCTTTGGGCTGATGAAATTGTTAGCAAGGCACAGAAAGTTTTCAGTTGTTTTATGGTCACTGATAGAAATTCCAGCTGATGACTAAGAGGTTGAAATCTTCCATATTACTCTATTTCCATATTACTCTATTTAAATCCCCAGTACTGTATTTTGTCATCTTGTCTCTATAAATTTTGTGAAGTTATCAGGGATGAACCATTCCATTGCATCTATTTGGCCACAGGAAATGATGCTACAGCGGTATCTTTTTCTTCTCTCTTCTTATATTTCTCCAATCTGCTTCTACCACAAGATTATTAATAAACGTTCAAAATAATCCCATCCTCAAAATATTATGGTACTCTGCTCCCCCACTTCACTTGGCTTATTTTGTTTTATTTTGCTTAGTTTTATTTTTTTCAGTCCATATCATTCCATTAATAACTTTCAATTTTAAATCTTATATCTCTACATATTAGGAAAATCTATGAAAAATGTCCATTACTTTTTCTTTATTAAGACAGTATAATACCAGATAATTTAAACTCTTGGTATATTTAATTATGATTATTTTTGAATTCCTTATCTTTTTCTTGTGTATGAATCATTGACTACTTTCTAATGCATTTATTCTTTTCTACTTTTATTAGTTGTCCATCATAGCCTCTCTCTCCATAGTTATTTGGAGGCTATTTTCATCATATCAGCTAAGTTCTGAAGAAATGTGCTTTTGGTATGACTCCATCCTGAGCAGAACCTCATTGTTTTTGTGTCATTGTTCTTATACATATTTGGCAATTATAACTCTATGATTCCAGAATCTTGACAAAACCATTTGACTTTTTCATTCCATTTCATGTAGATTTTGAAGCTACTGACTGCTTTCCGTTGTATCACTATTTATAGTCATGAAACAGATTTCTTTCAGTTTGCCACTAAATTTGCTTTGAGTTCGTCTCCCCAAATTTACTTTAAAGTATATTGTGTTACTTAAAAGCATTTTTCATTTCCTTTATAATCCTAATAAAACACAAACTGTAACAGCCCTTGAGTAAGTAATTTATATCACTGCACCTTGCTTTTTTCATGTATAAAATAAGGATTTGAAAAAATGGTTCCTACCACTAAAAGTACTTAACTTTTGGACAACGTACAAAGGAGCCTTATCTGAGATTTGGCATGATTTATACACATTTTCATTATGTATTTACCAATTGTTTTTTTAATAACAGCTTCATTGAGATATGATTTACATACCACAAAATTTACTTTTGTAAACCATACAATCCAGTCATTTTTAGTATATTCACAAAGTTAATCGACACTTATCACTAATTTCAGAACATTTCATCACTCCAAAAAGAATCTCCATTCCCATTATCAGTTATTCTCCATTTTCCCTCACAGCTTCTCAGAACCAGGAATATACTTTCTATTTCTACTGATTTGCTTATTCTGGACATTTCATAATCATTAATCTTGCAATATGTGGTCTTTTGTAATTGTCTTAATTCATTTAGGTCATGTTTTCAAAGTTCATGCATTGTGTAGCATCTATCCATTTTTTATTCCTTTCAATGGTTGAATAATACTTTATTATATATGAACATACCACATTTTGCTTATCCATTCATTTATGATTAGATATTAAGGTTGTTTCCACTTTTTTGACTATTATGAATAATGCCTATCTGAACATTTGTGTACAAATTTTTGTGTGGATATATATTTTTATTTCTCTTGGGTATATACCTAGGAATAGAATTATTGAATCATATGATAACTCTACATTTAACATTTTGAGAAACAAACTGTCTTTAAAATGGCTGCAACATTTTATAATTCAACTAACAATGAATGAGGGTCCCAATTGCTCCTCATCCTCACTACCGCTTGTTGTTTTCTGCCTTTTTTTTTTTTTAAAGATTTTATTTACTTATTTGATAGAGATAGAGACAGCCAGCGAGAAAGGGAACACAAGCAGGGGGAGTGGGGGAGGAAGAAGCAGGCTCATAGTGGAGGAGCCTGATGTGGGGCTCGATCCCATAACGCTGGGATCACACCCTGAGCCGAAGGCAGACACTTAACCACTGTGCCACCCAGGCGCCCCTTTCCTGCCTTTTTAATTTTAAGCATCCTGGAAGTGATATCTTGTTGCAGTTTAGATTTGTATATCCCTAATGACTAATTATGTTGAAAATTTTTCATACATATTGGACGTTTGTATGTCTTCTTTGGAGAAATGTCTGTTCAGATCCTGTGGCCGGTTTTTAAATTGGTTTGTCTTTTTTATTGGTAAGTTGTTAAGAGTTCCTTATATATTCTAGATAGAAGTTGCTTGTCAGATATAATAATTGTAAATATTTTCTTCCATTCTAAAGATTGCCATTTCATTTTCTTATGGTGTCCTTTAAAGCACAAAGCTTTTAAAATATTGACTCCAGATTATTCATATTTTATTTTGTCTGTTGTGCTTTTAGTATTATTTCTAAGAACCTATTGCCTAAGCTAAGTTTACAAATATTTACAATTATGATTTCTTCTAAGAATTTTATAGATTTAGTTCTTACATTTACTTCTGTGATCCATTTTGAGTTAATTTTTGTATATGGTATGAAGTAAAGGTCCGACTTTGTTCTTTTTGTATGTGTAGATATCTAGTGTCCCAGACCATCTGTTGAAAAGACTCTTTTATACACACTGAATTATCTTGATAACGCTTGTTCAAAATCAATTGAGCACAGATGTATAGATTTATTTCTGGACTCAGTCTTGTTTGAGTGATCTATATATCCATCCATATGCAAGTCGAAATTGTCTTGATTACAGTAGCTTTGGAATAAGTTTTAAAATGAAGTATGTGGGGCACCTGGGTGGCTCAGCCGTTAAGCGTCTGCCTTCGGCTCAGGTCATGATCCCAGGGTCCTGGGATCGAGCCCTGCATCAGGCTCCCTGCTCAAGGGGAAGCCTGCTTCTCCCTCTCACTCTCCCCTTGCTTGTGTTCCCGCTCTCGCTGTCTCTGTCAAATAAATGGATAAAATCTTCAGAAAAAAAAAGATATTAAAATAAAGTACAATTCTTCCAAATTTGTTCTTATTTTTCAAGATTGTTTGGCTAGTCCTGGTCCAGTAATTGTTATCAAAGGTGGTAAATATGCTTAAGGTCCATTAGTTCTTAAGAAGCATTCAGTTGCTTTCATTCTAAGTTGTGGCGTATGTTTTTTTAAATTTGCATTTTCTGCAGTTATTATCACCTTATTTCCAAGACTGCTAGAAACTCATAACCTTTCCACATATGTGGGCAGAATGATTGTTAACTTGGCATCTCATAAAGCACAATATTGGCTTTATATCGTTGAAGATCTCCATGCTTGATTTGTGTTTTGAGAATTGCCTGAGAAAGCCACCAAGCATATGTAGTTATTTTAGATCATCCATAATTATGACGTAGGCTTTTCCATGTAGTAGAAATTAAGGGTCAGAAGTGACACCAACTGTTTGGACCCTACTTAGTGATGGTTTATTAATGGTCAAGCCACAGGCTTCTTGGTAAAACACTGTAAAAAATAACATTTCTCTCTCCTTGGCATGGAAAATTTAATTTGTTATGAATTTTAATTATTTATTAAGTTTTCCTTTTAAGTTATGATGAATTATATTTAAAATTTTACCTTAAATTGCTGTTCATATTTTCACTAGACGTACACTAGACACACTGCATTACCTAGTTGATCTGTCTGCAGGTGCCCAATTTTAAGAAACACTATCCTGGAGATTAGAGAACATTTAAAAAATACTAAAAAATTGTCAAACTTTCCACGAGAAATCCTGTACCTCAGAAATCATGTGATATTTTACAAGTACTTAAAAACCATTTTTCTGCAATTCATGGAGATAGAATAACCAAGGCAATGATAAATATCCCAGGATACCTCATATGTGGATTTATTTTGCCTTTGTTTCTGGTGGTGTGATTGCTGGTAGAGGACTTTTACTATCTTTAACAACACACAGAATTGATTTTCTAAATGAAATGCATCACAGAAAAAGTGTCTAGTGAATAATTTTAATAACAATTTATGGAGCTATCGTGGGACAAGCAGTCCTCTAACACTTATTTGCCCTTGAGATTTAGAAGAAATCATATCTCCAGTGCTCATAATAAGGAGCTAATTTAACTGAGTTCAAGTTAGCTGTGAACAAATGGATTAACAAGCACCTTATTAAAATTTTAATTTACATTTCATTTATCACATTTAATAGAATCAACTTTCTTGTTTCGGGATGGGAAAAAGCATTAATTTCCAAGCACAACTTTAGGTACCATTAATTTCAAATGTTTTTATTGTTGGTTTTCATAGTTACTATAATTACATACCTTATGTAGCATGGAAATATAAGAAGCATAGCATAAAATTTTGCTCCTAAAGAGCATTTAATTATTCAACAAATTAAAAGCATTTATGTTTGTATAGCTTATGAATTTTCTTGCCACTGTAAGAATGTTTAATTAAGGTAATTTAAGATCTTTGGTTCTCTCAGAATATCATTTAGGTAGTTAAATATTTCTGTATCTGGAGAAATAGTCTGGATTCTCACTGATAATGTTTTGATTTAAGTCTTTATTACTCGGGCTACTTATTTTTTCTTTTGTCTCTTAAGTATTTCTGCTCATTGCATATGACAGTATTCTAATCATATTTGTTAACAAAGATTTAGGCATTTATTGGAAGAGAATTACTATGTAATGAAAATTATACATGATAATATTTTGTATAATACTAATGAACAAGAGACTGACGAAAAAATGTTAACTTTTACAGGGAAAAAGAAACACTAAAGTCATTGTGCATATTAAAACCCTTTTATTTGAAGTCCTGCCCCTAAAGGAAATCAGTTGATTACCTGAATAGGATTGAAAGGATATTCTTACCTTTTACTTTTTGATCTGTCTTTAAAATTGACTTATAATTATAATGCTTGAACTCTACTGGTTCTTATGAAATAATTGATGGCTTTGATCCATTTTTATAATGCCAATCTAGGGACTTGATATACTTGAAGGCACACTTTAATCACCTTATAGATTTCTGAATAAGTATAAAATAAGTATATATTGAAGGGCCTGTATTCTGTTTTCAGAATTAGTATCCTGTCAAGATATTTTTCAGATTATATCATCAAAATAGGAAAAAGTAACATTTCCTTAAAGTGAGACAAGTGATCTAATTTTAATGACAGCTACTGTTAATGTCAGGCACCCAGATATAGTTTATAATGCTTAGTAATTACAGCAATCTTTCTTCTCTTTTACTAATTATTTCAAGAAAAAGAAGTAAAAGCTTTAAGAATGGGCACAAAAGGCAGCTATATTGGATCTTTTTTGTAAAGCAAATAGCTTTCAAATCATTCCATTAGCTGTCATCAGAGTACAAAAAGAATTAATCAAAAATGACACCAATCTTAAGGGCCTGCCAAAATCTCATGAGAAAAACAATCCCATCATAAAAAAGAGAGAAATTAAGGGTACTGTCCCTGATTCCAGAAAGGGATTTCACTTTCTTCCCCTATGCACCAACATGTGTGTTATAGAGGATTATATGTAAGATATATGTTTTAAATTCTTCTGATACACTTATTGCAAGGAATTAATTTGTCTAATCAATACATGCCTGTATATCTTGTTTTTATCTGAGTTATTCTTTTTTCCAAACAATTAGTATATTTATTAGCTTATTTTCTTGATTTTGATTATTTTTATCATAATATTTGAAGTTCTTAGAATCTTGAGTAAAAATTGTGTAGAATCACAATAGACAAAGCATATAGTACTTGAAAACTAAAAGTAAGGTAAAAGTAGAGAAGGGTATATGAGAAAAGGACTTTTGTTGAGCCTAAAAAGAAATATCCAAGAATTTCTAATACGTTTATTGTACAGTTGTTTTTGATTACCTACTGAAATAATGACATGTTTTCTTAGAGTGTTTCTAGCCTACATGGTCTTGTTTCCTAAAATTTGGTAATCGGTAATCCTGGAATGTGCATAGGGATAAATATTACTTCTATACAAAGGTAACCAAAGCTCAGAGTAATGAAATTGCCCGGATAAGTGCTCAAGTCCATTTTAGAACCTGGGTTTCTACCTATTTTTTCAGTGTTCTTCTACTACTTTACAGCTTGTAACCTACTGTAACCTACTGTGATCTGTGCAAGCACCATGGACTTCAGACTTCAGTAGAAAACGCGTGGGAGAAACACATTAAAGTTAACTTTCTTCTTTCCAAATCTCTCTTTGAGATACATCAGTGAACAGAACAAATGTCCCTGTTTTTGTAAAATTTATGTTATAGTATAGGAAGACAGAAAATGAATAATAAACATAATAAATGAATAAATGGAAGAGTGAATAATAAATGAGTAAATAAATGAATAAATAGAGTTTGTTAGATGATATTAAGTTCTACAAGACAAAGAAAATTAGGACATGGGGGATTGGGAGTGCTGGGGTGGAAGAGTGGGAAGAGATTATCCTTATGGAATTTCTTTCATCTTTTGTTTAGGAAAGTGTGTCAATCTCTACATGCCTCATTATAATATACATAATAAGTATAAATTACAACAACTTAAAGATAAATTATATAAATATAAATTATATATGTATGCACTTATGGGTGTGTATACACACAGATTGATCTTTATATTCGGAGATTCTATATTTGTGAATTCACCAACTTGCTAAAATTTATTTGTAATTCCAAGTCAATATTCATGTCACTTTTTTGGTCATTGACAGATATGCACATACACAGAGCAGCAAAAATTGAGTTACCTGGTATACATGTTCCTAGTTGAGGTTGCAAAGCAATCTTGCCTTCTTATTTCAGTTCTCATACTGTACACAGTATCCTTTCCAGGATATTTTTCACAACTTTGTTCTTTTTTTTGTTGATGATTTTTCTGTTTAAAATGCCCCCCAAACATACTGATGAAGCTTTATTTGTTATCCTAAACACAAGACGCTATGATATGCTTTGTGGAGAAATAAGTGTGTTAGATTAGCTTCATTCAGGAATGAGTTCTAGTGCTTTGGCTGTGAGTTCAATGTTATGAAACAACAATATATATTAAATAAAGTGTATTTATTTAATTTATTTATTTATTTATTTATTTATTTATTTATTTATTTATTTGAGATAGAGAAAGACAGCACATGAGAGAGCATGATGGGGGGTTGGGAAGCAGAGGGGAGAGGGAGAAGCAGACCCTTTACTGAGCAGGGAGCTTGACTCCAGGCTCAGGGCTTGATCACAGGATTCTGGGATCATGACCTGAGCCAAAGGCAGATGCTTAACTGACTGAGCCACTCAGGTGCCCCAAATGAAGTGTATTTAAACATAAACACACATTAAACAAGGTTATGTATTGATAGGTTGATAAAATGTCATGACCAGAGATTGGCAGAAACCTAGGGCCATGTTTTCCCTAGGGACAATGACTTAGTATTTGCTAACTCAGATTTTGCAGTGACTTTATAAAACATAACTATTACAAATAACAAGAAGTAACTGTATAAGTTTATAAGGCATTTAATATATATTAACGTTACATCTTTAATTGCAAATATTTCTAATAATTTTTACCAACAACCCTGATTACTTCCCAGAGTTATTATATTTTCTAGCTATATACTTAAAGTTTAGTATTATTCTATATGATATATAAGCTTAAAAATTATTTTCTTTAGAAATCACTGGGTGATTCTGGTTGAGTTTTCTGAATCTGATGTTGTTTGATGAGAAACTATTTTGGAGCTCCTTGAATATGTTTTATTATCTAGGATATTTCCACTTTATATGTGGGTTATTTCAATATATTTTATATTTCTTAATGCTCATTTTTATATTTTCCTTCCAATTTTCTCTCCATGCTTCAGTGTAGGTATTTCCTATTAACCTAAATTCCAGTTTAGTAATTTTCTCTTATGCTCTATCTAGCCTATTGTTAACTTATTTCCTGAGTTCATGATTTCAGTTTTAATATTTTACTTTTGTAGAATTTCCACTTGATTCTTTGTTATAGATATAGTTCTTTATTTTAATGGATTTCGTAATGACTTTTTGAATATGCAAAATTAAACTCAGAATTGACTATTGGGTAGAATGTTAAATTGCTCTGCTTAATATAGTGAGATGGCCTAGAAACAGAGTGGTAGAGAGATAAGGAAAGCAACTTGAAGGTAAGAGGGTGCTCTGAGGAATAGGGTGAAGGAGTGGAACCTGTACAGAAAGGGGACCAGTGAGAAATGCTGTGATATAATTATACACCCTTCGCCTCACTGTCACACAAACACGCGCGCGCGCACACACACACATACACACCACTTACCTGGTACATTCAGCTAAGACTGCTGTTCATGCATGCCCTAGAAGATTACTTTGGAGGAATCAAGAAAAAAACCCCAAACAATAAGTTTCACATCTAAAACAGTGAGATCAGAACAACTGAAGAACATGAAATACAGGTGAGGTTAAGTCCAGCAGGCCTAGGAACTCAGAGCTAGGAGTTCCTATGAAAACCTAATCCCCTTAGAATTCCCAGAAACTGTATGTAAGGCTTTGGACTCCCTTTGTAATAAAGGTTTAAGGCTCACTAAGAGGATATCAGAATTACAAGTAATTGAAGCGAAGAGTGGATTTGTAGGAGTTTGTCCAGGAACACTATAAAAATGAGAATTATTGTATGGAGCTGAGGATGGATCCATGAGTGGTAAAAATATCGTGAGGGAAGGCACTCACAAAGGTAGGAGGGTAACAAGGTAGGTGGTAACTGAAGTCAAAGCAAAGGAATGAGGGATCAAGGTTCTTGAGAGAAAGGGAAGGAGGGACTGGGATCCAGGACAAGGATGAGGCATGCTATTTTGGAATTGAAGGAGGGGTTACCATAATTATTTCTCTTAAAACAGTAAGTGCTTTTGGAGACAATGAGGAGAGTGGCCTTTACCATATACAGATTGACTTTCTGAGTAGTTCAGTAAGATTCTAAATCTACTCTATAGGTGGAGGGATGAGAGGTTGATAGGGTTTGGAATTCCCCACACTTGCCGTCCCTCAGGTTGCTTTTCTAGTCAGAGATAGTCAGCCGTTCTCTATGCTTCAAGGGTAACCTGTATCTGCCTCTAGTACACCAATCGCCATCATGTTTGATCTTTACAAATTATTTATTTATTTGTATCCTGGCCTTGTGCAAATAAAGAGACAGGTGGATTAAATTTGCCATAATATATTATATTTATTTGCTTCCATCTGGCAAATAGTTGACAGCAGAGATCTATGTCATATTTTTTTCTCCATTGCTAAATGTTTCCTAAATACATGAATGAAAGTATTTTTTAAGTTGCAATGTAGTGAACACAATGAGAAATCTGTCACATATGTAAGTGATTTCTAGAAAACTCAGCATAACTGACTCTTGGGTAACCATCATCTGTTGAACCTTAATGCTTGCTCTAGAGTATTACCCCTATGAACATGTAAACAAGATTATAGACTGATTAATCCTCTGAAACTGAATCTGAACTTTTGTACATATGATTTGTGTTAATTAATAAAAGTGATAATAATGACAATAACGGCCCTCTTAAGTGCTAACCCTGTGTCAGGTGACATTTAATGTATGTATTATATATTTTTCTCTATCAATGCATACTATGTATATATCATCTCTCTCTCTGTTTCTCATAATAACTGTGCAAGGCAGGCATTATTTTCATTTTTTTAGAGGATAGAAAATTGAGGTTTCAAGAGAGTGTGTAGCTTGTTTAAAGCCACAGAGCTTGAAAGTGGCAGAGAGGTAATGGACGAAAGCCCTGATCTTCCTTGTAGAATCTATTCCCGTAACTCCTATGAAACATGCTAAAGGATCAGAGTGTCTTTTTTGATTGGTGCCTGACTCAGAGAAAACTGTTGTCATTCTAGAGAAATATCTTTCGCATCAATTTTATAGTACATTCTCATAGAGTTAGAAGAGCCTGAGTCAGTGCACTATTCTCCTTGAATCCCACAGACCTACTTTCCTTAGGACATGTGATACACATTTTAGTATGATTTTTGTCAAGTTGTCCTGTTAAGAGACCCACTCCAATTAAACCATTACCCAACAACTGTCATAGTTTCTCTCGACCATTTGACTCTGCCAAAAGTGTGAAGCATCTGAGATTGTATTCTACTCGGAAGCTAACAATTTAGCCAGTAGCAGTTTCACACAAGCTGGAAGAAGACGTGAGACTCCTAGGTCAGAGACAAAGACTTTTATTATTCATGGCACACTGACCAGCAGGAGCACTGGCATATTTATATCAGTTTTCTTTGTCCCCTTGTTTCATGGGTGCAATGGGCCAGACAGACACTTGTACATGCAGTATGTGTTACAGGAGACTCAGGGATGAACACTGAGTTTTGGGAAACTGAATCAAATGGGCTCTTTGCTCTGGAGGGAGACACATCTCTGTCTTTCAAGGCTGTAAGCAACCTGTCTTTTGCTCTGAATGGGGGACACTGTATCTTCGAAGGCTGTGTGTTATACCAACATCTTTGAAAAGATAGTCTGGAACAAAGGGTAGTTAGTGACTCAAAACAAGGGGCAATTAATGCCTTACTTTACAGGTCTTGCAGAAATGTGTGAAACTCATTGAGAATTATCTTCCAACAGGCTCTAAAAATTCATCTACCTTTGCAAACATTGGACATTTTGCTGGGAGCTTTTCCTATTTTAATTGCTCAGTATACTGTACCACTTAGTCAGCATCCTTGCTTAGAAACACACATTTTGATCTTATTATACTGTGGGTATGATTATCATATGAATCATAAATGATGGTATGATATGATCGCCACCTTAAAGTAGGAGAAACTCTTATTTCTCTTCAATTACATATAATTACCCTTGGAAAATAGTATTGAAAGACTAATTTTACATTGGTGTGTCACTTAATTACACATCAGTAATGACATGAAGAATTCAAAATGTTCTGTAAATTTCCTCCAAAAAAAGAAATTAATAAAGTGAAGGCATTTCTCACTCCAGTATTACTGAAATCAAGACTGTGGATCATCAAGTTTTTATACATAAATTCAGGTTGCTGTCGCTCAAACTGAGTAACCGAGCTTTGCAAAAGCTTCCAATTTCTTACTTGGGGAAGTTGTGGGAGCCCAAATGGTCTGTTGGTCACTCTGCTTCAGGCCCTCTTTAGATGCATTTCCTGAAGCTCACTTCTTCCTTGAAGGAGAGCTCCAGGGACTTAGCTTGCTTTCATCCATTCTTGGTTCCTATGTGCTCATCCATTCCATCCCCTTGGCTTTTTTTCCTTCCTTCCTTCCTTCCTTCCTTCCTTCCTTCCTTCCTTCCTTCCTTCCTTCCTTCCTCCCTCCCTCCCTCCCTCCCTCCCTCCCTCCCTCCCTCCCTCCCTCCCTTCCTTCCTTCCTTCCTTCCTTCCTTCCTTCCTTCCTTCCTTCCTCCATTCCATTCCATTCCATTCCATTCCATTCCATTCCATTCCATTCCATTCCATTCCATACTTAATTGCAGACTGTAAAGCAATCTCCCTCACTCTCCTCTTCCTAGCTACTTCGGAAAACAAACACAGAGATCTTTTTCTATTGGAGGATTTTTTAAAAAAAACATTTTATTTATTTATTTGACAGAGAGAGAGAGACAGCCAGGGAGAGAGGGAACACAAGCGGGGGGAGTGGGAGAGGAAGAAGCAGGCTCCCAGCGGAGTAGCAGGATGCGGGGCTCATTCCAGAACACCGGGATCACGCCCTGAGCCGAAGGCAGACGCTTAACGACTGAGCCACCCAGGCGCCCCTCTATTGGAGGATTTTAATGATAATCACTGTTAGAAAAGCAACTGAGATTAATTAAATAATTCAAAAAAGGAAATTACAAAATTGCAGCTATCTAACAAAGTTGTTCATGGGTAAGAATTCTTCAAAGGCTCCCCATTTCCTATAGAATAAAGCCCAGACACCTTAGCCATAAAAGTCAGCCTGTCATCCATATCTACTTCACTTGTGGTGCTGTTGCATTTGCCACACTGTTTCTGGTAAGTCTTCCCTGTATTTTTGCTTCTCCATCTTTATTAGATGCCTTTTCCTATTATGTTTACCTTACTTATTTTTCCTCTTCTTTTAAGACTCTGTATTCAGAAGTTTTCTGAATTGATCTGCAGGAAGTTTTCTCTGACTATAAGGGATGCATCCATGATATATCACGTATATCTTTATATTGTGATTAGCCCAATTTAAAGTATTATAATCTGGGGTGCCTGGGTGGCACAGTCGTTAAGCATCTACCTTCGGCTCAGGGCATGATCCCAGCGTTCTGGGATTGAGCCCCACATCAGGCTCTTCCGCTAGGAGCCTGCTTCTTCCTCTCCCACTCGCCCTGCTTGTGTTCCCTCTCTCGCTGGCTGTCTCTGTCAAATAAATAAATAAAATCTTTAAAAAAAAAGTATTATAATCTATAATTATAAAATATATTCTACAAATAATATTTATATTTATAAATTTATAAATAAATAAAATTATAAATATAAATAAAAATTACAAATATCCTGCTCCTAAACTCTGAGTCAGTGAGGACAAATACAAGTCTTTCCCTAGGACATATGGTTGGTATTCAACTGTCATTGAATGAATGAGTAAATACTTCTTTCCAGTTTCACCTCTGCTGGTGCCAGTCTCATACCATACATTCTTCTAATCCAAGCAGTTCATTTGCCATCTTTCCCTTCTTCCCGTGTTTTCACTCATGCTCTTTTCTTGTCAGAATGGCAATCTCTAACTCAAGCCTCACTTCCTCCATTCAGCCTTAACTGACAAACTGTCACCTCTACCACTGATAGAGTGAAAGGATGCTCCCAATGAATCCTGCATAGATACTTCAATTGTCACACTTAAAACACATTTTTAACACATTATTTTTATGTCATTGTTTCACTACTAAGTGGTAAGCCCTTGAGGATGAGATAGTTTGGTAATTATTCTTGTCACTCTAGAACCTATCATAAGGACTGCCACTTGATCATTTGTTGAATGAATAAATTGATTATTCAATAAATGGTGACTCTTTACCTATAACATCTGACTTCCTAGCTGATTCAGTAATGAAAGCTCATGGCTTCTGCTATCCACTTTTGTAATGCTGTAGGTAGTATTCATCAAAATCAGTTTTTATCTTTGACTTTTCTTCTTGGTTGAAGCTATAATAAAAACCAAGTTCTACATCTCTTATGTCTCAGATGGGACATTTGAATTTCTGAGGACCTCTTAACTAGTTAACTCCTGATTATCCTGGCTTTTGTCCAGCCAACAAATTACAATCTCTGGCTAGACAGTTCTTAATAAAAACATACTTGTATCTAAAGGTCTTGGAGATATATATATATATATATATATATATATATATATATATATGTTGGAGAAGAGCATTTGAGGAATATTTCCTAAGCATTTGGCAAGAACAGTTCATTCAGGAGTAATTGCACAAACACTTTCTGAATGGCCACTCTGCCTGGCAAAACCTCTTAAGTAGAAATCAAATAGAGAGATAAGATTAGACTGGATAAAAGCTGAGTAGCAATTCTGTTAGAGTCATTTCTCATGAGATGCTGGGTTTTCTTACTATTTAGGAATGCAATGGAAGAAAGTATGGTATTATGTATTTATTTAAAAGGCAAAAGCAAATGGTATGTTCTGGTTATGCTTTAGGGAAAACAAAGAAAACAGTATTAAGTTAATAGCCACTTTGACAAGATTTTTAGAAAACCGGAAGTTGGAAGTGATACAAAATGCAGTACTCATAAATTAGACTTCTAGATCTGGTGGCTAGCTGCCTATATATAATTATTCAATACAACCTTATTTTTGTGAAACATAATTCTAGATATCATAGTGGGCGGAAAACTGCATTTCAGAAACTATTATATTTTTAAGGGGAATGGTGGCAGGAGCTTTCTTTTTAGTTTTAAAGGGACTAATTTAGAGCAGAGACCAAGGCTTTTTTTTTTTTTTTAAATAATATGACAGGTGTCGCACGTGGATAAAGAAGATCCAATCATCACTAAATGCATCAACTAATTAGTTCCTTTATAACTTGTTCTGGCCACCAGACTTACTTTATGTGTAGGCCAACACTTAATGGTAGGGAAAGGCTGAACTGAGACAAATGGGCACCCAGAGGACTTAGTCAAACCGATCTTATTTAAGTAATTGTTCAACATTTGTTCATAAGAAATGCTAAAGAAGATGGTAAAGAAATGCATCCCACAGGCAGAAATCTAGAAAGAGGATCGCTTACAGCAGTATTTAGCACTTCCTCTTCTCCAGCAAATCAGCTCTAGCTGACTTGTGTCCCCAACTCAGTCAACAAGTCAGATTTGTAAGGAAATTAGTGGCTACCATTTGTTACTTGAGCCTGTTCCTCATTGGAGTATGCTGTGGAGAAACCATTTTCACTCACAGGAACTTAGCAAAGTATTACCTTGCAACCACATATGGTGCTTTTTGCTGAAATTCTTATTAAATTATCTTTATCCTTAATTCTGTATTTCCAAAAATTTATTTTCCCTTATAAATCTTGACCAGAACAACTGTCTTACTGGAATTGACTCTACTTATTGGTAACCCAGTTATAATGGAAGCTCACAGAGCACAGCATCCCTCAATTTTGCCAAATGTCTCCATTGGTTACAAGTCTTGTTTAGTTGTGTTTCTGCTGTTGTATACTTGTGTTAGAGGCTGTAATTATCCACAGGAGTATGTTTTAATACAGAGTTTTATTTTGAAGATAAAAAGTGACTGAAATTTTAATCTATTAAGCAAGCACAGCAATAGAGTGGAACAGCCAAACATTGTTTAGTTACAAGAACTCTTCACTTTTTGTCAGCAGCCAAGATTTCAGGACTAAAAGAGGTCTTCATCAGGCTTCACATATTCAACAGGGATAGGTTTTGGATAAATCGCTATCATTATAGCTATAGCTGTATTCGTATCTACATTGAGTTACTTCAGGAACACGGCCTGGACTAAATGTTTATAGTTTCTATCTATTGATCTACCAGTCATCTGTAATATCTCCATTTTGCAGTTAAGAAATATAAATTCAGAAATATCATTTGAGTGAGTAGAATAGTCAAAATTAAAGTGAATTCTCTCTTTTTAAAAAATATTTTATTTATTTATTTATTTTGAGAGAGAGCATGAGTGATGGCAGGGGGCAGGGAGGCAGAGGCAGAGGGAGAGGGAGAAGCAGACTCATAGTTGAGCAGGGAGCCTGCCACAGGGTGCATCCCAAGACCCTGGGATCATGACCTGAGCTGAAGGCAGACACTTAACTGAATAAGCCATCCAGGTGCCCTGAAATAAATTCTCTTTTGATTAAAAACTATAAGTCCCCTCTTCCCCCACCCATTAAAGAATATGCCACAAAAATCTAATTAGTAAAAAAAATTATATGAATCTTGAAATTGACATTTTTGAGGATATATCTCAATGATTTATTATAAAATTTGAGGGGAGATGAAACTCTCCTTTAAGACAATCTTGTTACCACCCTCCTCTCTCATCATACTTGATTCCATCATTTGAGGTACTCAGTGGCACTGTATAGCAGGAGAGGGGAAAACACATCAAAAAACACATTATTAAACTAGAAGGGATTAGTGAGGAAGTGGCAAGAATCCTTCCTTACTTCTTACATGGGCATGATTGGTTACTTATATTTTACAATAAGATAATGTTAAGTGTCACTTTGAAAGTTTCTGAGAGTCTAGCCCAGGTAAGAGGCAGAGAAAAAAGAAAGAATTGCAAGGTATATTTGCTGAAGTACCAACACTGTAAGGGGATCTGGCCTGAGATGAGAGGTAAGTCTCTGGGTTTAAGAAATCTAGAGTGGGTCTTGAATGGAGAAGACATCAGAAAACTTGAAGCCAAAGAATTATGCCTTATCTTTTACAGCTGTACCTAGGACTAGCTCTCCGGAAATTTAGGAATATAGGAAACTTGGAGACTAAGTTAGAGTTTTCAAAATTAAAGATAAGTTATCTGAATCAAGTTGGATTATAAAATTGGATTATAATATACACTACTAATAAAGACGTTACGTTCTCTGTAATTCCTTGGAGAGTGGCCTCCGTCGTCAGGTGTAGAGATATAGCTATCACTTCATCATTTGTTCATTCTACAGATATTTAATGGGCTCCTATTTGATGTCAGACACTGTAGTAATACTAGGAGATTCATCAGTAATGTGACATTTATGACCATTGACCTCATGGAGCTCCTCCTTTCAGACCAGGGTTGATTTCTTATTTTCTCTGCACTGTTTGAAATTCCCATACACTAGAACTCTTTTTAGTGTGCATCCCCTCCCCCCAGTCTTTGCCTTTACTCTAGCTTGCATCTACTTTAGTTTGAACCTGTAGGAATATCAGTACTTTCTTCCAAATCTTACTGATTTTAGATGTGAAGAACACCATAGCAGCTACTGGGCCTGGTGGCACAAGGCCAAAATTTCCCGCTGAAAGAAATAAAAACAAAAACAAAAACAAAAAACCCTCACGCTTTGACATTCTAATGAGTATGTAAACAGTCCAGTTTTCTAGATGAGAAAATGTAGGTGAGAAAATCAGAGCAGGAAGCCAAGGGTTCTCTCTGTGCCTACAGATGGATTAATGGCCTACAGATTAAGGATTAATCTTTAAAAGAAAAATAGTCTTAAGGACTAAAAAAAGTTTCTAAAGTACATTAAGGATGGATTCAGAAATTTGAACCAGGGTTACATCACTTTTGAATATTGGCTGGCAACAAACCAGTAGCCAGGTGTTTAAGCAAAAGTGGGGGGCTAAGTTGAAATAACAAGTCAACAGGATGTGGAGAAACTAAGGAAAGTAAAAAGATAGCAAAATGTTAGGCTGAGTTCAGTAGCAACGATTGGAATTTATCTCTGAAGGGCAAGTGGCATAAATCAGGCTAGCAATTGAACTTGTGTTTTTAGAGTTTTATTTGGTTTAAAATTGTGACCTAGGTGTCAGCTACAGTTATTATATTCCAGCCCCTTAATACCATGGACTGAGTGTTTAAACAACAAACATATATTTCTGATAGTTCTGGAGGCTGGGAAGTCCAAGATCAAAGTGTGGGCCCATTCAGTTCCTCCATGAGGGCTCTCTTCTTGGCATGCAGGTTGCTGCCATCTTCTGTATACTCATATGACAGAGAGAGAGAGAGAGAGAGAGAGAGAGAGGGAGATGCAAACTGTCTGGTTTCTCTTTTTACAGGGCTTTAATCACATTATGAGGGCTCCCCCCTCATGACCTCATCTGAACCTAATTACCTTCCAAAGGCCCCATCTCCAAATATAGCAATAGGGGTTAGGGCTTCAACATATGAATTTGGTGGGAAGGGGGATACAGTTCAATCCACAGAATTCTACCTCTGGTTCTCCAAAATTCATGTCCTTATCACATGCAAAAAAATATTCATTTCATCCCAACATCCCCCTGAATCTTAACTCTTTCCAGCATCAACTCCAGAATCTAAAATCGAGTCACATCTAAATATCACCTAAATTAGATATGAATGAAGCTTGAAGTATATGATACATCTTGAGTCCAAATTCTTCTCGATGTGAATCTGTAAAACCAGACAAGTTATACTTAAAATACAATAGTGAGATAGGCATAGGATAAACATTCCTATTCCAAAAGGGAGAAATAAGAAAGAAGGAAAGGATGACAGGTGCCTGCCAAGCAAGTCCAAAACCTAGTGAGGCAAATTCCATCAGATCTTAAGGCTCGAGAATAATTCTCTTTGCTTTGATGCCCTGCCTTCTGGATCCACTGGGGTGGAGGTCCAGAGCAACCAGTAAAATTAATTCACTCACCGACTCCACCACATTTCCATGTCCTATAGCAATGTACAGCCCTCTTCAAGATGTTTGTGAATTTCTCAGCCTTAGTTCTCACAGGTTCTGACTGTGAAACTATCAGACTATAAGAAACTGGCTCTTAGCATTCATGGGCATGTTGAACTTTACTGAAAATTTTGGGAAGTATTTTAAGGAACACATGCAACAAATGTTAAAACATTAAATTGAACACAAGTCATTCTATTCTTAAAATATTTTTTAGCCATTCTGAGGCAGGTTTCCATTGGCTGATTTCTGGCACCATCCCCACCTCCACATATCATCCTACTGGTTTGACCCTTCATCTTTTTTCTCCCCCTTCCTTTCAAGAACAAACCAAAGCCCTCTCCTTGTAACCTACATTTGCCTTTCTTGTGTTGCATACTGCAGGCGTTGTTTCACATGCTTCCCAGCTTTCACCCTCTGCTTCCGTTGGCTCATGAAATTATTTTCTCAGAAACGTTCCCTGCTGAGGAAGAATTATGATGCCAGTTGTTAAGATACATATAATATTTTGATGAATTACATGTGTTTCTTTTATATAATATGAAAAACTAGGGAAAAACACAATGAATAAAGATCATCTCTGATTTTACCACTTCCAGATAGATTATGACATTTTAACCAGCCCAGATGTTTCATTCTTTTTTCTTTTTGTAATTTATTTTGCACATTTATATATGCAGATAAACAAAATGGAATAATACTTAGCAAATAAACTGATAATTTGTTTTACCCACGTAATCTAACAGATGCTTTTCAATGTCAATAAACGATTTTCTACATCATTATTTATAATGACTATTTAGTATTTAACTGTAAGAAGATAGCATACGTCATTGGTCCTCTACTGTGACACACACATGTTTGTTTCTACATTTTTGCTAATATAAACAATACTTTGAAACACATTCTCAAACGTATGCTTTGGCTCTACATATATCCACAATGATTTTTAAAGATAAATTCCTGGAAGGGAGATAGCTACATCAAAGGATATTTGTTGCTGCCTGGAATGGTGATGCTAAAGACTTTTCAAGCAGCCCAGCCAGAGATAACCCACCTTATGTTTAATGGGGCCATGTCCTCTAAGCAGAACGGGGCTCCAGTGGGTCCCTGGCAGAGTGAATCTGAGTCAAGAGTTATTTATTGTGGTCAAAAGAGGTTAGAACTTCAAAGTGAATCCTGTTTTTTGATGACCTAGGGACAGGGACAAGGCATTTTTTCATGCGTGTCTACCACTCACAATATATATAAATTCCCATAGAGACATATATTGCTTCTCCCACCCCATGTCAAAATGCACACACTCATACACACATACACAGTGTTTCACATTGGACACTACAGTGCCTACAGAAGATGCTGTTGTTACGTTCAAGCAGTTTGAAGAACTCTTTTAGTTTAAAGTTTAATTTTATTTTAAAATACTCTTCGCTTTCTGAACATTTTGAAGTGTGCAAAAATCACCCTTTCTTCCAATGACAAATTTAAAAGTGAATTTATACATAGAAGAGTAGAGGTGTTTGTGTGAAGTGGTACTAGACAATTGTTATCAGTGCAGTATCTGTAAGTATCCTCTCAGATGAGTAAATATTCCCTGTTGTGTCAAGTGCCTTGCAGTTGCATTACATCCTCCCTCCCATTAAAGTACCACTTAGTACAATGGGGTGCAATTAAGCCAATAGAGCGTTGGTGATCTGAAAGGTAGCTCACTTCCAAAGTGCTTCATTTACTCCTCTGTGTTAATAATGGATGGTTTCCCCCTGTTATGTTATCATGGGTTACTCAATAGTAAGAAAATATTTCAGGTCTAGACTAAGATAGAAATTATTGTTTCGTTAGCATATTTTCAATTCAACTTTTCTGCAAACATAGCCTTCATTTGTCATAATCTTTTCTAAGGACTAATATAACAATATTATCCTGATGTAGTATATTCTAATATTTTTTGGGAAAAATGATTTCTGGATCTTCCCTGAATGTATTTTATTCTTCTCTTGTGTTTTGTCTTTCAGCTTGAATCATAAATTCATACAGAAGCAGCTATTTCTACCTAAGTACAGCCCTAATATATTGTTGATGCTCAGACATATTAATTAATGATTATAACAATAAAAATTTAGTCCCATGGAAACATTATTAAATTTTCCTCTCTCTTAGATTACATGTCATCCTCCTGGTAATATGTGATAGCTGGGTGATTTATGTGTTCTCAAAATTTTAAAAATATTTCACTATCTGACTTTATAGCTTTTTTTTTTGCTAGTTTTTCAGTACTTCCTAACCCTAGAGATTTAATTTCAGTTTTTCTACCTAAAGATTGATATGAAATGCTTTTCAATATCTTAGCCATTTTCTAGTTATAATAAATTTTATGCCTCTCTTGGCATATTAGATCTATTTTTTTCTCAATTATCTTTTCTTCAATACAGAGTATTTATAAAGTTCCATCTTGTGGCTTTATTCTTGTAGCTAGCACTTTATCCTGCTTTATCTTTTTTCTTTAAATTTAAATTAATGCTATGTGTTCTTACTTTTACCTTTATTTTTAGGACCTTAAAACCAGTTTTTCGTTTAATTTTCTTGAACTTCTATCAACTGCTCTTATTGCCTGGAAATAGAAACTGTATACACTGCTTCTTAAAGTTTTACACCTATCATATAATTCAGGATGCTTTAGTCATTTCCCAAACTTTTGTCTTTAATATAACCTGGCTCTGGATTGCCTGATTCCCTGATGCTTCTCCTTTGTATCTACATAGTAGACATTCTTAAGTTTTGCAAGAGTGACCTGTGTTAAAAACAAAAACAACAACAGGTACAAAATGGAGCTGCTTACGCTAAGTGCCACGTAACCAAACTGAGATTTCATTACAGTTTCCCATCTCCCAGAAATGAAATCTTAAACTAGTCAATCAGGAAATAGCTTGATCAGTATTAGCTAGATAATCTGCCGGATAGATCTCGCCATCCCCTAAAGGAAAGTAACTTTGCAATAATCAACCCACTTTTTTGCATAATAGAACTTCCTTTGTCCTCCCTTCTGTCTGTAGAAGTCCCTCATTTCCTACAGCTCCTCAGAGCTCCTTTCTGTCTCCTAGATTGGACATGCCTGATTGGAACAATTTTTGCTCAAATAAAGTCTTTTTTTTTTTTAAGATTTTATTTATTTATTTGACAGAGAGAGACAGCCAGTGAGAGAGGAGGGAACACAAGCAGGGGGAGTGGGAGAGGAGGGAGCAGGCTTCCCAATGGAGCAGGGAGCCAGATGCGGGGCAAGATCCCAGGACTCTGGGATCACTCCCTGAGCCGAAGGCAGATGCTTAATGACTGAGCCACCCATGCGCCCCTTAAATAGAGTCTTAAAATTTTAATATGCCTCCGCTTATCGTTTAACACCTGATTCCTTCAATTTCCCTTTTTCTAGACAGAACCCAGCACAAACTTTCATGGCGTGGACAGAATTAGTTGGCTCAGAACATGCGATGTATCACCTACACATATGCATTACCTGTCTGCAATGATTTTTGAGAACTTGGTCCTCCAAGCGTGGGGCCTAAACAGTGGCATCTGCATCCCCTAGAAACTTGTCAGAAATGCAAACTCTTAACTTCCCACCTAGAGGGGCTGAATTAGAGTTTGCATTTCACAAGATTCCCCAGAGATGTTCACACACATTCAAGTTTGAGAAGCCCCTCTTTGGTTTTACTCAGGTAGTCTTTGGAGAGCTCACTGGGAAGTTAGAGGGATCCTTTCCTCATCTGGGGGCTGAATTAGGACCATGTTAAATGGCTGGATATTAAAATCAATATTTGACTGAAGCCAAGGTTGAGGCCAAATGTCATCATTATAGGATGTCTGGGACACAACATTAAATTTGAAATTTTACCAATATTTAAAATATATATACTAGTATTATTTACATTTCAAAGTTCAAATTTCTGTAATTTGACCTAATTCAGGAACAGTATTTCTTCAGTACTGCCAGTTTCTAGATTGCTCCTTCAGGTACTCTGCTTTATCTTAGTATAGTAAGCAGATGCTTCCTTCTACTGATGTCACTGGAGAAACAGATATGAATTTTGAAAAACTTATGACTTAAACTTATTAAATATCTAAAAATATTAATAAAATTTTTAAGGTGATTTGTTTTAATGATATGAATGCTAGTGCAGAAATAATTCTAAAAAGTTAGAATCATAATCTTATCTATGCTTTGCTATTCTGCTTTATATTATTTAAATTTTCATAAACACTGTTGATTCCAAAAGTACATAATATTCTCCTCAGAGTTATCTAATTCATTCTTTTAATATCGTTACTGTCTTCTTAACTACTCATCCAACTTTCTGAAATAAAAAAAAAATGGTTTCACCTAAGATGAAGGGTATTTAAAGAGCTCATCAATTATATCACATTCTAGCAACAAAAACTACACAATTATATCTCAACTGATTGATAGAATTTCTACATATAAAACAGATTTTTACCATAAAGGATATCTTGAGTATTTTCCTATATATAAAGAAACTAAGTATTCAGATATTAGCAAAAATCTGAAAAACATTCTTTGTACTCTTCATGGTTTAATTGCTGATTATGTAAAATGGTAACCTGCTGTAATCACATTGTCACTGATCATGCACAATTTCTGGGTTACCAGAAATGATACTGAAGTATACATTTAGCTTAAGATGAAGCTGTGGACTCAGTTTTGGCTGAACAATAGACTAAAGCCAAATTTCACTGCTTCTCCTAGTCATTATAGAAGTGACAGTTTTATGTCATGCCTAGTAGAGCATTTTATTAGCAACACCAGTGGTTGTAATTTTTATGACAAATATATGTATATAATTATATATATTTACATATATCTATATATTACCATGTGCTTTAGTTTTTTAATGTATCCAACTTTATTCACTTTGATTTCAAAAACAGAGGAAATTGAAAATCTTTTCCTCAATAAAACTATATATAGCAAAAATTTTAAAAGAAAATATTTTCCTCTTCTATTTTTGTTAAGTAATATAAGCTTTTTCCAAACACACCCATATTGCCAGAATTAATTAATCTTTTATTTAGAGCAAAAACTTTTTAGCCAGTTTACAAAACATTGAAGGTGTTTGTTTGTTCAGGTGTACTTTGGATGTTGGCACTGGATGCTTTGTATTTGGTCATTTTTTTAATTGCTTCTATACTGACCTCTTAAAATTTTAAGTTCTACATTTTGAAACTATATTCAATCTTGTGTATAACTTCTTAATCATTAAAAAAGACTACTTGATTTTTCTAAAATTAAATATGTTCTGTTTTTCAAATTTTCGTGGTCCAATTTTAAGTCCTACTTTTGAATTCTAGAAACTGCACATTTGAAAATATAAATAAAATTTCTTATATTCTTGGAAAGCTCCACTACTCTTCTGAGAAAATTCTGTATTTATCATTTTGATTGCCATTATGATACCTTTGATGGTCAGTTGGACCACCAGTAGGAGATAAGGAACAATGATATACTTCAAATTGAGTATTTAATAATCATTCCCATGCCAGCTAATTAACTAAATTTCTGAGCTAAAGTGTTATATAGATTTCTGTGACAAATGAAAAAAGTGAGATTATGTGGCTAAGCATTGATCTGACAGAGAATCAAGACAAATTATCATCTATACAAATTGACAAGTATCTAAAGCAATGCAATCAATACAATGATAATAAAGGAGAATGTGGAAATGCCAGATGGCTATCAGCTACCGTGCCAACAATATTGGCCGTCAAATGACCAAAAACGATGCAAATTGCATTTATTTTATTATAAATAGTGATATTTGCATTGGGGTTGAAAATGAATAGGAAAGTTAAGCCATCCTTAGTAGTGATCATTGCAAAAATGAAATGAAAGCAAGAAGTAGTAAATGTTAAGCAATGGGAACATTAGATGTTCAAGACTAGCCCAGGAATCAGCTAAATTCAGAGTTTCTTACATCAAAGATGTAGACAAAAGATTATGGGTTGTTGTCCACCCTTGTGCTGTATTGACTGTGTATTGAGAATTATGAATGCATTTTTTTTTACATTAGCAAGTGAACTTTGACAGCATAGGGATGATTATAATACAAATCCATCAATTGGGGTTTACTCGTAGAAGTAAATGTAGAAGTCAATATGTGCACCAAAAAATGATGGCCAATGGGGGAAGGGGGTGGTAAAATAGAATCAGGAAGTCACCATGTTATCTGAGATGTTATCAATAGCTTTTACAATTTATCTACTATATATCTTAATTTTTATTATTTAAGAATAGTTAATGAACAATGTTATATTATTTCAGGGGTACAACATAATGATTTGACAATTCTATACATTACACAATGCTCACCATGATATGTGTAGTTACCTTCTGTCATCATATGATGTTATTACAATATTATTGACTATACTCCCTATGCTGCTATTTTTTAAATCTCTGTGACTTATTTATTTTATAACTGGAAGCTTGTATCACTTAATCCCCTTCACCAAATGATTTTTTTAATATACATAAGGTGACCAAATTGATATTGATCCTTTTTATCACAGTGGCATGAACTATATTCCAGTTTATACATAGTTGATTTTGAGTAGATGAGTTTTTGTTTGTTCAGAAAAATATGCTTTATATATATTTATATATATAAATATAAATATAAACATGCTTTTTATATTTATATATATAACATGCTTTATATATTTATATATATATAAATATGCTATATATATATATAGATATATATATATATACACACACATATATGATTTTCCTAATACATTATTATAATTGTTTCTGGTACAAACCTATGTAGTGGAACATAGCATTTACTGTCTTCTTGATAAACACTACTTATTTAATTGGGTCAGGGTCATAAATACTGCTTCCAGTACTTTCATTCAGAACAGCTAAAAGGGGCCCATAGATGGCCTGAGTGTCCTCACAAATCTTTGTATAGAAAAGGCCCAGAGACCCCTATCCTCTAAAGCAATGGGCTGTATCACTACATGGTAGGATGACTATAAAATTTATTGTCCAAACGGAGACACTTTTGAAAGTGAAAGGGAGCGCTATTAATAATTACACCTGGACAACAGGCATAAACTACAACTGTCCTGGGCAAACCAGGATGTATGGTCATCCTATTACATGGAGACAGTACAATGATGTATGGACAGGATCTTTCAAACCTAGAATGTAACTTGGTTCAAGATTTTTTCTGAGCTAAAGTATCTTGTGTTGCCTGTGTAGTTCTGTTTCCTCATAGCTAGGCTATTACAAACTCTTCTTTCTCCCATTTTGAAAGAAATATAAGCTATCATCTATCTTAGATGCTGTTTAGATGCTGAGGATAATTTGAAGATGAAATGTATTATAGTATTGGTCATTATTTTCACTCCATATGCTAGTGCTTTCTTGATATTGGTAAGAGTTTCTGAAGAGCTCTAAGTGGTTTTTTTTTTCTCAGAATTCATTTTAATAAGTTCTTAATATGATTTTAGTTATCATTTTATTAGTTTCTAATTTTATTGAGTTATTATAAGAAAAAGTAATCTTTTAAATATTTTAAGCTTTATATTGTGGCCAAATTAAACATATAAAGGGAATGTAGGTTCTCTGTTCAGGGGATGTATCTATTAAAATCAATTATTATTCAGTTCTTCTAGGACTTCACTTACATTTTGTTTATTAGATCGTCAAATTCTGAAAGAGATGTACTAAAGTTTCATACTCTATTCAACACTTTATTGTACTTCCAACAGTTTTTGTTTAATATCTTTAGTTTACCATATTGTTAATATATGAAATCAACCCACTGATGTGTGTGTGGGTATTAAAGGCTGCTTATATACTTTTTCCATGAATTGCAATTTTTATCATTATATAATGTCACTGTTTATCCTTTTTGGTGCTTTTAAACTTATAATCTGCCTTATTATATATCCATTCTTGTTTTCTCTTATTTGCATTTGTCTGGTGTCACTTTGTCCATTCTCTTATTTGTAATCTTTTTTTAATTGCTGAATTTTATTTATGTGTATCAGTCTAGATAGAAAAAACTATGCTACTGTAACAAATTAATCCTGACATTTCAGAGACTTAAAAAGAGCAAAGTGTATTTTTGTCTTTCACTCTATCCAATAAAGTTTTTCCTTTTTTACTATTTTTTACTTTCCCACTCGGTTGGTTTCCATCTGTCAACTCAATAATCCAGGCTGTTTCAATCTTGTGTTTCTGCCTCTCAACTTGAGGAGTCAGTGTTCACTGTGGCAGGAGGAGAAAAAGCTGGTGCCCATACTTTCCTATTAAATTATTTGGCCCACAGCCCATTTTAGCCCACTGGCTAAAACTAGTCATGTGACCTACTGAATAGCAAGAGACCTGGGAATGTAGTCTTCCATGCACCGCCCCCCCCCCACCAAAAGAGAAGAATCTAATAATGCTGAATGGTTTTAATGTCTATCACAATGTGTTTCTTGCAGATAAAATACAGCTATTTTAAAAAAAGAGTTAAATAGAATATCTTTCATGAAAGTTCATTTTCTTCACATTTAGTAAGTGAATGATATGCTTGATTTTATATACATTTGTGTTCCATTTTCCTTATTTCTTGTTGGTCAAGCTATTTTTTTTACTTCCTTTTGTTCTTTTTTCCTTTCTTTTTTTTGCAATCCATAAATCTATTTTTTCCTTTCTCTGTTTTTATATATAACCAGAAACATGTATGTCTGCTGATATCTGGAAAAAAGATACCAACTTGCTCATCCACAGAGTCGCACCTGCTGTATTAGTTTGCCAGGGCTGCTGTAACACAGTGTCAGAAACTGGGTGACTTAAACAACAGAAATTTATTAACCTGCAGTTCTGGAGGCTAAAGCCTGAAATCAAGATGTCAGCAGAGTTGGGTTGTGAGGGAGAATCTGTTCCATTCCTCAGGGCTACCTTCCGGAGGTTGCCGGCAGTCTTTGGCATTCCCTGACTTGTAGATACATCACCCCAGTGTGTGCCTTCCTCTTCACATAGCCTTCTCCCTGTCTACTTATATAAGTAATTATTTATTATTATAAATAATAATTCTATGAGATATAAATAATATAGAAATAATAATATATATATAGGTCATCTGCATCTTGATTTTCTTCTTGGCAGCTTGTATGATTCTCTCTTTATCCTTAGAGTTTGGGAATGTTGGGAGATTATCTGTTCTCCTTAATATAATCTAGAAAGTTAGTGAGCCCATCAATCTGAAGACTCAAGGACATTCTTCATCTCAGGAAAATTGTCTTCAGAGACTATTTTAAGTTTTTCATTATCTTTCTCTTTTTTCTTTTCATTATCTTTTCTCCTTTTTTTCTCTCTGAATTCCTGTTGTTCTAATGTGCGGACTTGTTTGGTGTACGTCTAGGATTGCCTAGGCCACTCACCTGGGCTCCTACAACGTGTGGCAAGCCTGGTGTCAGTGTGGCTGGACTGCCTTTGTGCTTCTTACTATGATTGCAGAATGCACCTCAGCAACAAGCACAGGGGAACTTCAAAAAAAAAAAAAAGAAAAAGATAAAGATTTATTAGTCACAGGTTCTGGAGGATATGCAGCATACTCAAGGGACACACGGGGAGATTTCAGGTAGGGAGAGAAAGGGTGTGGACGTTGGGGCTGTGCCTTTATTGGGTAGGTGGGGTGCCTAGGGATTTAAAATCTCGCTCTATACTGATGAATTTAAAATATAAGAATGGGAATTAGGGCATGGGAAGGGAGGCTTGCTCAAGGAGTCAGTTATCTAGGTCACCCAGAGCTTCCTAAGAGGGGAACTTCCTGAAAGAGGGAGGTCTGGCTGGCGATATGTTTATCCAAAATGGATGTCTTTGAAATGGATGCCTCCATAGTCAAAAAGCTTAATGTCAGTCACTTGTATTACAGGTTTCCTGGATCTGTCTTTCAAATATCTTACCTTTTCCCTCAGGATTTTTATTCTTTTATGATTTTTCTCTGAGCATTGGGAATTTATCATGTGGCAGAGAAGTCATAAATGATCATTTTTTTCAAGTCATTTGTTGAGTTAATTTAAATGATTTTATTACTTTTGTTCATATTTTCATTAAATCCCCCATCATTTCTGTTTCACTGATTGTGTGTTCTGATTGTTCTTCATTGTTTCAGTTGTTGGTGCCCCTTAGATAAATTGCTGTTTCTATTTTTTTGGCTTACCAATGCTCGGGTTGTATTAACCATGTTTCTAGCTTCTGTAAACTTGATGTTTTAACATCTGCCCTACATGCATGTGCCAGACATGGCTGCTCTGGACAACCCAATAATATGCCTGAGTCACTGTTCCTTGGCTTCCTGCCTCTCTTGTCACCCCTCCTACTTGGGAGGAGTCCCACTCCCAGGCATGCTTTTACAACGCAGTCCAACCAGTCCAGAGTTCTCCTTCTTTATTAGGCTCTCATACTTTGGACCACTATACACTTGTCCTAACCACGCCAAACCCCAGTACCTGACAACTAGGGAGAGCCCCTATGCCCCAGCGCCCACTGAAATCATTCAAACTATCCAGTCTTAAGCCTGCTTACCCTGCCTCATCCATTCCTTCCCAAGGAAACTATAATAAAGGTGCTTGCCCACAGTACCCCCTCTATCTCTGCCTCTTCACTGACCCCAGTGCTTCCCTGTGTGATCCCCTCCTCTTGGGAACTCCTCAGGGTATGCCCTTTCCTTTTGGAGATTGTAAGTAACTATCTTCAAGTAGCAATAATTTCCTGCTCTTTTGGCCTTACTATACCTCAGATTTGCTATTAATACATGATATTTTAAAATAAGTCTAGCTGTTACAGTCTACCACACGTGGTGGATATGTCTGTGCTGTTGGTAACATTAGCCTGTTCGTCTGTCTCCTGCCAAGGCACCTGTTTGTCTCCTAGTCTCAGAGGAAAGGAAATGTCAGTACATCCATTCAGTTCTTAATCAACTTTTGTGGTCTGGCTTACTTAGCACGTGGCCTCTGTCACCTTGTTCCAGGCATCCACAGATCTCCAAGAGCCAACTGTCTCCAGGATCTGTTACTGCCAGAATTGCCTTCCAAATTTTAGCACTGTCCGTCCTGTGCTTGTCCAGGTCTCTGCACAGAGAACTGCATCTGGAACTCTCCACGTGCTCCATCAATGCCCTTTGGCTTTGGCTGAGGGAGGCAACAGTTTAGACTTGTGAGTGGAGACAGTCATGTATGGGGTGCTATATTTGGTCTCTGGAGCCACACTGACTAGGCTCAAATCCTAGCTGTGCTGCTTACTAACTATGCAACTTTAGTCATGTCCCTTAATCCCTCTGTGCCTCAGTTTTCTCATTTGTGAATGGATATGATAATGATAAGAATAGTACCTTCTTCAAAAGTTTGTTGTCTGAGTTATTACATCTAAAGCACTCTGTAGGCATTAGCTCTTGGTGTTATTTTCTATAATGTAGTCAGTCACACCTTTCTTAATGAAGTGAAAGGAATTAACAAAAAGAACACTTTTTTTTTTTTTTTTTACCTTATGACAGTTTTTTATTCCAGCAGAACTCTACACATCTATTGAGCAAACCTAAAGAAATGAAAGAATCAGGATAAAAAGTTTCCACCATTGTAATGACCATATTCAAAAGGACTTGAAAATACATGGCTGTGGGTGGCTTGGAGATAGAAACTTAAATCGCAAATTATTTGTTTGCTTCTGTTCTAAAAAATTAAATACATATGTTTTGAAGACAGACACATTTAAAAAGAATGATTTATGTATTTATTTTAGAGAGAGAAAGAAAGCAAGACAGTGAGCAGGGGGCGGGGAGGGGTGGCGGGGCAGAAGGAAAGGGAGAGAATCCCAAGCAGGCTGAGCAGAGCCCAACCTGAGGCTCAATCTCATTATCCTGAGATCATGACCTGAGCTGAAGTCAAGAGTCCAAGGCTTAACTGACTGAGCCACCTAGGCGCCCCTGAAGGCAGATACATTGTTTTTAAATGAGCAAAGGGCATGCATAAACATTGTGCAGAAGATTAAAAAGAAAAGAATGTAAACAACTAATGATTGTTAAACCTCAGTTAAGCTCTGGGGACCTGGGAATCAGGCAAGCTTTGGGTTCTTGGTGGAATATATCCATAATATATGCTTAGAAAATATGAAAGACAAGTAAAAAAAGAAAATAAACTGTCACTTATCCCACTATGTAGAAAGAACTATTGTTAGCATTTTAATCAATTACCTTCTCAGTTTTTTCTGTTTGTTTCATATATTTTATATGGTGATGCATAGACAGTCTTTTGAAATAAATTATTTGCACCTAGTATTGCACTATGAGCATAAAATACCATTTGAAAATGCATTTTTAAAAAGATTTTACTTATTTATTTGAGAGAGAGAGAGAACTAGTGGGGGGAGGGACAAAGGGAGAGGGACAAGCAGATTCCCCACTGAGTATGGAGCCTGGGACTCCATCTCAGGACCCTGAGATCATGACCTGAGTTGAAATCAGGAGTCGGATGCTTAACTGAGCCACCCAGGCACCCTTGAAAATATGTTTTTAAAATATATTATTTCTTTGTGTGCATTTAACAAAACATGTTTAGCTATTTTCCTATTGATGCATACTTAACTGTTTCCAAATTTTCACTGCTTAAAATAACACTGAGTTTGATGTCTTCACATTTTTAGCTTCCTTTTTGAAATTTTGTTTGAAAGTATGAGAAACCAACCTGAGTTTGCCTAAGGCCAAGGAGGGAGGGTGGTAGTAGAAGAATTTATTGGAAGATTGTGGGTATCTAACATTCAAAAAATTAAAGTTAAAATAATGGCTATCATTTTTTAACCTGTCAAGTTGAAATTGCTTCTTTTCCTAAATTATAATATTTAATGTTGACAAGGGTGTGATGAAAGAGACAACCTCAGCCAGTGTTGGGGTGGGGGAAAGGTGCTAATAGAACAGATTTTCTGCAAAGCAAATTGGCAATACTTTGAAAAGATTTCAACAATAATATTTTTTGACCAAGTAATTTTATGCTACTTATCTACTCTATGGAAGGAGGTAGATCTACTCAAATATTTCTGTATAACAAATTATAGTGAATTTTTTGGGAGAGTTGTTTGTCTAGCCATGTCCATTCTGCCTCTCTTCGTTTGGTATTGCACATTCATCAACTAACTGCCTATTGGGGAGTTTTCAGCATCCTGAAAATGTCTGTACCACCTTGCCTCTACCATGTAGCTTAGTTGCCTAAGGTGGGCATCTAGTGAAAACTGCCTCAGAGATTTCCCAAGAATTTGCACTATTGAAAGGAGTGGTGGCTGGCACTGGTGGTAGCAGAATTATATTAAAAGCAACACTAAATAGAAAGGTCCTTGGGATCCTTCCTACAAGATCCCAAGGCCTGCCTGGATTCCCATGGTCACCAAAGCATGGTTCAACATTATTTCAATAGCTGTTTATATTCTTTTCTTTTTATTCTTCTGCACAATGTTTATTCATGTTCTTTGCTCATGTAAAATTATATGTTTGCCTTTAAACATGTATATACTTTGTAAGAACAGAAGCAAACAAAAATTTGGGATTTAGGTTTATATCTCCTAGTCATCCACAGCCATTACTTTCAAATATTTTTGAGTATGGTGATTGTGATAGTAGAAACTTGTTGTCCTAATGGTTTCATTTCCTTAGGTCTGCTCAATAGATAGGTAGAGTCCTGTTAGAGTCTAAAATTGCCATGGGGTAAAAAAATAAAATTAAAAAAAAGTGTTCTTTTTGTTAATTCTTTTTGCTTCGTTAAGAAACCTTATAAAAAATGACAGCAATAGCTAACATGTGCATAGTGTTTTAGATGAAATAACTCATGCAACAAACTTATGAAGTAGGTACTATTCTTTGTTATCATAACTATTTTACAAATGAGAAAACTGAGGCACAGAGGGATTAAAGGACATGTCCAAAATTACACAGTTTATAAATAGCACGGCTAGGTTTTAAGCCTAGTGTGGCTCTGAGTCCAAAGTCTTAATTCACATGCCATGTGTTTTTCACAATAAAATAAATTTGTTTATGTAAAGAAGTTTTACACTTTTCATATACCCAACATCTGTTGGCATAGTTTAATATATTTACAATTAAAGAGAAGATCAGCCAGTGTGTTTGCTCTTTGAAAATATAAAATTGAGTATTTTACAATAAAAATTCAGAAGTTATAATTTGCTGTGGAGTTTTATTTTCCAGGCTAAAGATAACTATGAGGCAGTGTCATAGAGAAAAAGTCCAGGTTCTTCTCAGCTATGTGATTTTTGACAAGTAACATAAACATTAAAGTCAGACTTATTACCTGCAAGATAAATGTATCTGCTGTATTTACTTTCATGAGTTATTGAGGATATCAGATGAGATGGTTCATGAAAAGTTTTGTAAATTGAGATACCATATAAAATATAAGTTTGTATTATTATTAATATAGTTTGTGCCATTAGGGAGGAAATTACATAATTCTGTTGATTTGGGGAAAAGTTTTTAAAATTGATTTTAAGATAAGCAATATCACTTCTATTAGGAAATGGCACAAAAATATCATGTCAGGACTTGGGAGAAAACAGCTCGGGGGGTCAACACAAAAGTGGAAAATAAAACTATGGTTCTTATTTATTTCCCTCATCAGGAACCGTGCTGAAAAGTCAATGAATGTAAAATAAACAATGATGTTGGAAGAATTTCTTTTTGTATTTCAAAAGATGTTCTATGGCCTATCTATATTTTCAGGACCACTTTGGGATCTGTATGCTTAAATGATGACAGAAGATTTCACTTACAGTAGAATCTTTTACGATTCATAAAGCTTTGCTCTGCTTAAGAATAAATTAAAAGAAAATACTTCTTTTGGCAGTTCTGAATATTTTAATAGAGTAAAAATATATGTTAATTACCTATTCTGTTTCATTATCTGTGGCCTATTTTAATTTTAAGCAAGTTTTTTTTCCCTCCTACTCCCAAATTTCCATCAATGGCATTTTTTGGAATGTAAACTAATTGGATGTTTTTCAGTTCTTTTCTTCTCCACTGTTTTACAACATTGGACACCCTTGATCATTACCTGTTTGAACTTCTCTCCTTCCTTGGATTCTGCTTCCTTCTGAGGTTTCTTCCATTTTTCTCATTGGCTCTTCTTCCACACATGCCTTCAAAATTTATTTGCTGCTTTGGTAAGTAATCATCCTTCTGTGATCTCATAGACTACCATCAGTTCCACTCACATAAGATGCCCTGGTGGTATGTAGTTCTAGCTCAACTCTCCCGTATACCTACCTGCCTTCTTCATATATCTCTTTGCATAGTCCAACGGCATCTTAAACTTAACATACCTCAGGTGAAACTCATTACCAGTTTAGCACTGTTCTTTGGCTTTCTATATTTCCTGTTGTTGGTAATGGTACCACATAATCATGAAAATTCAAAAGCTTGGCATTATCTCAGATCCTTCTCCATTTCTCCTATGCCTTATCCACCACGCCCCACCTCTATTCACCTCCTAAATTTATCTCCAAGTCTAGTCTCTAGCTGGAGGCCAGTATGCTAATTAGGGTCAACATCCTCTCTCATCTTATAGGAACAAATAACTTCCCAACTGGTCTCTGCTACAATCTCCAACCACACTGTCAGTAGAGTAATTTTCCTAAAACACAGTTTTCATTCTACAGTTTCTTTATTCCAAAAACTTCCAGTGATTTTCAGCTCGATAGAGTATGCAATCAATATGAGGCTCTTTGTATAGATGTCCTTTTGCATCTTTCCACTCTCCCTAACTTGGACGTCACACAATATATACCCATGGCAACACTGATTTACTTCTCCTTCCCTAAACATGCCTCGTGCCCTTATATGTGGTCTTTCTCTGCCTGTGATTTATCTATCCCTATTCCCTGTCTGGTCAAGTCATGCCTAGTCATAAAGACCTAGTTCAAATGTCACTTTCTTGGTGATTTTCCTGAGCGGTCAGGTACTTCCTCAAGTTTTAAAATAATATTAGTAAGGCTGGTTTTCTAATCTCCATTATTTACTTACGTCTTTCTCCCTCCTCTAGCATGCTAGATTTTTGAGGGTCTCAAACCCTCTCTTCTTTTTCTACGTTGTCTCTTCCCTTTTATTCATTACTGTTCATTAGCAGATGTTCAGTGATAGTTTGATATGAATAAATAAAGGAAAGTGGAAAAAATGTAAATTGCAAAAAGACTACCCAATTGTAGGTTAATGTATTTGTGATATATGGTAAATTCCACCCTGCAAAGAAAAGATCAGTTCATCTTGCCAAACTTTGTGTAAGTTTTTTCATTTCTTATTGGATAGAACTACGTTAATTTGTTTCTGTGTATGAAAATTTTCATTAAAATTTCAGCATTAAGAAAATATAGAATAAATGCATCAAAACATCGAGGATAGTATATAATTTGGGCATAGTTTGCAATAAACATTCTTAATTAATTTATCATATAATGCCCAGGGAATGAGATATTATTGTACTGATGGAAACTACTCAGATGGTAAACTAGGTGAGGCATTGTTTTAAATGATTCAGGATGTGTTCTATTTATTTGCTAATTTTTTTTCTTCCTTAAACTTTTAACCAAATAGACAGTCTGTGTTTTCTGTTGAAAGAAAAAAGAAAGATCCAAATTTCTCTTGTCTGTTCTCTGTATAGTCTAGAAGGAACTCATGGGCATAATCTAAATGTCCTGACGACATGCTAATTGCATTCTGAAAATAGTTTCCACAATTGAGAACTTTAGTTCTAAAGATCAAACAATATCCTGAAGGGTGGTTTATTATTTTTTTTAAAGCATTGTTGAAAATGATTCTTTTATTTTTCTGAATTGGCCCTGTTTTATTCTTATTGACTCTTTGTCAGCAGGATTCTTCTTGGTCTTTTAATTTGCACTGCACAGCAGACATCACCTTCAGTGACCCTTGTTCTCCTACTCTGGCATGAAAGTTCAACAAATGCAAGATCTAAGAGATGACAGGCAACTGATAGATAATTTGCAGTTAAAGAAGTTTCTTAATTACAAACCTATTTTTAGGCAGTCACAGTGTTGAATAATGAGAATCTGACATCAAATGAACTAGACTTAAGAATCAATTTGCCAGATTCTAGTGCACATTTAATCTCTCCGAACCTCAGTTTTTTCATCTGTCAAATAGGCATTTCACAGTTTATTTAAATACGATGTTTCTAACAGTGAAGTACTATGCAGTTTAATCTAGTATTTTTATCGTGCCCATTGCAGTAGTATTACCAAATTGTAGTTTGGTATCTCTAATGAATTCACAGGTATGCATTTGTGTTCTTCTAATGTATATTTTTAAAAAAGAATTTATAGACTTGAGGACATGTAGTCCAAAACTTACAGTAAGTTCCATTAAAAAGTGGGAAAACAACAATTGGGGAAACAATGAGAGAATGAGCTTATGCAGTATTTTACCTACTTCAACACATATTCAGCAAACATTTATTGAACACTTATCATTTTGCATAAAATATTCTGTACTGAGTGATGTGTAGAATATGAGATCTTCTTAAACAGGTGGGTTCTCATCTTCTGGAAATATGCAATCCCATAAATTACTCATCATTCTTTAGGTGTTTTTCTCATCCAGCGTTTGTTTGTCATGGCCTTGAGGGCTTAAGTTCAGTACTTTTATCTAAAATATTTTCCCCCTACAGGTAAGCAATTATAAAACAATAGTTAGGGAAATATGAGCATTAAGATAAAATGCAATAAATGCCTTTCTGGTAAATTTGCAGCAAAGACATTCCACTTAGACAATTGGTAACAATTGTTTCTGAACTCTCTTTTTTTTTTCACAGTGTAAGACAAAATTATGTACACTTTTCAAAAACATTTCTGTTGGGGTTTGAGGCTGAACTCATCCTTTACTTTTGAATGAGTTGTCATGCAATTGAAAAATAAGACAGAAGAATCAGATTGATGAATATCAGTATGTCAGCTTTATTATTCAAAAGTCCTGGGAGAATGTGGCTTAAATCTGCAGTCAGTTAGGTTTCCTAACATTTCCCCATTTGCACATAGTCACCCAGAACCTTTGGCCCCTCTGGTTCCATTACAAGTCCCCTAGGGGTAACTTTTGCCATTGTAGACCTACTACAATGAAGAAACATATGAGAGCTTCCTGAGGACAGGTTCTCAGAAAGGGAAAAACGTAAAAGGGACAAATCAGGCAAGTCTGTTCCTTCTAAATCCGCTAATTAGTGAAGTAGCCCCTGCTCTGTTAGAAATGATGTAAAATAGCTCTATCTTCTGAAAAAACTTGAGGAAAATTGGATAAATAATCCCTCCTAAAGCCATCTCACAGGTTATCCATTCACAGTCCGCATGTCCTTGAAGTAACGCATAATGGATTTTTATTTGAAAAATGTGGGTATAGTTAAACACTCCTAATTTGGAGGTATCTAGAGTTGTGCTACATGTTTTTGGGTTCATGGTTCAAATGTAATCTTTCACGTTTTTATTAAAAAATTGTATGATTGCCGTGCCTGGGTGGCTCAGTTAAGTGTTGGACTCTTGATTTCTGCTCAGGTCATGATCTCAGGGTTGTGAGATCGAGCCCACTTGGGCTCTGCTCTGGGCATAAAGCCTGCTTAAGATTCTCTTTCTCCCCCTCCCTCTACCCTTCCCCTGCCTAAAAAATTGTATGATTTAAGCAGAAAGTCTTTCCTTTGCTGTCCCGCCTGCTGCTCCCTTGTGTATTCAATAAACTTCTGTCTCCTTTTAAAAAAAATTGTATGATTTTAAAGGCGGGAAGACTATAAAATATAACTAAATATATTTATAGGTAAGGGATTTAACTTTCATAAAATTTAGAAGGCTTGGCTGAAGGACATATACAATGACTTCGCTCCTAAACAGTCTTATTCATCTTCAAAGTCCTAGTGCCTGGTACAGTGCCTGCCTCTGTTTGTTAAATGAATGAATGAATGAATGAATGAATGAAGAGGCATGGTTCTAGTACTGATTTTGTTATTAACCTAAGTCTTTCGATATTATGTCACTGTTCCTGTGGGCAAGAAAGAAGAAAGCCAGAGTTTTCTCTGTACATTTGAAGAAACAAAACAGAGAATTCAGATAAACATTTATCAACTGAGTCATAGCCTTCAAGATATATTATGATATGGTTAAAACGTTAACTAGCTAGAGTGACTAGTCAATTATAATTGAAATTTTGTTTTCCAAGTTTTACTAAATTATGATTTATCGATGATACCCTAGAAGTTCATAAGGTCTTTTAAATAAATATTATGCAGACTTTTTTGGACAGTAAATTTCTTCACTAGAGATAAATACATGTGAATCAACAATTTCATTTTTTTTTTTTTTGTTTAAATTTTGAATCTCTGCTTTAGAGATAACTTGTTGATTACTCATGAAGACCAATGAAAACTTGTTTTCATGACCTTGGCTGTTTTTTTCAAGAACTGTGAAAAGTCTGAGGTCCTACCCTACTTGCAAGCAAAGTAAGTAGCTTGACACAGTTGTAGGATGCTGGCAGAAGACCCCAGGTTCCTCTGTTAGAGACAGAAAGACTTTATTACTTATGGCTAGCAAGTAGCATGAGTCTATTTGTATGAGTTCTCCTTATCCCTGGGACCCACAAAGGGCCCAGATGGATGTTTGTATAAGCCATGGGTTGTATTACAGGAGAGGGAACCTGGTTTTATAATGGGCAGTACACATACCTGTTCTTTGCTCTGGAGGAGACACTACCTCTAAACTCTAGGGCTGAAAGTACACTTGCACTTTACTCCAGAGAAAGATACTATCTTTGTCTTTCAAGGCTTTTTGCTACACAGGCACTTCCAAAAAGAGAGTCTGGAGTAAGTACTTGTCAGCGTTTTTTAAAGACGTGCAGAAACATGAAACACCCATGCTGAATCGTCTCTCGATGGCTTTCTGTTGAATTTAGGGAGACATATGGTGCAATGCCTCAACTCTTTATTGAGAACCTGTGTTATAAAACTTAGTATTAGATGTTGTGTGATGCACAGTGATGAGAAAGTTATGGCCCACGTACTCAAAGAGTAAAGCATGTGGTCACACACACATATTATAAAACACAGGCATGTAAGTGCTCTGTCTGGGGCAATTCATATAGAACTTAAAAAGTTGGAGCTTGATGTCAGAGAGTCTGGAATCACTATAGCACAGTAGGTAAGGGTTGGGGCTGAACTGCTTGAGTTTAAATCCAAGTCCCACCATTACCATCTTGCATGCAGTATTTACCCACCCTGCTCTTCACTTTCTTCATTGGTAAAATTTATATTAGTACCTATCTCGTAGGGTAGTTGGGGAGATTAAATGACTTACTCTGGGGAAGAGCCTAGAATAGTTTCTAAAACATGCTGTCTGTTCAAAAAATATTAGCTCTGTAAAATATAACTTCAATCATTTTTTATCACGTTAACCTTAGAAAAATTTACTTAACTTGCTTTCTGAGTCATGTTTTTCTCACTTATAGAACAGGAGTGATAATATCTCATTAGTGGACTCTTGAGTCATAAATTAAAAATATAATGAATATGCTTAATAAAGACTTAAAACTGGTAGCTGCTATTAATAAAGGGACATTACTACATATAATTCAAGGGATAGATTTGGCGGGTTTTTTTCTACCCTTTAAATTTCTTCTGATTCACAGCTGGTAGAGTAATGTAGCATGTGCAGGGTGGGGGTGGGGAGGAGAGAAAGCAACGTTGTAGTAGAAGTTGAGACCTGGTTCTATTCTTGATTTTGCTATTAATTAACTTATTCACAAAATATATTGACTGACCAATGTTTGGCAATAAATATGACAGAGTGCCTTGTTTTTAAAAAACTTACAGTAGTGGCTCAAGCCACTTGTATTCTTTTACGTAGCCTGGAGGAAGCAGAGGTGATCAGGAGGTCACATTTGACCTGAGCCATGGAAGGGGAGTCAGGACAATGTGAACAAAGGTACAGAGACCAAAAAACCAAATGCAGTGTGTTCTGAGAGAACACTTAAAAGTTCAGTGTAGCCCACTTAGAGTCTGGGGGACAGGTTGGATTGATCCGTGGAAGCCGTGTGGAGAAGGATCTAAATGCATTTAAGGGTTTTCCTTAATTCCACAGGCCTTGTGAAGCTATTAATGATCTTGCTGCGGCTGCTGCAGAGCAGAACTGGGGCAAGAACAGGACACTTAGAGAAAAATCACATTCTCAGCCTGATGATCCTGGAGACAAAACTGACCCAACCATTTTGTATTGTATTATATTAGTGAGTAAAAGGAAGTGCTCTGAACTTAATAAGCACTAGCACACCAAGCCCCTTCGTCATCTTCAGTAGTCATGGGCTGGAAGTACCCGAATAAGGCTCTCAAACATAAATACTGGCCATTGAGTTGGGGAAAGGAACTCATACTCTATCCTTCAGTAGCTCAGTGGTGAGCATATAGGGTGTGGCCAAGGATTAGAAGAGAACTGCTTTGATCTTTGGGAAATTTTACCCCTCCACCCACCCACTCCTCACCAGGTCATGAGGACCGGCAGTGGTTCTATTTTGCCATTTCATGTTAAAAATAATGCTCTGTGGGAGCTTATTTCTTAACACATGGGACACTTTTTAAAAAATGTTTACATGACTTTACAGTGTTCAGAGTTAGGTATTGAATTGCCAAATATGTAGATTGTATTGTAATGTTGTTACACCAGTCCCCAAACTCTAGCAAAAAATATTCTCATTAACTGCTATTACCTTCATCAAACATATAACCTCTCTGCAGGGCTCTAGCTCCCTAGGCAAGCCCATTATCAGCCTCCGCACTTCAAGCAAGTGCATAAGCACCAGCTGTCAACGGTGCTTTCAATCCAGCTGTCAAACCAGGTGTGGTAAGCTCAGCGCTGTGCTATGATGTTAATGATGGATTAATTAAGGCGGTGTGTGTGTGTGCATGCAATGGAATCTGGTGAGCAGTTCGTGCACTGCTTTTGGCTGGGGTTCTATGGTAGTCTTCAGTGTATTCCTTGGGGGCTTCCTCTCTCCTTGCCAACAGGTCTGTACACTCCGCTTCAAAAGCAAACAATCAGCTTATTTGAATTAAAAACAAAGAACCCCATGACTAATTCACCAAAGCTCCTGATCTTGACAGAGAAAGAACAGCACCGATTTGACAGATCACAAAAGGAGGTGGAGGTGTTCTTTTCCTCCTTACTTTTGCAGAGTAGACTAAGCTATAGGTGCATTGCTTATGCTTCATAAACCAGTGACCTGTTATGATATTCTTAGCTCATAAGATAATAGGATTTTGCAGTATTTAAATGTTTCATATAAACATTTTTTGGGGTGTGCGGTTTTTCAGGATGACTTTGTTGATGACACTGTTGGCCTTTAGAATCACCCCCCCCCCCCCGCCCACGAGTTGCCTCTTTATTATTGGTTAAGCTCCTTCTTTCAAGGTTGTCTGTATATCTTTCAGATACAGAGTTTTAAGCTACTGTCCCTATGTGGCTCACTAGTAGTGTCCTGTAACACATTGTTCAGGACTTGGGGACCTATTACCCAGGGACTCAAATGTTTTGTCTTAGAGTACACTCCATTGTATTTTGGATGAAAATTTCAGGCTTCCATTTCTTCATGATGGAATAATACCAATGTTAACAACAACTGCAATAATAATTACAATTAACTGACCACCTATTATGTGCAGGATTTTAAATACATTATGTACATAATCTCTTTATTAATCCAATTCATACAAGTTAAAGTTTAGAGAGAGTAAATAACTTGCCCAAAGTTATGTAGCTTATAATGAAGAATGTAATGCATTTGGAGAAAATAAATATTGAGGAAACATTAGGGATTTATTAGGAAGGAAAAGGAGAAGCCATGAGGAAACAAACCAGGGATGTGGACAACCCAGAGCCTTACAGGAACAATGGATGTTAGGAAACAATACAACCTTGTAGCTGCAGTACACATATCTTAAGTAGGGAGGTGGGATGTGGGAGTGTTGAGACATGGCATGAGAAGGAGTGTGAACTTGACTTTATTCTCCTTACAAAGAGGAACTGGTGAAAAGACACAATCAGTTTAGTTTTTAGAAGATAATGGCAATAAAGAGGATGCATTAAAGTGAGAGTATCTGGTAAGAGCATACCTTTAAGAAGTTGTACCATTGAGGTATACTCCTTACTGGGTGCCGAAAGCAAAGCATAAGGTGAGCAATGTACACTCGTTGCACTAGGATCTGCTCTAGGAAGCTGCTCGACCAGGAAACTGTCAGACATCTGGACATACAATATTATTATTGCCTCATAATGATAATAATAGCTAGTGTCTGAGTGACTAGTGCATGCCAGACACCACTTCGAGTTCTTTATAAGTGTTCATTCACTCAGTCCTCACAGGAAGCCTGTGAGATAGACTCAATGAAGCAGGGGTGCAGGTGATGACTTCATAGAGGGTGGCTTCCAGATTTGCTGTTTTGACAACAGAATAAGGTAGTATTTTAGGTAGATACTTTACTTTATTTCATTTTATTTATTAGCTACTTTAGTTTGCCACCCAGTAAAATAATGCAAATTTAGATTTTATATCTATCATCGTCAACAGGGTGTCATAATTTGTCTGGGAGCTCTCTGAAGAGGTATAGAATTCTGTAAACTGCACTTTTAGGGAGAAGTTCAACATTTGAGGAATGACAATTAGATCATATTATATCTGGATATCAAGGAAATATTTTATACACTACCTTACAAGTTCTCACCAGAAAAATAAATTCTGAATGGCTCGAATGTGCACTACTGTCAAGTGGATTTAAAACAGAGTGAAGGGACCCTAAGCAAAGGGTAATGATAGCAATAATAATGATAGATGGGAACGCATTGGGTTAGGATCAGGGTGCACAGTTGGCTGCTTTTATTTAAGATGTCTTGGTAATGTTAAAGCTGCAAAAGGCATTAATAAATGAGTATGTAGTGCTGTAATCTGAAATCCTTTTGCAGATATCTTGGTTCTTGCTCAATGTAATTATATATTGCTATTATTATTTAATTAAAGATAAAAAAATCACATCAATTAACCTACATGATATCTCAAGTATCACAAATATCTCAAGAACTGTCATTGGTTGTCTGTTTATTGTTATTCAAGCCAAGACCATTTAACTGCCAAAGTGAACAAATTCTTAGGAAGAAAGAAGAGAAATTCAAATGAACTTGACTTTCAGCCAACGATAGTAATTTTTTGCAACATTTTTGCCATTGGAACTCTCCAGAGTCTGAAGCCTTTAAACCTCCAACCTATGTTAACCAGTTTGTGCGTAGTTTAAAACAGTAATAACAGATACGTGAGAATGAATTTAAAAGCAAAGATGTGTTCGTTTTTAGAAAAGAAGATTGACTATAAAATAATATTAATGTGTATATGCAAATTGTCTTAGCTATGACTTCATAATTTGTAATGGTATTCAGCTTGACAATGTTTACACTTGTTAATGACTTCCTTTATGAGTGATAATTGATCTACTTCATTATCATATTAAATCCTTGATCATATGCCATTAGGTTTGATGTAATAAATGATCTGTGTGATTTTTAGTGTAATGAACTAATTAGACTAATTAAAATCAATATGTGTGCCAATATTATACTTTGAATCCAAATGCTCTTTCTTACTGTGTTGGCTTAAAATCAGCAACTCAGTAAAAAGGATCTAATGCTGATTTATGAGCACTTGAGGAACATGAGGCAGAATAAATTGCTTGTGGTAGTAGAGACAGCATTAGTGAAGTATAAGATACTAAGTGCATTGTAAGGTCAGCAATAAGGGTGTACTTACACACGTAGTTATATGGCACCTTAAACCTCCTCTTAATATATCAGAACATTTCAGCAAAATTATTTAGTTTAAATGCCAGTACGATTACTCTGCACTTGTTCATAAATAACATTGCAAAAATACAAGCATCCTGATTACATAATTAGTCAAATACCTAACAAAAATATACATATTTAGTTTGAAATATGTTTTTCAACAATTGATTTATTTTCTGTCAGAGTGGAGGAAATGCATTCTAAAGCAGAGGTTAAATAAAAATCAATGTGTAACTCTACAACCTTAAATCATCTATTATTCATTCAGAAATCTATAGAAATTATAAATGATAACTTTAGAGAACCTATAGATACATTCTTCAAAATTAACCTCGTATGTCACTTCTTTGAGGAATTCTTTCCTGGTTCTCAATATTATAATATGTCCCTCACTTAAATGCTAACCCAAATGCTTCTTCGTTCTTCATTCTTTTTTCTTTATTTATCAGATTTTTAATTTTTGATTGATTAATGATGATAAATTTCTGGACTGTAAACTTCATAAGAATGGGACCATATCTCTGAGTCTTCTAACACCGTGCCTTACTCACGAAAAGCAAAATCTGTTCCTTTAATTTTCTTTTAAAAATCCATGAGTTTATATGCTACTTCTAAATCTGGATAAATTTTAGATTATTTTAATGGAGGCTAAATATCATACCCCATTATTCAATAGATACTTGCTTTTTTTTTTTTTTTTTTTTAGATAGATAGCCATATTTTCTCCCCAGAGCCTGGCACATGCCTTCCATGTTTGTTTCCTTTGAGAGCCCGAAGAAGTTGAAAATACAAAAGGAAACTGAACTGGAATGTGAAACTTTGGGCTTATTCATGCTATGCCAAATCAACAGCTACTCACTTTTTCCCTTTTACTGGATATAAGAGTTTATAGCTATCACCAGTAAGTGGAACCACTATGTAATATCTTTGGATATTTTCTTTAAAGACTTTCTTGCTAGGTTTGTTTTACCTGTATCTCTGATGATTTAAATATAGGTAGGCATTTAATGTGAAAGTTTCACATTGGGAATAATCTTTAGTGATTTGACTGTGAGGCAACATAAAAGAGACTCTCAAGGCATTTTCTCCTGCCCATTCAGAACCTGTTTCTCCTATTTCTTTTTTCTTCACATTTCCCATGGCTTTCACTCATTATTTGTACATTCATTCATTCATTCATTCATTCATTCAAAAACAAACATATTTATTGAGACTTCATGCAAGGTACTATCTTGGTTCTCTGATAAAGAACATAGGACCCCTAGTCAAAACTATTTCTCATCTAGGAAGAAAGGTATGTACATAAGTAGTTCTAATCTAAAATGATATGTAATAAATTTTTGAGAGTCTCAAATTGCAAGTAAAACTCAAAGAGGGGCCAGTGACTTCTAGCAGGGTAACTTGGGAAGGCTTTGTAATGGAGGTAGCATTCAAACTGATCTTTGATGATTGGAAAGAACTTTGTCAGGTTGGGATAGGAAGTGACCATGCTAGATAATGAAAAGCATAATAATCTGCCTGTTCTAAAATGAGGTGAGCTGTTAGAATCCAGACTAACTAGATGGATGGGGGCAGTAGTTTAAAGTAGCACAAATATGAATTATAGATTATTTCTTTCTATTGCTTTTGAATATTTGAAATAATTGTGAATTTCATAAATTGATATCCAATAGAGATTCTAAGTAATTTTTTAAAAAAAATGAAGTGTAAGTGTAAGTAATATTGTAGGTTGTTCAGAACTTCTAACATATAATGAGAATCTTATGGAACACTGATTTCAAGCCATGGATTCTAATATGTTATCACATAAGAAAAGTGCAGTTTGCTAGATTTCCTTGGTGGTAGAAGGTAGGGATAAATGGTATCGACAGATACATTAAAAGGAGACTTGTAAGGAATGCTCTTAAATCTTAGGCAAAACCTCAATATCTAACATAGGCGAGCATGGATCTCCTCTCATTGAAACTAGGACCAATCCATTCTTTTATCTTGCTTCTCATTTCCAGAAACAGATTCTAAAGGCCACTTACTCCTCTGCTCAACACAGGAGGAAAAAACTTGTACAAGTAGTACTATTTAGTGTTATGATACGTGGAATTAGCTCAGAGCACTGGTAGCTCCAGGTGACCACTCAAAAATTTTATTATTATGGTTGTTGCTGTTATCTTTACATGGAAGTCTAGGAGAAGACTTTGAATACTCAGTTGTGACATTGTTGGGTTTTGTGATTTAAGCAAATAGCTTCAACTTTCAAAGTCCCAGCAACATTTTTAAAATGGAGGTTTTGAGCTAAACAAAAGCTGAGAGATTTTTTCCCTCCAGTTCTATTGTTCTACAATTCTGCTAGTGATAAGAGTATTTTAACTCTTATGGAGATAATCACATTTTTAAAAAATACCAGTTTTTAGGGAATAATCCTCTAGTGGAATTAAAAGAATGTGATACATTAAAACAATGTATTCATAAAATATAAATGGAATTTGGATATTTTGGGGGAATAATGTTTTGGGTAGGGAGACTGCTACATAGACAAGGTCTGCCTAGAATCTACTTACAGTCAGAACTAATGTTCTTACTGCATTCTTGGCTTTTTAATTTTAATTAATAACCCGCACAGTTCCCTAAATTGCCTCTCCTCCTGTCCCTTTTTGTCTATATCTGTTTCTCTGTATCTGTTTGTCTCTTGCTCTTCTCCTTTCTCTCAACAGATCCCTAGGCTGGAGAGGAGAGATTGTGTAAGCAAGATGCTTTACTTCATCTGACAATACTTTAAAATTTTTTCTAAATAGGCATACCTTTCAATCTAAACGTATTTATTCTGGTAGAGAATTTATCACTTATTTGCACTATTAAGTCTTCAAGGAACAGAAGCTACATTTTTTTTGTGTTTACTTAATGACTGTGATACGATTTTTTCACAATTGTTTACTAAATGTCCCTGGTCTGTTTTTCCAGGCTGTCCAGAGGTCTTTGACTTATAATTGTGGTTACTGAGAAAAATAGAGTAGCTGGGTATTTTGCTTCAGGGTTAGTCTCTGTCATTTGATTCCAATAAATGAAAATAGGCTTAATTAACAAAACAGCAGTAATACTGTCACTGTATGCTGATGGACTTTTGCATCCATTCCTTGTCCTGTGGTGGGTCAGAGGCAGGTTACGTATAGATGTTAAACTGCAAAGACTATTGCACTTAGGTCGTGACCTTAGTTGTGTGATCCAGAGCAGCTCACTGAAAAGTGAGGATGATAGCATCTTCCATGTTGTAGCATTGTAGGGATGATGTAAAATGCTATATGTAAAAGCAATGCATAAACCCAAAACATTATAAAAAATTAAGATTTTATTATTAATTCTTGCGACTGATAAATTTCATTTGCATATTTAAATCTTGAACAAAATACATAGTTTATATTGGGAAGATATGGAGGATGAAAGTTGAGAATTATAATCTGTGTACGAATGAGTGTAGATAATAAGAATAAACTTTTGGGGCACCTGGGTGGCTTAGATGGTTGCGAGTCTGCCTTTGGCTTGGGTCACGACCTCCAGGTGCTGGGATCCAACTCTGCCTCAGGCTCCCTGCTCAGTGGGGAGTCTGCTTCTCCCTCTCTCTCTCCCTCACCCCTGCTTATGCTCTCTGTCTCTCTCTCTGTGTCTCTCTATCGCAAATGAATAAATAAAATCTTAAAAAAAATAAGAATAAACTCTTTTCTGTAAAAGGGCATTAGCAATGAAAATAGGGGTTCTAGAAATAATGTATTTTATCCTATTTTGGATTGAGGTTGAATGATATGACTTGAATTTGCTACATGTTTATAAGTTTAAAAATGTTCAACCCTCTAATATCTAATGACTTCTATGTTCAAAGTAATATTTTATTAATTATTTTAAATTAATGGCATAAAACAGACAATTCTATATTTTTCTAGAAAATCAAATATATAAGAGAGAGAGAGAAAGAGAGACAGAAAGAAAGAATATGATGAACTTTATTCAGCATTCTAATACAGATGGTAAAGTTATACAATTTTATATATACCTACATATACTTTAATTCTGAATGGGCAAGTGTTGTTTTTACTTTTTGTCCAACAAAAATATTCAAAAAGATTTTGACCATACCCATAACTTTAATTTAATATATCTCACTTTTCAGTATTGGAACTTCTGTGGAAGTCAAGGAAAACTTTAATATTATATATTGTGGATCTTTAACATGTCATTCTAAACTCAAAATGTAGCTGGATTTGAGATATTTTTCAGTTGAACACCTACACTGAATTTTGTAGCATCTTAATTTTAATATGTTACTTTCAAAGAGACATTTTGCAAAAAGAATTCAAACCAAAAACATTTTATTGTTTTGTTAAATGTATGGTTTGTGCTTTTTAGGAGCAGATTTTATTTATTGATTTGTTTATTTATATAAAATATCATATTTATTTATTCCAGTGAGAGAGAGAGAGAGAGCAAGGGGTGGGAGGAGTGGAGGGAGAGGGAGAAGCAGACTCCACTCTGAGCACGGAGCCGGATGGAGGGCTCCATCTCAGGACCTTGAGGTCATGACCTGAGCCAAAACCAAGAGTCAGTTGTTTAACTGACTGAGTGACCCTGGTGCCCTGGGAGCAGATTTGTTTTTGATGAGTTTTTGTATTTATTTTAGTTCATAGATATCTTTTTTATCTTCTTTTGTATGCTATAAGTAGTATTTTGTGAATTTTTGAGACACACTGATTGTCAAATATATCAGTAGTTATGTCACTTTCAAGAGCTTTTCTTGATGACCCTCACGTAGGACCCGACCATTACCTTTCTGTGTCCACAAAGTGGACATCCCCACATGGGATGAAGTGTCATCCCATCTCTGTTCTGATAGTTATGAACAATTTCTACCCTTGTGTACATGACTGTATCTTGATAGTATATTCCAGGTTTCTTGGGGGCAGGGCTGTATCTCATTTTCCTCACTATTCCTGGTATCTAGATTTGAGCCTGGCATTTGGTAGTTGCTCAAACAGTGTTTTTGGAATGAAATAATGAAATAGGGAATAATATTTAAAAGATTCCATTTATTGCTGTTTACCAGAAAAGAAAGAATTCTAGCTTTCCAAAAACCTGTGTCTGACAAATATCAAATTCTTCACGTGTGTTCGCAACAAAGTCTTTTCATGTATTGACTCTATAACACGCCACTTGACTTTTTATATATAAAAGTCACTGAATATGTGTAACGTGTATTTCCCAGTATTATTGTAAGAGTTGAAGAAAAATTTAGCTGAGAAAAAATTTTATAAACTGTAAAATGCCATAGACATGTAATACTTAACAGAAGAAATTAGTAGAAGTGATCACAGTAAGTTATCACTGTCATTATTATTATTGGTTTATTCTAGTGAGATGTTCAATGCTCTGAAAATCAGCCTGGCTTCTTATCACCAAGTGCAAAATCATATTTATTCTCACCTTCATATCTGGAATACCTCCTCATTCCCTTGCTTATTCTGATCTTTATAGTTTTAATGAAGTTTGCATAAAATCCCTTGATGAATTTGTTAGCACTGACTTCACAGGGTATTGGTCATCTTTGTCTCTATTGTGTTTGATGCATAGAATCCATGTTTGCCCTTTTCCTGATAGTAACAACCTGAACATTTGTTTCAGTGTTGGAGTTATTAAGTTGCACTGCCCATACCTAGCTTGGGCATGTGAACCAAAGTAGGCCATTTCTTCTTAGAAGAAATGATTTGAGCTGATTGATTTTAGTGTCTTAGATTGGCCATTGTTCCTGCCACCTAGTTCCCTAAACCGTGTACTTTCTAATTCAGTTCTTTAGCTTCTTAAAAATCTTTTTAATGTACTGGGGACCATGCCATACCTTTTCTGATAAATCTCCTCTTGATAGAAGTTAATTTTGGTTATACATGAGTGAAAACCCTAACTGATACTAGGTCTATGTATCTGTTAGTATTATGATTATTTTTCCCTAATTAGAGGGAATGGTTGGCAGGAGTGTAATTTTTAACTCCTTTTGAATACTCAAAAGGCTTTCCCATTGTGTTTTCTTTTGTATATATGTGTACTTAGGTAATGCTGACTGAATAATTTATCAATAAATGATGACTGATTCAAGTAGAAATAGCAGGAACATGAACTTTAAATTTTATGGCTTATTTCCTGTGGCATTTAAATTATAATATCCACCTGCATTCACGCTGCTAAAGAGAATGACTCAAAGTAGCATAATTGAGAGGAAATTACTTTCACACTTCCACACTTTCCATGTTTAATAACAATCAGATACAAAATTGTTGTTTCCTAAAGTCAAAATAAGTATTAGAGGTTTATGATCCAGTCCTCTTGAGTTTAGAAATAACTTAAATTTCCAACTAGTAACATCACTATTTTTTTTTAGGCCACAAAATTAACACAATATTTAGGGCAGAATTCTGAAGCTGTTTTCTGATCAAAATGGTATCTGGTTGTGATTTCATTGTCTAGTTAGATTGTATTTTAGTTTTTGATACTTTTCATGGATAACGTTCTATTATCTTTTTTTTTTTTTTGCTTATTACCTATGTGTATATGAGGATAAAGGGAAACATAAATTATCATCTCATAAATTATGTTAATAAATTATGAACAGAAAAGATACCAGGAAGAAAAAAAAAGGAATAATATCATCCCTACATATGAATTCTGAAAATGAAGTGAAATTTTGCCTGAAAATTAGACAGGCCATATTTGGTGGCCTTTTAAATTACCTGATTTGGGAAGGTTAAAAGATTTTTTTCTCTTTGAAAACACATGTTAAAATAGGCTGCTCAACTTAAGGAGAACTTCGTGAAAAGTTCGGTGACTTTGTTTGTTGCCTGTGCCATTTTCATACTTCTATTGAATTATAGCCATATTGTGTTTATTTATGTTATGATTATTAGTATCATTATTTTAAATTTGTGTCTCACTGCTTGCAGACTTCCTCTTGATTGGTACAGTGTGACAACAGGTAATAGACACAATAGCAGTAAAACAGTCATCATCACTGCTGGGATGAGAAACCCCTCCTCTTTGCTTTTTTTAACCTTCCTCAGCTGGAAAGTTTTGACATCTGCTGGTTTGGGACATGGCTGAGCAGCTGTCAGCAGTGGGGTAGCTGCTTTCAGCAGCAGTTGGCGGGATGGCAGGGTGCCAGCTTGTACCATCTGTGCGCCTGACATTTCATTCTAATTAACAGTAGGGTTAATTGTTCTGGCAGGCTCAAATGTAGTGTCTAACATTACCCAAGGGAAACATGTACAAGTGCAGGAGTGGCAGGGAGCTGGGGACGGCATCGCTAACAAACCCATCGAGGGAGAGTGGTTAACAACTACCGATGATTTTACTAGCTGGCCACATGCAATAAGGTTGAGGTATTTTTTATTCTGATGAATTATGCCAAGCCTGTAATGATGTAGAAGGAATCAAGCTTAGAAAGGCTGAGACTGCTGCCTTAGGGCAATTGTGAGGGAACAATTTGCATGTTATTACTGCATATTCATACCTAATTGTGTTAGGCTTTGCTAATAGAGCAGAATGACAGTATGAAAAATCGAGCAACTGCTTTAGAGGCAACAAAGCCAATGTTTTTTTCTTCCTACAGTATGAGTGCTGAATGATCATTTAGACATTTAGTTGCTCAATATGACAAGTCTACCATTTGTTAGCTTGACATATTATAATTTATAAAGCAGTATTCTAATTTTACTTTTAGTTTATTCTTCTCATTTTATACAATATTCATGATAGCAATTTGAATGGGGATATTCATAGCTATTGTGAGTAGTTGTGATTCAAATAAAACTATATTTTGTATGAAGCATTACCATTGTTTTATGATGTATTAATTTTAATGTTTAAATAGCTTTTTCATATGTTAATACAACATAAACCAGGAGTTGATGAGAAATCCTTATTATAGTGGTGCTCATTCACATTGCTATAGTTAATGTCTCAACATTTCCATTTTATAAAGACCTATTTTTAGTGTGGCTTGGACAAAGAAATTGTCAGGTGGTACAGAGCCAAAAGTCTGCTGTTTTAGAAAAGTGACTATGTACAGATTCACTGAACTTAGTATCTGATTCTATCTTCTAAGCAGATAATATTCTTAAGAAATCTCAAGCACAGTAGTACATTTTTTATGTTAGCCCACAATGCCTTTTGAAATCTTTTTATGGAAACTCAGAGAAGACAAAGAATTGGAAAATGTAGCTTTAGAAATCTACATTTAAAAACTGGTAAGGTCTATCTTCATTCTAATTTTATTTCTTTTAGATTTGTAAGGCCATACTTGTATCCCCAAGTTGCCCCAATCTGATATTCAAATATCCATTCATTTCAAATTATAAGCCAGCTCTCTTATTGTATTGCCTGCTCTAAGAGTCCAAAAAAGTTTTAGGTCAAGTTAATGAATTGAAAAAAAAGTTTCAGTAGCTTTTCTGGCTATATTATAGTATAATAAAAGGTCTACATTCATTTCTTGTAATTTCTATTTTTTCAATTTCTAACATAATTAGTTCATAATTTATTCTAAACTTGCATTATATGGAGTGTTCAGAGTAAGTCAAAACTTTGCCACATGTTAGTTTGCTTTGTGTTTGTGTGTGTGTGTTTGCTGAAAACACAACTATTTTCCAGAGTGTATGTGGTTAGTTAAATAATATATAGTGTAAAATCTGTTCTAACTTGTATTTAAATTTCAAACCATGGAATTATATAAATACTACATATTTACAGCTTAATTATGTAGTAAAATATTAGAGGACTATAATTCAAACAGTATATGATATGGCTCAGTTAATTTATGAGACCCTAAATTTTGGCTATTCGTTGGTGATTTTATGGCTTTGGACATAGAAATTTAGTCCCCCACATAAGATGTGTTCTATATTTGTACATTTCTGAGTTGGAGGGTAAATAGAGACTTCTGTTAAATATATGAGTCATCTCTCAGTCAAGAATATACTCTTTACCCTCAGTGTGTTTTTGTCAGTTTTATACGTATTTTTTTTTTAAAGCGAAGGCTCATGTATCATTTTGGAATCTTTTTCTACTATATCATCTAAATTTGAGCAATTATAGAACAATTTAGTTGAAACCTAAGCTTAATAAGATTTCATAGACTGTAAGTCTGTTATCACAAAGACATCATGTTGCATCAGACTGTTTTTTTTTTTCCCTACCTATCTTTTGAAGGGTGAAAAGCAGAACATTATCAAATCAAAAACAAAAACAAAAACAACTCCCCACAAAGCCTCCCAGAGTCTGACTTGTATGAAACAGGTGTTCTATGCTAAAGCAGATCATGTTTCATGATTACAGAAATAGAAGTAACCATGTAGTATTTTAGCCTATTTCTTCTCCACCATCCTCGCCTAAGGTACTGGAGGCTCATACCTTCCAAATTAGACTATTTAGTGTTTGGACATCCTTAACTATAAGGGAGTGAGATATTTAATATGTTTTTCTCTAAAGGCAAAAGGAAGGTACTTGAGTTAGAATGATTTACCATTCCAAAATTAATAAACTTCAGACATAACCTGTATAGTTAAATTTTCAAAAGCTATCAACAATATAACATAGCCCATAATCTTTGAGGGGTATTATTTGTAAAGCAGAGTCTTTACTTTATATATCTTTATCTCTGTTTTAAAATTAAATTTTCTGAGTGAAAATGCATGGAGCCCTTTAAATGAGGAAAGAAAACTGCCACCCTAAAACCAATAAATATGTCTTATTTTACTTTATGAACCACAACCTTGATCCAGTTCCTGAAGTTTACTTCATTGTCACATCTATCATTATTATCAATGTCCAGAAGATTTTATTACTTGCTTTCGTTCCCATTTTCTTCTAGTGGCTACTCTATAATGAAAGGCTCAATGAATGTTGCCCCCTTCTCTCTAGGAAATAACAATAGAATAAAAGCAACATTTACTGAATGATTACCATGTGCCAGACGTGATTCTAAAATTCTGTGTTTCTTCATTTAAGCCTTACAACAACCCAGTAACATAGGTACCTTTGCTTTCACCACTTTTCAGAGGAGGAAGCAAGCTTAGCAGTAATGACTTGCCCAGAATCAGACAGGTAGTTAGTGAGGAGTCAGAATTACATCTGGAACAAGTTTCCTTAATCATTGCAATAGACACACTATCTAAACAGGTAAGTAGGACACAGAAAGAGGAAGATATAAATACATGAGAAACACTTTAAGAAATGTATATAGTTTACCTAAAATGTTAAAAGCATGTTTTGTTTATTGTAGAGAGAATGGAAATTCAGAAATTGTTTGTTCAGAAACTGAGAGAAGATATAAACCAAAGCTTTATACTTTATAACATGTCCAGACTTGGGAATTTCACAAAAGAGAAAACTGATGTGCTTTCAGCAGAGAACTAGGTATTGTCTAACGGTACCTATGAGGATTATTTTATTGTAAAAGGGTGTGCACATTTGATGAACTTTTATTGACTAAGCTCTTCTATAACTGTAGAAAACCAATAGTAATGCACATGATTTTTGTCCATAGTAATGCAGATTTTTTCCAGTAGAGAGACAATTGTTTTTTGCCCCACGAAATATAACTCCAAATGTTATATTTTATTGACAAACATTAGAAACTTCACATTTTTTCATATTAACAACTTTTACATCCATTAGCAAATTCATTTCAGTATTCTTGCCTGCATAGGTATATATATATACACACACACACATATACATATATATATATATATATATAAATATATACACATAGCACATATACATATGCTTTGGTAAGCATTATAAGGTTAACAAACAGAAAGACAGAAATTGGGGTGACTAAATTTTATTGGGTGCCCATTATGAGTCCAGGATTAGCTAAGCTCTTTTCATATATTAGCCATTTTAATCCTCACCATAATGCTATGTGGTAACTATCAATTTCCCCATTTTAAATGATGAGGTGAAGAGAGGAGTGAATCAATAATAGCTCTGATGTCCTGTGTTCCAACTAGTAAGGAAAGGAACAAGGGTCTGAATCTAAGTCTGTCTGACTCTACAACACTTGTTTCTAAGATCAGGACACAATATCAAAGATAAGTAAAACAGCTTAAATCAATATACTAATGATTAGCAGGGTAAAAATGCTCTTTTACAGAGAAAGGTAAATAACTGACAAAATGGCTGATATGTTCATTGATAAGGGCCATTGATAATGATAGTGCTCTTATAAAGAAATCACTAGAAAGCAACTGGATTTTCTGGAAACCAAAGGCCATTCTATCTTCATTGTCTTGACTGCTTCTTCATTTCCATAACAAGTATCATCTTTGTCTTCAACAATTTTCCAGCTAAATTTATCTGGGACTAACTCCTATATTCTATCTAAAACATTGATAGGACAGCCTCTGATAGGCAAAAGTAACCCAAATTTTATTGATTGATTGATTTTTCTTTTTTTTAGTTTTAAAAACCAAAATTTGTTAGGAAGTACATCATGATAGATATACCACGTAGAAGAAAGAGTGGATTATTTTTTTTTTAAAGATTTTATTTATTTATTGGAAAGAGAGAACACTAGAGGAGAGTGGGTTAGAGGGAGAGGGAGAAGCTGACTCCCCGCTGAGCAGGGAGCCTGATGTGGGGCTCACTTCCAGTAGATGGGGATCATGACCTGAGCCCAAGGCAGACGCTTAACCAAGTGAGCCACCCAGGTGCCCCAAGAATGGGTTATTCTTTGATAGATCTGCATTGGAATTCTGGGTCTAACACGTGTGGCCTATGTGAACATGGACATATTATTTAAAGATATTTAAAGACCTTAATTGCTCTATTCAAAAAACTGGAATGAGAAGTCCTATTTGGATTTGAGATAAGCTGGGTAAAAAAGTACTCACAAATATAAATAAGGCATTCAATAAATGGCACTTACATGTGTCAGTTTTGAGTGATATCTGGTCTTCAGAAAGGGCATCATTGTGTGAGTATTTCCTTTTATTCTAAAGTTTCAAGAGTTTAGCAAAATATCTTTGGACAAAGTATATTATATATACAGATATATATATGTGTGTATATATATATATATATGATCATTCTTTTTGTACATTAGTCAAACATTTCTGTTTTCTTTGAGAAAATATGCTTAAATTTCTAGTTTCTATATATGGACATTTAAGCCTATATAATTCTACAAGGAGATATTTATATGTATTTAAAATGAAAAATTATAGCATATATGTCTCAGTTCTCAAATATTTTCTGAATTTTAGCAAATTTTTTTCTGCCAAGTTAATTTAACAGATAATATCTAATGCTCACTGAATGTGTTTCTTATTATAAGTATTTTAGTTCCAGGAAAAAGGAAATGTTATTTGTAATTTATGATTACTTTTATGTATCTTGTTTATAATGTTTATAATGTTTATAATGATACTTTCAGTTGGTAATAAACATACATACAGGTGAGACTTATTGTGAGTGCATATTTTACTTAGTTATTTTCATTTTTAGAGTAATTGCATGCTTTTTTTTTTTTTTCGTGGCTTCACTTGAGCTTTCAAGAGATTTTGACTATCTAATGACATTCTAAAAAAACAAAATTCTTGCTATCAAACAGTGCATTAATTCATATTTGGTACATGGAAAGGCAAATTTAAGCTGATGTGAATTGTGCCTGTGGTGTGGAAGTATGGAAGGAAATGCATTACACAAGACTCATGACATTACTAAAATGCTATTTGTTAATTTTAAGTACCCTGTGTTCTACAAACAAGCAAAGAGATTATCAGAGTAAATTCTGCCTGTACCAATTAAAAGTTAATTCACAAAGATATTTCTTACAATGACAAGAATAGGATTAAATTCAGTGACCCCATGCATGAAGCTTATTTTTTGGTACATTATTAATATCGTTGGTTAACTTTTTCATGGTATAATATAAACAACATTTTTCTTGCTGTGGTTTTCAATCTAAGGTAACCCCTAGTTCTTGAGGCCTAATCAACCTGAAGGAACACTGAAGAGACAGACATAATCGCCAAATTAATCATTTTTGAGCCCCAACAGGCTGAAACATTGAGATTCCAAGCCTTCCAACTCTCTTGTTCCCCTGACAGAATCCCAGGAGATTCACAAAGCCTCCTGGTGGATGTGAAAATTACCTTGATGTTGCTCTTTGCTTTGTAACCTGGTCACTCTAATCTGCAATCTTGTTGTCCCTGTCACTTACACTGTGGTGTCTGACTGCAACGTTGCCCTCAGGGCTGACCTCGCTGTCACCGTCCAAGTTACTCGCTTTGAATTCATAGTTCCTCCTGCAATTAGCTCTTCTGCCCCTCCTCTTCTTCTTCCTCCTCCTTGTCTTCCTTTCTCTTTCTCTTCCCCCTCCTCGCCCTCTTTTTTTCTCCTCTACTTCCTCTTCCTTCTCCTTCCTTTCCCTCACACCCTCCCTCTTCCCTGCTGTCCTCCTTCCTACCCATTTTCTCTTTCTCCTCCTCTGCCTCTTCCTCCTTCTCTCCCTCTTAATCTCCCTCCTTACCCTTCCTGCTTCTTCCACCACCCCCCACCTTCCTACCCCCACCCCCCAATTTCTTTATTCTTCTCTTCTTTCTCCTCACTTTCATTCCTCTTTTTGAAAGCTGGTCTTAATGAGGTTCCAGAAGAGAAAGGATACAATGAGGAAGTCATATCAACTATATAAAATAAATGTATTGAAAAAGACGGAACATAATTTTATATTTTTTGAGGTGTAAGTACAGTGGCATAAATGTTTTTAACACAGTTGCTTTCTGCAAAGGCCCAGGGGACAAAATTAAGGTCTATCACACAGCGTCCAGAACTTTCTCACGAGAGCTACTGAATATGAAGGATAGTATGCACTAAATGAGTAACCTTGATCAGAACCTCCACAAGGATTAGTTTCCAGCCACTCAAGATTTTAAAGCTCAAAACTAGGAACAAGTGAGCGCTCAGTTTGGTCTGGTTTGAGGTCATAAGTTTAATGATGAAGTGTGAACCTCTCCCAGATGCTGACCATTTTAATGGTAGGATGAAGCCCCAACGCTCCAACAGTCTTCATCATGATCTCTAGCCTTTCTGGTTATCTGAAGTTCATTCTCTTTGTATTCCCTGGAAGGACTCTTGGGAACAATATCCCACAAATCCTTGCATTTCATAACAGGTCATCTGAGGTTTCATGTTTAAAGACAGGTTTGGTTTGAATATAAAATTTGTGGATCCTCTTTTATTTTCCTCAATATTTAAAATGTGTTACTCCATTGACTTCTAGCATAAAGTGTTAACTTTTGAAAAGTTTAATAGCAGTCTGATTTCCTTTCCTTTTAAGAGATGATCTTTTTGCTGGGAAACAAGAAAGATCTTTGAAGTCTAACAGTTTTGTGAGAATATATCTTGGTGTTGAGCTTTTTAGGTCAATTTCCAGGTGAGTAGTTTCAGGTTTTTCATTTCTGGGAATTTTTCGTGAGTTATGGTTTTCAGGATTTTTTATATTCCCTTGCTGTAGGTTTTCTCTTTGGGGATCATTATGTGTCTACTGAATTTTCATAATTTCCATATTTATCATATCTCAAATCCTTAATTTTTTTAGATTTATTTATTTCAGAGAGAGAGCATGCCAGAGCATGAGTGGGGGGGAGGGGCAAAGGAAGAGACTCTTTAAGCAGAGTCCCTGCTGAGAGTGGGGTCTGACATGGGGCTCCATCCCACAACCCATGAGATCACGACCTGAGCCAAAACCAAGAGCTGGATGCTAAACCAGCTGAGCCACCCAGGCACCCCTCTCAAATCCTTATTGTTACATCTTCATTTCTTTTGCTTTTGAACATTTTTCTCCTTTCTACCTTTTACTTTTCTGAAGGCATCATCTATTGTGCTTATTTGCTATTTCATTTCACTCCATTTTATTATTTAATCTCTGAGGTAATATATTCTTTTACTTTCAGTTCTGGCCTAAGTGTTGTCATCCATATTTTCACATCTTGCTATTTTACAAACATCTTATTTCAGAGATTTTCTAGCTAATCATGTGTATTTATTGTTTATGCATTTCTTTTTTTTTTTAAGCTCACTTTGGAATGTTAAATTATAGTTTTTACTTCCTTTGTAGGCATGACTTACTGGCTGGCTTTTAGCTTTTATATGTAGGAGCATTATAATTTATAATTTACAAATGAAAATTGGGAATCTACACAATGATTTTATCTTGTTCATTTTTTAAAATAAAATAAGTACATGAATGTACTTTCAGAAAGGAGAGTTGGGTCATGATCTTTTTATTAGCTCATGGCTCCAGAGCTTCGTTTTCATAAAGTGATGAAAATATATGGCCTTTTAGTGCCCCACTTTGCTTAAAGTAAGGCTGTGTATCTTCTTATAGACTTTTCTCTTCTGTATTTCCTTGCCATACGTCGAAATTTTTAGTATTTACTATTTCTAGTTATGTTCTAAACATGAGTAAAATATGGTTTTATTTGTTCCTTATACTGGTGTGTGTTTTTGAACTAAGTATAAAATCCATACATTTCTGCATAAATGTGCTCTAGCAAAATTTATAGTATCACCAAAAAAAGGTGACCTTACCTTTGTGTTTTTAAACTAAATTTACAATAGCATTCATAATAATTTTACATGTTTAAACAGCAGCATAATGAATGTCTAACATTTGTGGTATTATTCCATGAATTGGTTGACAAAAATCAAATCAATTTTGGAAGTGACCTATAATTTTATTTGAAGCAGTTAGTAACACATATACCAACAGGGACATAAACTAAAATTACTGTAATACTGGATCCAACATATTAACAGCCATTGCTTACTTTTCCAATTGAGCTTAAGAAAGCTTGCATTTGAAATTGAGTGAATTTAATTTAAAAACACAATTATTTGATCTAAATCAAAAGTCATGCTTCACAGGGAAGTATGAAAATGCACTTCTTGTGACTTCTTTGTTAAACTGTAGTCTTCAGCATGGTCTTAAAATAACTTTAAACTTGGAACAAGATGCTAATGGTTCTTTGGTAAATTTGTGTGTTTTGGTTTTCATGTAGTTGTGATAACCTTAGGACTCTCAGTGAATAGCATGTATCCATACATTTCGTGAAAGTTAATGCCCATCATCAACCTTTTGAGACACATAAATTCTGTATTTAACTTTTCATGAAACATAAGCATTCATATTTTTTATTTCATTATCAAAAGGGTTTATTTGCAAAAAATAAAAGTTATGCATTTCTACCATACAATAAATGGCAGAATTACTGAAGTTGGTGCCTCCCAACTAATATCTATAGAGTCTATAGTACAGCTTATAGTGTGTGTGTATGTATATATACACACACATATGTATAGTATAGTACTCAATCTCTATATCTTACAAACATATCTGATGATTTCCCTTCCACCAGCTTTGCACCAACTGGTGGCCTGGCAGTGTGGTGTATCTTATACGCCAAAACATGAGACAAGGCAAAACTAGCTGGTATGTAAATGGCGTGCCAAAACCCAGCATCGGGGGTGCCTGGGTGGCTCAGTCGTTAAGCATCTGCCTTCAGCCCAGGGCATGATCCCAGGGTCCTGGGATCCAGCCCCGCATCGGGCTCCCTCCTCCACTGGGAGCCTGCTTCTTCCTCTCCCACTCCCCATGCTTGTGTCCCTCTCTCGCTGGCTGTGTGTCTCTCTGTCAAATAAATTAATTAAAATCTTTAAAACAAACAGACAAACAAACAAAAAACAAAGGACCCAGCATCAAATACTTCTCTCTTCACCTGTGGACCCTGGAAAGGGCCTTCAGCTACTCCCCTCAGAGCATATTTATCAGTAATACCTGGCATGTTTTCCTAGAATGTGTATTATTAGTTACATTGAATCTGGGAAGGATCAAGTAAAGCTAATATAACTAAATTCATTGCATATACATCTCTCATAACAACGGATAGACCATGGAAGTTTCTGGAAGTACAGATATATTTTACTTAATTTAATGCAACTATTGGATATCATTGAAAAACATGAAACAAACAAGATACTTCCTAAACCAGACAAACACCAGAACAATTGGTGTAAGCTGGGACATTCATTCCCGACCAAACTGGAATGTGTGGTCAACATGTCATATATTGAGTTCTATATGCATGGCTATGGGCTATGTTTCTGGTCTTCCCATTCCCTTCTGGACTATTGCCTGAGCTGATGGCCCAGAGAAGCTGCCACCTGTGTTTGTTCAGACCAGGAGCCCAGCTGCCCTGGGCTTCTGTCGTGGTTCCTGTTGGGACTCTGATTTTATAGACATGTCTATCTTGGTTTTGATCCCAGGTGAATTTTTGGTTTTCTCTTTTTATATTTTATCAATCACTATTAAGTATTTGGGGCATAGTGCAAGTGTCAAAATAGATTTATTTGCTATCTTGAGTAGAACTCTCAGATTTTTTTCAGCGAAAATCCTTATTTTTTTTACATTGTGTAATATAAAAAATGCCAAAGAATAAAACATCTCTTTTATAAATTAATATAAATTCATCACCAAATTACTTACCAAATCGTCACCTTTAATTAACAAAGACTTACTTAGAGGTTCTAATGTCTTTAAAAAAATGAAATAAAAATTTTAGAAAAACATTATTAATTTGAAAGAATTACACTAAAATGGAAATAAATTTACTTTGACCATTTTTATCCATATATTTAGCTTGCATTATAAAAATATTTTTTTGGAATAACAATAATTCTGGTTGTTGCAAAGCTAAACTTTAAATTTTCTTACCAGCATGTAACTAGAAATTTAACTTCTCTTACTTCACACCAAGCATGCATTTCTTCTATGATCATATTAAGCATATTAAATATGAAAATATGTGGACTAGTGAACATAGAATCACCTGAACAAAATAATAATGAGAAATCTAATTGTTAACAAATTGTGTGCTTTACCCTTTGCTATACTTGAAGAATTTTTTAATGGAATACTTTAAAGTGATTATGAATTTGAATAATTTATGTTATACAATAAGAGGAACATATTAGTTTTTAATAATAAAACCCACATTCATGCTTTTCTCCTATTAATAATGGAAATATAAAATTTTCAAATAATTATTCAATTTGTGGATTTTTAAAAATATTATATTTCTGATATAAATTGGAGCTACAGGTTTTGAAGGATTTGGAAGTATATCATTTGGTTGCAGTAAGCTGGCTCAGTCCTTCATTTCATACAGTTAAATAAAAATAGTGATTATTATGATTGAATAACAGAATTTGGATATGATATGAAGTCATTCTTATAGGAAATAGTGTGATTAATGTCCTGAATTTGTAATGCTCAAGTTAACAGCAGTTATTTTGGTTTGAAAATAGTGTTCTCGATATGATGAGCAATAGGAAGATAGGAAACAAAGATGGGAGACTGATTATGGAAGACCTTAAATGTAGACAAAGGTCTTTGGCCTTTATTCCATGGACCAATGGGAGGATAAAAAGTTTTTTATTTAAGAGAATATTATAATCAGATTTGTTATTCAATGAGAGAAATATGTTGGAAAAGGAAGTTGAGAGACCATTTAGAAAGTCAGCATTCTATGAAAGGTAAAGAGAGGGGTGTTTGTGGAAATACAGAAGAGAATAGATAGAAAAATAGTGTGGAGCTAAAATGAGAAAGTAAATGAGAGGCCTCATAAAGGGAATATTTAAAAAGGAAAAAGATTGATTTTTGAGCCTGGGTGATGGTGTCAACAAGAGAAATCAGTAGCATACAAATAAGTACAGTTAGAGAATGAAGATGATGGGCTCAGCGTTGAACAAGTTTAATTTGTGGTATTGGCAGGTTGTAGAGATGATTGCCGTTAGGCTGTTGAAAATGTGACTGCATGTTTGTTTCTTCAGATGAACACTTGCAAAAGCAATCTAAAGCTTCCCTTAAAATCTGAGAGTAAATTATCTTAGCATCACTGTTGGGAAACCCAACCAAAATATCATTTATAAAATATGTATTTTACAGTACACCTCTTATTCTTATTTAAATTCTAATACAAAGGACTCACTGTATATTCAGTAAGCATTTGAGCGAGCTTGAGAGATTAGTTGGGATTCAGCATTTATACCACCACAACTTAGTTCCATTGCCAGGCCTGGGGACTACTTAAATCCAGGACCAACCACAATGCTTGGAATATGGTAGATCCTCATGGATGAGGATGAAAGGATCAGTGGATCAATGAGCACATTTGTGATTTTTTAAAACTTTGGGCATCATTTATGTTTCCTCTTTTGGTGTAGTGTTAGAAGAGAATCTGATAGGAAAAAATGATGAAAGTTTGAAAAAAAATTAGATTGCTCAAATATAACTAGAATATCCTTGGTTGGACAGATTGAAGCACAGAAGGCATTTAAGGTTGGTCTGCTGATTTATGAAGGTGCAGTGTTTTTTCATTGCCTTATTTACATAACTACATGAAATATAAAGGGAATGAATGGTATACATTATATATTCTTTAGTAAAATATGAAGCCATGTTATTATTAGAATTAAATATTTCCCCAGAATAATCGTCAGTGTCATTATGTCCATCCATGTAGGTATTTAGTTGCCAATGACAACTGGAAAAAAAAAGTCAATATGTTTTTTAAGATTATATGATTTATATATATTTCTGCCTGATTTCAGGAAGAAGTCAGAAGAGACTGTAGTGAGTCCTTTATATTTTTTGGGTCTCTAGTCTATCCTGCTTTGCATTCATTGGAGTCCATTTTCGATGCTTGAGTGTGACATCATAGAGCTGGTAGTAAGTCTCATGATCTCCTACAAAGCAGTTGCAAGTCAAGAGACAGAAATAGTAGTAGTTTATAAGGTCTGATGCTGTACCAAAATACTATCAGAATTGTGAAAGTGTTATGAGTTGAATTGCGTCCTCCCTCCTCACACATAAAAGATTATGCTGAAGTCTTAACCCCTAGTACGTCAGAATGTGGCCTTATTTGGAAGTAGGGTCATTGCAGATGTAATTAGTTAAAATGAGGATACACTGGAAAAGGGAGGGCTCCTAATCCAGTATAACTGGTGTCCTTATAAGAAGAAGGCAATGTGAAGATAGAGGCACACAGGAAGAATGTCATGTGATGATAAAAGCAGAGATTGGAAATGTGCAGCAGGAAGCCAGGGAATGCCAAAGATACCTAGCAAACCAGCAGAAGCTAGTATGCGGCAAGAAAAGTTTCCCTTGCAGGTTTCAGAGAGTGTGACTGCTCACACCTTGATCTAGCCTCCAGAACTGGAAGACAATACAAGTCTGTATTTTAAGGCACCAGTTTATATTGCTTCATTATGGAAGCCCCAGGAAACTAAGATGAAGAGTAAAATACATTGTGGGGTATATCATGTCGTTGTTTTTAGTGACTTGAATGTCTATATTACCTTTTCATGGAAGTGACAGCTGCATATGGGTGGACACAAGCTTGTACTTTGAGAATTTCCTGTGTTTTGGGAAACTATGACCCAAATACCAGGTTAGTATTCTAACAATGTCCCTTGACATTTATTTCCAGATATTTCTTGTCAACTCCATCTTCTATTTGTTTTTAAAAGGTGCAGCTACTGTTAAGAACATACCAAGTTCTGTTCCCATGAATCATTTAATGCCATTGGAGAGTAGGCCTAAGGAGATGGCATATCAAATTCACTTTAGGTTTAAGCAGCTTGGCAATAGTTTTTGAAAGGAATGGTTGGGTGGAGTTTTCTGCGATAATGAGAATCTATCATATATTATGAAAAATGACATATTTATTACTATTCATACTCATTAGTTATTATGTAAAATCTTTTGACATGAAAAATTTGGTCATTAATACTTCCCTTGCTTGAATTTTGAGATATATTAATTAATTTTGATTTCTTTGGGCTATGCAAGTTAAATAATTATTTTGGGGAAATTTTTTTTGTATGATATTCTTACAGACAATCCCAATATCCATTGAATATTCCCCTTACATTTTATTTTTCTAGAAATATATGGACATGAACCTTAATTTCACAGATTTCCTATTGGAGAATATTATTAAAAACTCATCAATAACCCAACAACTAGTTAATAAATAATAAATGCCATTTATCTTTTTAATATCTTTTAATACCTGTTCCAGACTGTTTTATGTGAAAGATTTCTATTTCCTCCATGACTCTTTTCCTGTCCATTGCTAGCTTTAGAAGAAAAATAACTATTTCAAGATTTTCTCAGACTAAACTGGAAATTTTGTATATCCTGGTTCCTCTGAAAACATGTTCTTGCCTACAATTATCTCTAGCTTGATATTTGATGCTGTTACAGAGATGACAAATACTCGTTTCTTCAATTCTTCTATCTTTGTAGATAGAGAATTTTAAAGAATTTGGGAACACTTAAGTTGTAGAAACTATGACATCATGTACTGTTAATACCATTGATCTCTCTTCTGTACGTAAATAAGAAAAATGCACTGAATAATGGTTCCTTTCCATATCTGTGTGTGTGTGAGTGTGTGTGTGTGTGAATAACTGATGTGTATAGCTCTCACTCACACAAAAGTACTGAATGAAATATCTCTTTTTTTAAGAAAGGAAAGTACCAATGATTTTGATACATTTTGAAGGTCAGTAATGTTCAGCATAGAGCAATATGCGGAGAACAATAGCTCCTTAGAGAGTGGAAAACATGGTACTCTCATTATCCATAATCTCAGCTGGTCACCATAGTAACAGCATTTTATTTTCCAAGATGTAAGCCTTTATAGTTCTGTAGAATTCACTTCCTAGGCCTCCAGACACATCAGCGGCATCTAGTGGCTGAGGCCTCCGCTGAAATGCTTGCGCTTTACCGCTTGCTATGTTGCATTGAAAAACTGATGGCATGCGCATGTGGCTGACTATGCTTATATTTTTCAGTCGTCATGATGGGTGACTAGAATTTTTCAGAGAGATATTTGTGGGTTGCCTACAAAGAAGGTTGAAAATGTAAGCAAAAGGAAATTATTTTTTACTAGTTCTCCTATTGTAAAGAATTTTGCGGGCGATTTGGGGAGTGTAGAGGCATTGTGTATTCTCCATCCAAATATAGAAGGAAGTTGGAAAGGTGCAGTTTCCTGAGATAATGAAATGAGTGCTCAGAGAATGTATAGGACTACTCTCTGAGACCCTTAGATTTGTTAAAGATTCAAAGAGTTTATTAATGAATTCTGAGAGTAATGAAATCATGTTTACCCACTTTCATTTTCTGATCATGTATTTGTCCTTTGTGATTTTTAGAAACTTATATAATAGCGGTTATTATACATTTCAGATATATAATTACATTTCTGAAATACATGAAATTTATTTCAGAGTGAAACCTAATTTGGATAGTGAATGGGGCAATTCAGAAATTTTATTTGATGTCCAGGGAGGTAGTATGGAGTTCATAAAAGGCATGCACACTGGGTTGAGACCCAGGTATAGTCCTGCTTCTACCACATCCTAGATAATAAGTATTCTCGAGCAAAAGCTACAGTTGTGGTTCTCAACTTTGGCTGCATATTAGGAGAAAATGTCAGTACTCATACTCCATCCTGGACCAATTAAAACAGAATCTCCAGGAGAAGGGCTTGAGCATGACTTGAAAAAAACAAAACAAAACAAAACAAAACAAAACAAAACAAAAAATCTGAGTAACCACATTTCAAAATCTCCTGAGGAGCTTTTTTAACAATATACCATCATTGGTCTAACTTGAAACTTATTCCTAGTTGTGTGAGGCACTGACCATCAGCAGCACTTGGGAAGTTGTTAGGAATTAATACACATTTGAGAAGTTGGAGAAGTAATGAAAACCCATAGAGATTCTAATTCGTAAAGTCTGAGGTGAGCCTTGGAATTTGTTGTTGTTTTTGCTGTTGTTTTAAAGTTGGATGTTTCTGTGTCTGTTTAGCTTCCTGTTGTAACTGAAGCTATTACCTGAAAGTTACCAGGAGGGTTCAAAAAAGACACTTAGACTGCAATGCACTGTGTAAATGTTACTCATTTATTCATTAAGTTAACCAATATTTACTGAGTACCTATTATGTTCCAAGTGCGGTAAGAGGGATACACGAAAGAGCTGAGACATGGATGATGGGCAGGGTTGAAATCAGTCTTGGAAGTAGGTACTTCTCAGTTTATAAATGCTTTTCTTAAATTATTCTTTTGCTTATCTTAGGAATAGTACAGAAATTTTAACATAAAAGAACCTGAAAAAATGTTTTTTTAAAATTCATAAAATGAGAGTTAAATGTTTATTGTGTACCCAAATCTGTACTTATCTTAGTGAAATTATTTTTTAAAGGAATAGATAACATTTCCTGCCTTTAAGAAATGTACATTTTAGATGGATTGTTAGAGCATATTAATAAAGTAACCAAAGCATAATACTGGAATGAAATTGTATGGAACTAATTATACATTTTTTAGTGATGATATAAATTTTTGAGAAAGGTGATTAGGTTTTTTTGATATGGAGAATTGTGTGCAGGAGATTTATTGAGAAGCTCTCTTGGGAACAACATCTGTGAGGGAATGAGAAAAGCAGGACTGAGCAGAGGGAGTTACCGTAATGAGATGTATTCATACCAGATAACTCATCTCACTCTACAGGGAACTCTGATGTTAAGACGGTCCTTTAATGATGTCCCCAATTGAGGCCAGGACAAGCCTTTGTTCCCCTGCATCAGCCAGTGCTGGATGTGGGCTGCCTCCAGGAAGAGGGTGTACACTTGGGTAAAGCAACCCCATTTGGCTAAGGGCAACTCTCAAGGGAGGTCTCAACTCTGTGGCCCCAGCAGCCAATACTCAAGGCATCTAGCAGAGTGAATTCTTCATTTCTGAAGGGTGGATTCTGAACAGTGAATCACATTGATTCCAAAACACAGACCAGTTAAAAAATACTAAGTGTTTCCCTCAATTGGACTTTCAGGTCATCTCCTACACAGACCCATTCCACATTTCAAGACTTATCTTTTGGCACTCTCTGAATAAAATCTTTTGCCCTAGCAAAGTTGGCAAGCTATAATCTTCCTGGAGCATGTCTCACACCGTCTCATGCTCACACTTTTGTTCTCTTCTGATCACTTGCCTGAAATTTCCTGGACTGTTTTTTTTTCTTTTTTTTCACCTTTCTTGGCCAACTAATTAGTTTAACAATTGATTTAAGTACCATTTTGCTTATGAAAACACCTAAGATAGGCTTCTCAAACTTGAATGTGCTTATAAATCACAAGATTTGGGCATCTGCTAAAATGCACATTCCCATTCAGTAGGTCTGGAGTAGAGTGTGACGGTCTGGTAGTCATTGAAGAAATCTGCCTTGTCATTACTTTACTAGTACTTTTATCTGTAGTATCTTTTATTGCATATAACTTAGCCTTTTGTAGAGTGCTTTTATTTTGTATTAGTATAAGTTAATTTACATCATAGCAGTTGCATCTGATATATATGTATTTCTCACAGCACTTAGCATAGTGCTAGTGTTTATTAAGGACTCTAAATATCTGTTGATTGATTTTGAAAGAAAGGACTAACAGGTAGTTAATGATTTTTCAAGCTGAGCATGTGAGCTTTCAGGGTTTTGTAATGTTATGCCTTCTGAATGAGAACTACTGGCAATGACTTTTTCTGGGGGCCTGTAAAGCTGTCCTTTTTCCGCTCTTCCCCACCCCGAGCTGACCATCACATCAGATCCGGAAAAAAGTTGCCATGTCTTTACAAATGCTCAAGGGCACAGAAAATTAAAAAAAAAAAAATGCAGCTAAAGACTCAGATGTTCTTAATTTCCCGTATTGTAAACCTAGCTTCTCTATTTCCTCTAGCTTCCAAAGAACAGTGAAATAATACATCCAGTGATACTTGTCAATGGCCCATTCCTGTTTTTGGTGAGAAGCAAACACTTTATGTCTACAGGGCATCAACCAAAGAATAGTTTCAAGCCTATTTCTAGGTAATACTTGGCATTAACATTTGATTGATAGTTCTAACTAAATGGCTGTTCTAATATTTTTATCCTTATTAATTCTGTTTCTCCATTTAAATCCCTATTCACCGTCTATATACTCTCATTATTTTATTGCTTTACTCTTGGTAAAAATGAACACTAGGAACTATAGCTCTTTCCTTGACTGATTTTAAATAAATTAATTAGAATGGGTACTTGCATAATCTAGAAATTGTATGTGTTGGGGATAAGCATGTTGAAACTTCTCATTAAATAATCCGTAAGTCATAAGTTTGCTGCTGAACCCGTGTCTGTTAATGATGTAATGCTTCACGACTGACTGACTTGGCAACCTTGTCCAGGTGGATGTTTTGCTTTTGTGATCATTATAATTTTATATGTATTGGTATAAAGTTATTGGTATTCAAACTATGAAAGAATTCTAAAGATGTTTCTCAGTATGCTTCAAATTCTTTGGGAAGCCAAGAGAGTTAACACTAAATATTTGATGAGGTACAATAATTCGAAAGAACTCTAATAAGCCCTTTTAGTCAAAGACTACAGAATTGTGATGAGTATTTCTTGTTACTGGTTGACAGCATATGTATACTCATAAATTGGTTATTTTGTTGGAAACTTGAGCAGCAAGCATAGCTGTGCATATTGATGCTATTATACAAATCAAATATGTTTAAAGAGACTGGGTTAACAGAGTCTCAATATTAAAAGGCTATGGTTGACTCTTTCTCTTGGTCTTAATTTCTGTGTCTCTTTATAATTGATTAATGTTCATTGGTAGACTGAGTATGAATAATTTATGATTCACATAGCTGCTGGCTTATTAATTGTTTAATTTCAGAGAAAGTAACTATATATTAAGGAAATTCAAGTTGTCACTCTGAGTCTCCAAGTGAATTTATACACTTTGTTACTGTATAGTCCAGAAATAGTGTATCAGACATACACTCTGTATTTTCTACAGTGCTTAAAAAGAAGAATACTAATGAAATGTTGAAGAGATTTTTAAAAGTAAAAAAGAGCAGATAACTTGGCATGCGTGAGGACTGCATGCTCTGAGGTTTTTTTCTCCTCTCTATACATTTTCTTCTGCTTCAGTGATTCCATGTAATATGCCAACCATAAAATGAAGTTAATTGATGAATGATGCTTATTCTTTAGAAGAAAACATAATTAAATATAGGAAAAGAAAGTTGTAATTAACTTTAGATATATTACAATTTCTTTGGAGCTTGAGCAAATGATTTTAATTCTGAGAAATTAAAATACATGATAAATTTGCTTTCTTTAGCAGCATGCATTGAAAAACATTGCTGTCTTAAAAACACATAGTATTCTTATAATGGTAATAATTTTATTTGTCTCTACATTTATTGCTGAAAATCAAAGGCTAGTATAAATTGCATTAAAATGAATGTTGATAGCCTTTTCTTGTTTGGTGCAATATTTTCAAATAAACCTAAAAGATGAAAATTTTAATTGGTATCAAAGTGATCTTCATTGAAGTTCAACAATATAAATTTGAAACTTCTACTTTCCTGAAACATAACTTTTAATATTCAAGGACAGAATTTTGAGAAATGGTCAATAAGATTGATTTTGTCTATCTTTAAAATATTTTGACTATGTGATAAAAGTCAGTTTCATATTAGGAAGTGCAAGTAATGCTTTTTCTAAGGTGAAGTCTATTTGGGTATGGGAGGAGAAGAAATAGAATAATTTTAATGAATTCTCCTACTACTCATCTCTTTCATGCATTTAGCATGAAATCATTCCAGAGCTCTGGATGAGTTTCTATAGAGACCACAGTGCTAAGCTGTGGAAGGGAGCCTGAGCTTAATGTTGGCACTATAGTAAACATTTCCCCTTTCATGTATCCCTTTAGAGATTTGGGAAGAAAGAGGAACACAGAATGATATGTGATCTTATAAAATGAAAGAGAAAAGAACAAAATAATATGTATATATTGAGAAAGGAGGAATGAATGGCATTTTAGTTATCTTGGTTATGTTTGAACAGGTCTCACTTTTCCTGGTAGACTGAGATCCTTAAGGGCATGATGGCCCATGTTTAATTTAGCTTTGTATAATATATTTTTTTCATGAATAAAATATGGTTGTGGGCTGACATCTGCTTAGATCTCTACAATGTCATATCTAAATCATTTCTACTTCACCTAATGTTAGACTCACTTCCTCTTACTTTGCTCTCTTATATTAGTGAATATCCTCAACATCATGCAGGCCCATCTCTTATACACATCAACTTAAAAATTAAGGCATTCTTTTTACTCTTTTGCTCAAGGCTAAACATTGCATTGGTGCAATTGATTGCTTTCTCCAGAGCATTGCTCTATCATTTATTTTCTCTCTTACTTTAAGGACTTTTCCCTCTCCTGTGGCTACTTCCAAGCTTGATAATAAGCTTGCTGTCCAGCCATAATAAAACAATTAAGTGAAAAAATTAATAAATTAGCCGATTTTGAGCAGGTGTCTTAGCTTCAGCTATTACTACATCTCTCCTCTTCCTGGATCATCTAAGTTTTTTTTTTTTTAAGGATTTTATTTATTAATTTGGGAGACAGAGAGCATGAGTGGGGAGAGGGGCAGAGAGAGAGGGGCAGAGGGAGAGGGAGTAGCAGACTCCCCACTGAGCACGAAGCAGGGCTCCACCCCAGGACCCCAGGACCCCAGGAGCAGGACCTGAGCCAAAGGCAGATGCTTAATGGACTGAGCCACCCGGTTGCCCCTGGATCATCTAACTTTTTAAAGAAAGTCATTATGCTGTTTCCATTTCTTTTCTTCAAATTCGTTTCTCAATGTATTGCAGACTGATTTTACTCTTGTTGATGCTCTGATAAAGATCACCCTTGACTTCTAGATTCTCAGATCCAGTGGTTACTCTTTTTAGCCCTGTCTTCCTGGATTCCCTTGCTGAATGTGGCATTTTGATACCCTTATTTTTAGAATTTCTTTTTAAATTATAAATGAGACTTAAACAAATTTTTCTTCCCCCCCCCCTTTTTTTAGCCAAGTGTGTGTTTTGTTTAGTTGCTCTAGATTTCTCCTTTGTGACTTGTCTATGCATATGCTCATATGCTTTGTTCATTTTCTTACTGATTTGCAGTATATTTAGAATATACTTCAGATTCTGATTTGTTGTTATTGATATGAATTGCAAATACTTTCTTCTAGTTAAATATGGGATTTTTCTTCAAGGAATTGACCATAGATTTTAACTTCTCTATTTCTTTTCATTTCATCAGTGTTTATGTCTTATATTTTTATTTCCTTCACTTCTTTGACTTATTTTTTTTTAATTTGGAGTGAAATTGTATATAACATTATAATAGTTTCAGGTGCAAAACATAATAATTTTATGTTTGTATACACTGCAAAGCAAATGCTGCAATAAGTCTAGTTACCATCTGTCATCATATAATTGACCGCCTTCACACATTTTGTCCACTGTAACTCCCTTCCCCTCTAATAGCCACTAATCTGTTCTCTGCATCTATGTGTTTTGCTTTGTTTATTTGTGGACTTTTTTTAGATTCCAAATATAATAAGTGAAGTCATACAGCATTTGTCTTTCTCTGTCTGACTTAGCATAGTGCCCTCAAGGTCATTCATGTCACAGATACCAAGATTTTCTTCTTTTTTATGACTGAGTAGCATTTGAGGAACCTCCATACTATTTTCCATAGTGACTGCATCAACTGATATTCCCATTGATAATGAGTGAATATTCCTTTTCTCCATATCCTCTCCAGTACTTGTTATTTTTTGTCTTTTTTGATAATAGCCAACCTAACAGGTGTGAGGTGATGTATCACTGTGGTTTTGATTTGCATTTCCCTAATAGTGATGTTGAACATTCTTTTATGTACCTTTTGGCCATCTGTATGTCTTCTTTGGAAGAATGTCTATTTAGATCTTCTGCCCATTTTTAATCAGATGATGATGATGATTGCTGTTGAGTTGAGTTCTTTTTGTATTTTGGATATTAACCCCCTATCAGATACATGATATGTAAATATTTTCTTCCATTCAGTAGGTTGCCTTTTTAGTTTGTTGATAGTTTCCTCTGCTGTGCAGATGCTTTTTAGTTTGATGTAGTCACACTTGTTTATTTTTGCTTTTGTTCCATTTGCTTTTGGAGTTAGATGCAAAAATTCAGTGCTTTCATTCTTTATTACTTTAATATGCTTCTTCCCATTTTCTTTATTCTTTCATACTGAAACTCATATTAAAGATATGTTGGAACTCATAATTCTATTCTCTAGGCCTTTTAACTTCACCATTCTATTTTTTAAAATTTCTTTTGCTATCTTTGTTCATTCAGGTAATTTTCACAGACTATTTTCCAGGTAGCTAACTTTCACTTTAGCTGCTTCTAATTGTTTCTAATTGACCATAATTTTTAAAATTAAAACAACTGCATGTTTCAGTGTTTAAAAAACAGTACAATTGTGTTTCATTCCTTTTAAAATACCCTTGTTCCTTTATATGATTTCACACAATGTTTATTCTTTATACTTTAATCACTTTAAAATTTTTCATTTTATGCAATCTCTATCATACTGTTTTATTTTCTGCATTTCTTAGAGTCTATTACTGTCAATTGCATCTAACTATTCTTTGTTATTATTTCCTATTGCGTTTTATTATCTTAGCTTGCTTATCTTCAGCAAGACTGTGTGTATGTGTGTAAGTGTGTGGTTATCCTGAGCATGTATTTCTGTGGTATGGGCTAGTTTTGTTTCTGTCATATGTCTCAGAAGTAACAGTAGCCTGAGTGGGAATTCCCATGCCATGCCGCTCACATGAATTTAAATCCCAAAGTCATTTAAGTTGCAAGCCTGTGATTAGAATTATTTAAGATTACTTTTCTTTTTTCTATTCCTGTGTTTTTAGGTAATTTTTTTCTAGATTACTTCTTCAATGAAGATATGGTATGCTCAGAGACCAGGCTTAATATATCCCAACTCCATATTTGTCAGGATCCTAAGTTTTTTTCCCTTTCACTATGTGGTTACTGTATCTAAATGCCAAACTTATTATACTGACAAGGCCTCTGGCCCTATAACCTGACATAGATGGGGTAGGAAGTCATGTACTGACTGACCTGTTTTGTTTTTTTTTTCCCAGCCAAATATGTTGGCATGTCTATTGTTTATCTTTTGAATGTCTTTTTTTGATGATTTAAAAAATTGAAGTGTAATTGACATACATTATATTAATTTTAGATGTATAACATAATGATTTTATATTTGCATATATTGTGAAATGATCAACACAATAGGTCTAGTTAACATCTGTCACCATAGTAAGCACAGAAATTTTTTTTTCTTGTGATGAGAACTTTTAAGATCTATTCTCTCAGCAATTTTCAAATATGTAGTGCAGTATTATTAACTATGGTCACCATGCTATATATTATTATATCCCCATGACTTATTTATTTTATAACTGGAAATTTGTACCTTTTGACTCCTTTCACCTGTTTTGCCCAACCCTCCACTCCCCACCTCTGGCAACCACCAATCTGTTCTCTGTATATCTATGAACTTGTGTTTTTGTTTTGTTTTGCTTTGCTTTTTGATTCTACATAGAAGTGAGATCATACACTATTTGTCTTTCTCTGATTTATTTCACTAAATATAATGGGCTCAGGTCCATCCATATTGTTGAAAAAGGCAGTAAGTGACCTGTTTTTTATGGCACAATTTTACCTAGAAGATTACTCTTTACTTACATAGTATCATGGAAAAGTGATTACCGTTTGTTCGATTCGGCCACCCAAATGAGCATGTTATTGTAATGTACTTCAGGTCTAGTTATAGGAGATAAGAATGCAGTTATAGAAGGCATGGGAAAAACTGCTGAAGGAGCCCTGACCTTCCAAAAATTCTTCGAACTTTCTTACTTGAAAAAATGTCTTGATATTTTGTCTTTCAGCCACATATTTCTCTCATACAGGTGGCATGACATTTATAGGTGGGTAGCATAGTAGGCTGAATAATGGTCCCAAAGATATCAAGTCATAATCCCTAAAACCCGTAAATGCTATTTTATTTGGAAAAGATCTTGAGATGGGAAGGTTATTCCGAATTATTGGCTGGGTCTTGAATTCAATCACAAGTACCTTGATAAGAGAGAAGCAGAGGGAAATTTGACAGAGACAGAGGAGAAGCTGATGTGAATATGGAGCAGAGAGAGATTTGAAGATGCTGGCCTTGAAGACTGATGTGATGCAGCTGCAAGCCAAGAAATGCTAGTAGCCCCCAGAAGCTGGAGGAGGCGAGGAATAGACTCTCCCCCCAGAACCTCTGAAGGGAGCATGGCCTTGGTGACACCTTGATTTCAGATCAGTGATACCGATTTTGGATTTCCAAGCCTCCAGAACTATGAGATAATAAATGTCTTCTTTTAAGACACCAAGTCTGGTAATTTGTTCCAGCAGCCACACACACAAACCCCCCCCCCCAAAAAAATCAAAAAACCAAAAAAAAAAAACCCCAAAACGAATGCAGGGCGTTAACTTGACTGCCTTTCTTCAAATTTAGATAGCAAACAGAGATTAAGCCTTCATTTCATGCCTGATATCTTTGGATGCAGCCATATAATTAACAGCACATGCAGGATAGGGCAGTCAACCCAGCATGGTTGTTAAAGGCAATGGCTCTACGTTCAGGATATCTAGGAGTTTTGTCACTTTGGGCAGGCTATTTAGCTCCTATCTTACTGTATTCATATGTAAAATGGAGTTAATAACAGGTACACCCATGCAATACAGTAATAGTTGAAATAACACCTCTTGTAGGAGGTGTTACGAGGATTAAAGTTGAGATAATCCGCATAAACTGTGTGCATCGTAGGTACATGGAAGATATTAACTAATATCGATATTTAGTCCCAACATGTAGAGCCTGAACATTGTTTTCTCATATTACACTCACTCAACCGTATTCCTTCATTTTCATTCAGTTTGTTAATAGCTTGTTAAAAGGAGTATCACTCAGTATTTAAATATTTTGTACTATGGTGTTTGGAGTCACTTTTTCCTAAACTTGAATTCTTCAACAAATGATAACACTTAAATAGATGACATTAGGTCACAATTTATAATCTTTAACTTGAACCATTTTGATGTAAAAAATACCATATTTCCTTATCTAGAGATAAATTCAGATCAAAACCTGATGGGCTAACTTTTTTTTTTTTTTAAGATTTTATTTATTTATTAGGCAAGCAGGGGGAGTGACAGGCAGAGGAAGAGGGAGAAGCAGGCTCCCTGTTGAGCAAGGAGCCCGATGCGGGACTCAATCCCAGGACACTGGGATCATGAGGATCATTACTCTGGGCCAAAGGCGGATACTTAACCAACTGAGCCACCCAGACGTCCCAGTGATGGGCTAACTTTTAAGGAAAACCTCTAAAATATTTAATTTTCTGATTAATATCCTCTTATTATGTTGAATGTATAACATAATATTGTAGGGAGCAAAAAAATGCTAAATAAATATCCCAAAAAATAACTATTTCTTGAGGGAGCGCTATAATATTGAGCAAAAGAATAGCTTTTCCATTTTTAGGGAGGTCTATGATTCTAAATTAATCTTTAAGAATGTTACAAAAAACAAGGAAAGTATTAGCCAAGAAAAATTTTTCTTTTCTCATTTAAGTTTAACTGGCACATTGAGATAAGAAATTTGGGCTTTTAAAAAATCTTTTTTAATTGACGTATGATTAACATACAGTGTTATATTAATATCAGGTGTACAATGTAGTGATTCAACATTTCTACACAGTACTCAGTGCTCATCATGGTAAGCGTACTCTTAATCCTCTCGTAATTTGCCCATCCCCCCCCCACCTCCCCTCTGGCAACCACCAGTTTGTTCTCTGTATTTCAATCTGTTTTTTGTTTGTTGGTCTCTCTTACCTTGGTTCATTTTGTTTCTTAAATTTCACACACGAATGACAAGTTTTTAAAGCTTTAGCATGATGGCATTTTCTAGTCACAAATGCTGTTCTGTGGATACTAGCAACATTAATTGAGGGGCACCTACTGTTGTCCTGGACTGAGTTATACAGCAGACAAACCGTTCTTGCTGGAAGAAATTTATGACCTGACACAGTGCTTTCCAGGAAGCTCTCATTGCACAAAACAAAATATACCTGTGGGGTGTCCTGTAATGGGTACCACTGAGGGCATTCTTAATAAATGTTTGGTAAAGATGAGTTCATTCTTCCAGTCATGTACAAGATCTATTAAAATATACTAAAGCAATAGAAGTTATTTAAATATATAGTAAACAAACAGATAGCTACAAAAAATTCAAGAGTTTTGTTTATCAGGATAACAAAACCGGAGTGTAAAGTAAATAATTCTGCTCAAAGTAAGGCAAAGATATATTTTCTTACCTGTTAGCAAATATCTGAACATTTCAAAGACCTATTTTCCTTTTGGTTACTTGCCACCAAATTCTCAATTTATTCTTTCTACCCATTGTGCAATATCTGAGTTCTATAGCCAGGATGAATGAATACACATGTTTTAAAAGATATATTCTAAGAAAAATATGTAAATCAGTTTGGCAAACATGAAAAAAATTGATTCCCGCAGTTAAATATTAGCTTATCAATGCACTTTACGTTTTTTCAAACACTCATTGATGCAATAAAAATATTGTTTTAAACTCTATCTCAAAAAGTTTTCAATTATCATACTGTAAACATGGATTTAATGGAGATGAGAAATAAACCTGAGCTTTCATCTTTCTCTTCTACAACTTGAGGAGTGGAGATTGATGACAGTGTTTGACCCGCCCTGAATGCTGACTAGAACCCAGGTGGTATCTGGAGAGAAGTAATACCAGTGATACACAGATTTGTGCTATTAGGACCAGGCAGTTCCCCACAGTGCTCTCCATCAATCTGGCCATGTGGTTTGGCCTTTCCATTCCTTTTAGGTCAGAATTTCTCAGTTGTTTTTGCCATCCATTGCACGTTACATTTGTGCTTCAAGGCCAAGTTCAAATTATATACTTTTCTTTCAGCTAAATTTAGAGAAAAATATGTAAATTAGTTGGGCTAACATTTAAAGACATTTATTCCTACATTTAGATATTTTTCTTAGGTGATTTCTGCCCTGTATTTTCCCTTCCTACAAACAATACAAATTAATTTTATAATGAGATGGGAAGGTCATATGTCTTTTTTTTTTTTTTTTTTTTTGCAAAGGTTGTCTATGCCTTTTGAAGTGCTCAAAAAAAAAAAAAATCCAACAATGTGCAAACTATTTTACTATACCACATTATTTTTGTATTTTGTTTAAGGAAAAATGAGCTAACGGTACAAAAACTATTTTACTATGTCACAGTCTTTTCATTCTTTCCCTTTTTTCTTATAATAGTGATGAGGAAAATGAGTATCCAATGAACCATTATTTCACCAACACCCAAGTCAGTTGGAGTGCTGGATAGCCAGGCAGAGTCATGCTATAATGCAGAAGTTCTGAAATCAAGCTTTAGAGACCTCTTCAGATTGTCTTGGAGAAAGGGAGGAGTCTAAATCCATTGCAAAAGAATTCTACAATTCTTTTAAAATCTTAAAAGATTAAATATACAATTTGGAGGTCATCGATTTAGTAGACTGTATACCTAAGAGATGAATAGAGTACAGTCCAGGCATACCTTGTTTTACAATGCCAAATATGTATGAATTTCTAAAATTAGCTAAGTAATTTTTTCAAATTGAATCATATTTTCCTTCCATGTTTCATTTCAAGGAAGTCTTTGATAGTCTTTTTTTTAAAATTAAAGAATAGATTATTTCATAAAAACTTTTTATGGCTTTTCAAGTAATTAAGTTTTGTAAATCAGTGAACTTCTACTGACTAATGTGGAACCATTTTCTGAGTTATAAATTGATTTCCACATTGAGATGCTATTTTTAGATCATCTTCAGTATTTTTAAATCCTTATTTGGATGTACTGCTATCTTGTTGGATGATTATGCTTCATCAAACTATTTTTCAAAAAATCTTCCTAAAATTGGCTAATAATATGTTATTAGGGACAATTTTAATATGAAAGCAAATCTGTAACTGTCTGTAAAACCAAGTTTTAATCACTTGATGAGACTCTTCTAAGGATTCTGGAAATTGCATCAATGTTTTTAAAGATCATTATAGAATTTTTAGCAGTGCAGCATAAAATCTGTATATGAGAAATTAATGGGCTTCCCTTACTTTACTTTCTGCTGCCATGGGCATCTTCTGTCACTCTTCTCATCAATATTCTCCTAACATCAGGCGCAAGGGGTGAATGACCCGGAGGGAAAGAGGCGACCTGGTGAGCTCTTCAGTCCTTGGAGCACCTGTTATCCATGGATTTCAAAGCACTTAATCCAGTTTGATGGTCCTGTGAGTTAAGAAGTGCTTTACTACTTGGCTGTGAGCTTGTCATAGGTCTCCAGTACATTATTGGAAAATACAACCCCTGGGCTATTCTCCTGACTCCTGGGTCAATATTCACATCAAGAGATGACACTTGAGCTTTGGCTGACAGGGGATTGGGTGCTGATGGTTAACACTACTAGTAATTAATCTTCTTGCTTCCTGTTTATTCATATATACAAACCTGAAAAATTAAATATCTCCACACTGCATGATTCCGGTATTTGGAGAATTATGATCTTCTCCCATGGAAATATGAATAATTTAACGAACATGTGATTGTGCCATGAACAATTGAAGTCAAAGAAAAAGAATAGAATTACTAAAAAAAAAAAAAAAAAAGCCTGGTGATAAAATATAATTTGGGGGAACTATGTTAATGCATAAACCAGTTATAAGATATTTATAGACTTTGACTTTGTAAAGCAACTTTGCATTTGACTGTGTTTATTAGTGAATGGGAATTTATTTCCCTATATTGAATGAGCATTTCTTGGCAGGCAAACTGTGCACAAGCTACAATGAGCTTCAATGAAGTGCTTTCACATTCCCTTCCCACTGAGTTGAAAGCCTTCTTATATTCTCTCAAGTGTATTTCTTTTCTCATGGAGGATGGCTTTGTTGAAAATTGCTTCCTCTTCTCTTGATTATTGAATCAGATATTATATTCAGTTCTTCAATACTTTATAGAATGTTGGTGAAAAATGAAATATAATGAGTGTGATTCTTCCCTATATTTTGAAGGCTATGTAGATTCAGCTCCAAAGAATGTAGTGGGGCGAAGCCAGTATTGGAAGAGGGATATTATTTAACTGACTTTTCTCTTTCTCTGTAACTGCTCCCCTAACATCCCTACTCCACCATTATGATACTCTTCATTTCCAGCATTTTCTTTATATCTCAATAGCCAGAGTGAGCCCTTAGTATACCCATTTTGAGTAGACCCATTTGCTCCAATCCAGAGGACTCATGTGACCAAAGGTAGTTTGCTGTTATTCCCAAACAGACCAATGTCTTATATTGTAGATTTTTATTTTTTCTTCCATTTTTAGTCACTGTTACTATTAACTTGACCTTAGAATGTTGTTAATTTACTAAGAAAAAATAGAATGTAATTAAAGCACCAAAGACGAATATGAAAACATGTACACCTTTTCCATACACTTCAATCAAAATGTCAAAGGATTGGAAAAATCCTAAACTTATACTTCAACTTTGCCACTCCATAGTTGTACTGTATATCATAAAAATATGAATAAATCTCACCATAGTCATATTATTTTTGCCTTTTTGTGTAGGCATACTGTAATAATTTTATTTCATTCATTCATGAGCAGTTGAGTAAGTTGTTAAGTCATAAACTCTGGAGCCAAACTCTTCTGTGTCTGTCAAGTCTTGCCTGTGCCTGAGGTTTCTCATTTATAACATGAAGATAGGGTTGCTGTATTAAACGAGTTTATAAGTATAGTGGCTGGCACACGGTACATACTATGTCAGTGTTTTCTTCTATTGTTACTCATTCATTATGAAAGACTTATAGAGCTCTTACTATGTGCGTTAATGGTGATCTTGTAATGCTAAAAAATACTGAACGGCAAATATTAATTCAGTGATCACTTAAGTAAAATTTTGAATTGTGATAAACATGTCTATTAAAATGCAGGAAAGTAGAAAATACAGTTGTTGGAAAATAAGACTGAGAAACAAGGGAATCTGATTTATTTTGGAGGGAATGGTAAGTCCAGTGAAGAAGAAACATTTGAATGGAGATCTAACGGATTATGAGAGTTTGTTGATTTAGGAGTGGGAAGAGTGTTCTAGAAAGAAGATGTGACAAAATTAGAGAAAGGATCATTGATACTAAAGTATGAGAATGGAAGGGAAGTGGGTCTAATAGCAGAGAAGAAAAGCACCTATTTAAACAAGAAAATAATAAGAAACTGGGACAAATGCAGACAAGTTCATAGGTTTGATGGCAGGGAGTTTTCTTCTGATTGCATCTATTTACTCTTTGTAGTAGAAGGTGACACTCTTAGCTGAGAATGAGGTTTCTGAGAGAGTACTGGTGGTTTGAGGGTAATACAGAAGGTCTGAAATCTTTGTGTGGAGAACAGGAAAGTGGCTTGATCAATGAATGTGGTACAGTTACCAGGAAGTGTTGAGTGTTCAGTTAAGATTGGTGATTTATTAATTTATACAAAGGAGTCAACATTCCCTGTTGTTTGTTTTTCTCTAGCAGGACTCACATGCCTGGGTTTAGACCTGAAGAAAGAACACTATTGGGATCACCCAAATTTGAGGTCTTTCAAATGAGTAAAATGCAGAGACAGAGGAATAGAGGAGTTAGGTATTCTTATTCTTATTATTTATTTTTTTTAAGATTTTATTTATTTGTTAGAGAGAGAGAGAGCAAACGAGCACAAGCAGGGGGAGCAGCAGACAGTGGGAGAAGCAGGCTTCCTGCTGAGCAAGGAGCCTGATGTGGGACTCCATCCCAGAACCCGAGGATCATGACCTGAGTGAAACGCAGATGCTTAACTGACTGAGTCACCCAGGCGTCCCGAGGAGTTAGGTATTATAAATGTAATGGTTAGAATCATGTTCCACAAGATGTTAGTGTAGTATGGGGGTAGGTGATGTCATAAAGGGAGTATTTATAGGGAGATACTAGAGGGATTAACAAATTAAAGTTTTCTGTTGTAATGAGTTTTAGGGTTATAGTTAATGTAGTTAAATAATAATTTTTAAAAAATAAAACAAAAACTGGTAGTGTGGTGAGAATTCTTAAAATACCATATTAAAATTGGAAGCGTTTTGGGGGTGACAGGTTCTAATATCTGTCCAGTAAAGTGGATGGCCAAAGAGAGTCATTGATAATGAGGATTTGAAGGAACTAAGAGGCCAGGATTTGGAATAAATTGTCCATATGACTTTTAAAATCTCCCAGGGTGATAGCAGAAATTGTCAAGAGTAGAGAAAACTGTGAGTTAAATGCCAAGATTTGAGCAAATGGAAGGACTGGGTGGGGGTGGGGGTGGGGGTGGGGCTGGGATCTTGACAGACGTGATTATGAGAGTAATATAGTAGATTGGAATGAGCTTCAAAAAGCAGAGTTTTATTATAAAAGCATAAGGGAATGACTGTCTAGAGATATATATGAACAGTTCATGAAGGAAAAAGCAATTTTGTAACTCTTTTTAAAGAAATCATGGTTTTCATGATTTTCTCATAATTTGTCATTAAAATACCTTTTCTTGATTTTCACATAATTAAAGGTGGAATGTCAGTTTTGGCTTAGGGCCTAAAATGTCCTTTTGAAGCTTGTCTGCTTTTGGAAACTTCAGTATTATTTAAAGAACTTTTATTTATAAACATAAACACACACACATTCTGTCTGTAGGTAAAAACACCACCATATAACTTATCAGATGATACCAGATATTTGATAGTATACTGATAGGCTGCATGCATTTAAAATTAAGAAAATATATTAGGATAAAATATGTCTACCAGATATTTTTTAAAAAACAGAGAAAACATTATGATGAACAAAGTGTGTGTTAAAATGTTGCATACAACTTTATCCATGCTCATACATTAGAAAGGTGGTTTAATCACCCATAAGAAATTACTAGCTTCTCTGTTCGTGAAGCATGACATTTCAATTGCACAGCCAATAAAAGAATTACATGAAGAGACTGAAATGATTTACTGTATGGAAAGCATCAAGACTAAGGTTACCATGGTGAACTACCTTTCTGCACACTCAAGGTCAAGTGAGAGTGACCCATCAATGGGCAACCTTCAGTTGAAACCTAGTATGGAATTGCTCTTACAATTGTTAGTTGGTTTCCTTCTTAAGTAATAAAGATGACTGTAACAGGCCTGTTATCATCATTTACCTATGCTAAATTTAAATTTGTAATTTAAAAACTGACAGTATTGTTAAGAAATTGTTAGAACACTGGTGTTTTTCAGAATCTCATAAATTGCAGCTGTGCAATGTAATCATTTCTTGAAAATGTGGATAGATTAGGAAATATTTACACTTTTTTAATGTAAGTTGAAAAAGATTCCGGTTGTATTGTAGTTTTTAATGTTTAACCAGAATCATCTTTATTGTAAATCCTATCTTTATTCCACTGAGAGGGAGTGAAAGAGTATAAATAGTGTATACATATTATAAAATATTGTTATGTATAATTAATACCTTAAAATATGTCCAAAATTCTGGGAAGTTCATATATTGCTTTTTTTCAGATATGTTTTGTTGATGCATAAAAAGAGGACTGTACTAATAAATGTCTTTTGAATTACACATGGTGTAAGAAAATGAAAGCCTTTGGGTTATGAATCTTGGATTTAAAGAGGCAATCATCAAATATTTAAGATGAAAATGCAGTAACACATGCTTGCTGTCATGTGTAAGTTTGGTGAATGTTATGACAAGGTTTTTAAAACATTCATAGTTGGAGTATTTTTATGAAAATATTCATTAATTCAAACAGACATTCATATCTGGCAACCTGCATTTTAATCGTGATTTCTGGCTGCATGAGAAAATCGGTAAAGTCATGAAAGAATGGGTGAAATATATAGCAATCATGTTTAAATTATACATTATAAGGCATACATATCTGTATGTTGTCATATTATGCATTAAATTTAATGCATAAATCAGATTGTTATAATTCTGATGTCGCCAAAAGGCACAAAATATGACAAACAGGAGTAGGCATGTAGATATTATCATATTCAATAATTCAATGAGCATTTGTTTTATGTAAATTAACTTTCTGTTAATAAAGATTATACTCATTTATTACACCACTTCCATATGATAATTAAAAAATGTCCTCTTTTTCTCTAGAAAATCATTACAAAATGTGAATAATGCATTTGTTTAATATCTATATAAACAAGATCTTACCATCAGATTAGTTCTGGAAATGAAAGCAATATTGATTTCTGTAATAATTTTTATAATATGGCTACACTGCAATACTGAAGCTGCTAATCTCATTTTTGTGGAGAACTCTATGCATTTAAAGCAGTGTTTAAACTTTTTGAAAGTAAATAATCTTAGTTTTTGTAGGACGTGTTAATGTACCGTTTATAGAAAATAATACTTTTGGAAGTAAACAGAAAGTACTGTGCAGAACTTAGCAAAGGTTGAATTCCTCCTCTCAGTACTGTATTCTAATGTCAATTAAAATAACATTGAAAGCTAATCCAATCAACTCCTGAGTTCTGTATGTTACTCTCTTAAAACCAGTGGGAGTCCCATTGAGAAGAAAGGATTTAATAAACTCCCAAATGGCTGAATTAAAATGATAATAAGTTATAAAATACCACTTTAGATGACAGCAAATGATAATATCCCCAAAAGTCACTGCATCTACATACATCTTTTGCAAAAACCCATAATGCAACATTTTCTAATTGGAGGTATATTTCTTCTCAGTTGTTACATCATCATATTTTAATGGCTTATTTAGGTTATGTGTAACTTTATCATCTGAAGCTTGCTACAGTTTCTGACTGAGCCCTGTAGGTATTCATTTAAGAAAGTGAGCATGAGAGAGGCCTGGGTGGCTCAGTCAGTTAAACATCTGCCTTCGGCTCAGGTCATGATCCCAGGGTCCTGGGATCCAGCCCCGCGTGGGGCTCCCTGCTCAGCGGGAAGCCTGCTTCTCCCTCTCCCACTCCCCCTGCTTGTGTTCCCTCTCTCACTGTCTCTCTCTGTCAAACAAATAAAATCTTAAAAAAAAAAAAAGTAAGCATGAGGTCACTTGGGTGGCTCAGTCGGTTAAGCATCTGCCTTTGGCTCAGGTCATGATCTCAGGGTCCTAGGATGGAGCCTCAAGGTGGGCTTCTGGCTCAGTGGGGAGTCAGCTTCCCCCTCTCCCTCGCTCATGCTCTCTCTCTCAAATAAATAAATAAAAGAAAAGAAAAAGAAAAAAAAAAGAAAGTGAGCATGTATTTTAGATGCTTAAAGTTTTACAGCATTGTCATTGGTGGATTTGCTTATAAACTTTTCAAACTAGTTTAAACAAACTAGAATTTCTCCTTGAAAGAAGGCCGATAAAGGTAAGTGTGGAAAATATGGGAAATTTCACTTTAAACTTTAGGTAGCAAACTTAAGAATCAAAATAAAGAACATTTAATGTACACTAATTAGATATGTTTGCTCTATATTAGCAATGGGAATTCAATAAAATTGATATAGTGAACCACTTGAAATTTGAACATTTTTAAAAAGATTTTATTTATTCATTTGAGAAAGAGAGAGAGAGAGCGAGGAGAGGGGAAAAGGGGGCACCTGGGTGGCTCAGTCGTTAAGCATCTGCCTTTGGCTCAGGGCGTGATCCCAGGGTCCTGGGATCGAGGCCCACATCGGGCTCCCTGCTCCACTGGGAGCCTGCTTCTTCCTCTCCCACTCCCCCTGCTTTTGTTCCCTCTCTTGCTGGCTGTCTCTCTCTCTGTCAAATAAATAAATAAAATCTTAAAAAAAAAAAAAAAAAAGGAGGGGGGGGAAAGGAGGGGCAGGTTGAGAGGGAGAAGCAGGCTCCCAGTGGAGCAGGGAGGCTAAGGCTGAGGCTGAGCAGGGAGCCTGAGGCAGGGCTCCATCCAGGACCCAGAAATCATGATGTGAGCCCAGGTGCTTAACTGACTGAGCGACCCTGGCACCCCTCCACTATTTGAACATTTTTGATGCATAAGAATGGTTGTTTCATATAATTCAACAAAAGATAACATGTATATGTGCTCATTGTTGCATAAAATATTTTGCTATATACATTACACCTTTATACAGTACATTGTTAGTCAATGTTTTGTGCAAGCAAACAGTTCTTAAGAAAGAGACTTAACAATGTACTCAAAAGAGGACCGAACTAGGAATTTATATCCTAGCCAGGCCTCTGCTGTTCACTCACTGAACCATTTTCGGCCATCCATGTAATTTCTCTGAGTCTTGGTTTCCTTATTTGTTTTATGGAGATGTCACAGACTGCTTCAGATCATGCATAACAAACATAACCAACGTGGCTCAGACAGAAGGAGTTGCTTATCTAAGATAACAAGAAGTCCAGAAAAGTTCCCTGGGCTCTTCAGAAGTCCAACAATGTCGTTAGAAGCCCAGATCTCTTTGTCTTTCCTCTCTGTTTGATTCTTTGAGAGTTTCAGACTCAGGATCTTTTATTCCTGGTTGCCAGATGGTTATAGTATAGTGATTTCTTCACACAGTAATGTGCAAAGGACACATCTGTATTCTGACCTTTTATAAAGAGCAAAGAAAACCTTCCCTAGAAGACTCTACTAATATCGCCTCAAATCTTATTGTCCAGAATTATACCAGTCACAGGCAAAGAGGAAAAAAATGTCATCTCTGTCTTGGGTTTATTAAAAAGCCTCTTGCCTGAGTTCATGGGTGCAGAGATAGTGTGCAACCTTGACAAAATGAGGTCCTGATAATCAGGAGAAAGGAGAAGGCTTACGTGGGCATTACCAGTAGTCTGTGCTATGTGAATTCATGTGATAGAGCAATGACAAAACATGAAAATTTGGAAAATAAAGAAGTTGAATTTAAATATTTTTCAACAATCTGTGACAGAGTCTTGACCCAATTTGGTATGTAATGGTGACATGATATGGAAACAATTCATGGGTAAGCATGTGCAATAAAAGTAGTTATTTTAAAATACGTTTCTTTGTCATGGTAAAGAGTTATACTTACCTGAATGTAATGACATGGGAGTGTGGGAAAAATTTAAATTCATGGGTAAAATATTTAGAAGAATAGTGAGATTTCAAGAACATTTGGCTAGTTTGCTCAATTTTCTGTAACTTTAAGAATGCTTAAAGAAAATGCTGGGATAAAACTTGAGTTGACCTAAATGCCTAATAGGAAATATAAAAATCATTGGATTTACTGATTTTCATTTTAAGAAGCTAACCTCTATAGAAGTCCAAACATGCAGTTAGGAAAATCATAACTATCCTGAAAATGATATAAGAAGAATACAGCAACTGGACCTTCAATATTAATTTCTAATAGATGTCAGCAATAAGAAACTGCCGTCAACTCTGGGCAAATGTTTTTTGGATTATATAAAATATTTGACATATAAATAGAAATATATAAAATATTTAGTAGTGACATATTTAATATTTTAGGTTGTGCCAGTGCAAATGAAAAGTTTGAGGAACAAAAATACTAAAAGTGTATCAGTGTTGGGATTAAAGCTATAGTGTAGTATAAATTTACTTTAAAAATAGAATGACTTTATTTTTAAGAGGTGATTTCATACAAAACTGGTACCCTTTCAGGTGTTGATACTTGAAATACAAATGGTAACAGAATAAAATAAATTAAACAGCATGGTTATGGTTAGTCATTAACTCCTTTTTTAAATGCAGTAACCAAAAGAAAAGGTCAATGATCATACAGAATATAATTGAAGTTACTTTAAGGAGGCAAATTCCTCTGTTAGACATTGTTGTCGAGCTTCAGTAGTGATTGAGTTGGTGAGAATTTTTTTTTTGTAGGAATGCTCTGATTTTAGTGGCATGTCTTATAATTTCTTTATGTAAAAATCCTTTTTTTGGGTAAATAACGTACTAAAATCTTTTAACTTTATTTAGAATGTTCTTCTTGAAAAATGAACCATAATTATTCATCTTAAAAGAGAGCAGAATGGACAAAAGTCTAACTGACATAATCCACTATTTGACTCTTGTACTTAAAAGTTAAAATTAAAGATATAAATATGTGTGCTATTATTTTATTCATTCATTCCACAAACTCATATTGGGTGCAAACTATGAATGAATCATTTGACAGGATGTTGTGGGTGATACAAAGCAGAACAAAGATGATAAATAACTGATTTTTAACAAGTACACATACAAGGCAGTATGGGGTAAATGCTTTATGGAACGGAACAACGAGTCCTAATACCATGCCATGGGTAGATTTCACCTGTGACTAACTTTCAAGAGTCTGTAGACTGAATATCATGTTGCTTCTATGTTGGTGTAAAATTATAAACTGTTCCTAGTTTTAATCTGAAATTATGTCCTTCCTACATTTTTGGCTTTAAAAGTCCTATCTTTAATGAAATGGTGATTTTTAAAATATTCTTTACCTGACAAAATTAAATACTGGATATGCCAGGCTCTGAATTTATTTTAATAACTTACTGTTTCATGTAAGTCGTATCATAGAACAACTGATTATAGACCAAGAACTAGGGAACTGAACTTAGGAAATTCAGTTTGAATGAAATAATGACTCTTCCTTGTGTAAGAGGAATTAGGAAATTTTCTATTTCTATATTCTGCCCTCTTTTTTCACATAGTTTGTCCTGGGAATAGATTATTCTCCCATAAAATGCAGGCATAAGGGATGTCCGTGCATGCTTATATATATGTTTGGGGGGGAAATGAGCAGCTGTGAAAAGAAGGTTGACAACGAAGTGTTTGGATTGAAAAATTCTACTCCTCATGCAAAATAAACAGAAAGAGCTGATATGGCAATAATTGAGTCTATATTCTCAACATATTGGGAGTTAAAATTTCAGAGAAAAGTCTTTCTCTTTTAATATATATTCTGCTGTCATTTTATTGAGTTGAAGATATGTTGAAAAATCAAGATAACCTATTTTTTTTTAAAGGAAAACATGCTTAGCCAGAATACTGGTTGTGCCATGAAGCGTAGGTACAGTAAGCCCATTCTTTCTAAAAACTTCACTTGATTTATTAGATGACACAGCAAACATAAAATAATATGTGAAATTGCTGCATACTGCCTGAGAATATTTGGCTTTCTTAATTGGTTAGTTTATTGTAGATATACTTTTAATCTTAAGGGAAAAGTATTTTTTGGTGTTAATCAGACAATTCCATTCTGAAAGTGTCTTCTTGTAAGTACAAATGAAAACTGTCAGACTGGAGAGAAGAATCCAGCATAATAATAAATTATTTATGAATAAATAATATAATTAACATCATTAATTGCTATCAATTTGATAACAAATTATTGTGTTTTGCAAACAATGAAGTAGATAAGCAGTTTGACTGATATCACACAGATAGATCATGAGTACTGAGCAACAGAGTGACTTTAGAAAAATAAATCATAGAGGCACCTGGGTGGCTCAGTCGGTTGAGATTCTGCCTTCAGCTCGGGTCATGGTTTCAGGGTCCTGGGATCGAGCGCTGTGATCAAGCCTGCTTCATCAGTCTCCCTCTGCTGCTTACCCTGCTTGTGCTCACTTGCTCCCCCCCTCTCTAAAATCAACGAGTCAATCAATCAATCATAGTCTAAAATTCCTATGTAAAAGAATTATGGTCTGTATTAGGAAATCTCTAAGATTAATTTTGAGGTTACAAAATTCTAATTTCTGCTTCAGAGGGGTTTCTTTCTAATTTTCCTTGAAGGTATGACCTTTTGTTCATAATGTAATAAAGTTAATTCAACTCACGCATTTTACATGCTAATTTGAAGCTCTGATTGTAATTTATTGCATCTGTAGTAGCAGGAACACAACTGGTTAATAGGTTTGATCAAATTTCTGGATTGTTTGCAGAACAGAGTCTAGGGAAATAAACTTTCATAGCCTGTATGGCAGTACATGTAGAAAATTAATACTTTAAAATAAGTTATAACAAAAATATTAAATACCATTGTATATGTAGTTGGAAGAACAGAACTCTGCTCTGATTTTGTTGTAGAAAGAAGAAAAATAAATGTCCCCCTTCAGATTATAGAAATCAATGAGTGGAAGGTGACAATACAAAATAAAGAAAGAATTTTTAACCTGCAAGGTGTGCCCAGTTTCTCTTCTGTGTAACTAAATGAAGCCATTGAGGCAAATAGTTCTATTATTTGACAGAATTGTTATGGGTTTCATTATTCACATATCAGTGGGTGTTCTACCAGCAGGAGAAACTGAAACCACTCTTCAAAATAATGTAAAGCATTACCTATGATTTGGGCAAAGGAATCTGAGTGGACAATAATGTGTGTAGGACTATATCACTCTTCCTTAATGTGGATATGGTCTATATTTTCTCTAAAAACCATGGTCTGTTTTTGGAAGGGTGTGGGCATGTGTGCACGTGTGCGTGTGCGTGTGTGTGTGCGCGCGTGCGCACACATGCCCAATAAATGTAAGGTAAGGTAACTGAAAGATAAGAATAAGGCAAGGAATGGGGAAAGGCAGTATACTTGTGCATATTTTCTCATTTTTAAAAAGTCAGTAGATGCAAAAATCATTCAAAGATTATTCTTTGAAAAAACTTTATAAGGTCAAGATTTTTGATATACATTTTGTTGTGTAACCATAATCCCACAATTATTTAAGCTTAGATTTCTATTTAATTGATTGGATGTTCACTACGTAGTCTCTTTTCACGGTAATTTATCAACTTCAGAGTTTTGAAATTGTTGATTTATCTTTTTGTTGAAAAAACGTTTATGATTCATATGATCCAGTAGCTTTTTTTTTATTCATATGTGCTCTATTCACTATTTTCTATTTGAGAATATCTATCCATTGCCTTCAGACTTAAAGGACAACTTAGTAAGGCATACATTCTTTGTTCACACTTTCTCTCAGAAGTGTCATGTCCTCAGATGTTGTAGATACTGCTCTTCTACCTTGTGGCACTCCCTGAATGCTGCTGTGGAGACATCTGGCACCCAATTCATCTTTCCCTCTTGTGGATGATTTCCTCTTACTGTCTGTATGCCTAGATGAGTCTTTATTCTTGAAGTTCAATGACTTCAAGAAGATATACCTTGGTGAGATTATTCTGTATCGATTTTTCCTGAACTTGGTTCACTCCTCAGTGCAGATTCAATTTTTCTTTATTTCGGAAAAATGTATTCTGGTATGTTATTAAGTGTATATTTTAAATTGTATATGTTTTCTTATTCAGAGATACCCAGAATGCACACTTGGGTTTAATTTTTCTGATTTATCTATATCTAATCTTTTTTATAATTATATTTTTCAATGAAGGCTGTATGGAAAAAGTTTACCAGAAAACATGCTTACGCATTAGCTTCTAATGGCTTCCCATGATCCTTGAGATACACCTGAAATTCTTAACACAAGCTCGCCATCTCCTTTTCTCGCTTCATTTCACAATCTTCTCGCCAAGATATCTATGCAAGAGTCATTACTCGTGGAGGTTCAAATATGCTATGATCCTTTTTTGTTTGGTCTCAATATTTACATCTGTATATCAGATATCTTGCCCTCCCGTTTCATTTTTAAACATATTTTTTGAGAAATTTTTAAAAGCACAATAAATTAAAAAAACAATATAACAAACATCTTTGCATACTTCACACAAAATTAGCTTTTGTTAATATTTCTTCATAATCTGCTCAAAGTTTACTTTAATAAGTAAAATAAAACATTACAGATAAAGGTGATGTTCCATTTTTCCAGTCACATGCCAGTCTGACCTATCTCCCTACTCCTTCCTTCCCCATTTACGTGCATCCTTGATATTAATTTGATGTGTATACTTAAAATTCTTTAAATGTATGTGTGTGTGTTTGTGTGTGACCAAGGACATATGCAGTATGATTTTGTTTTTTAAAAATTACATAACTGATATCTAATATAAAAAACTATGTATCTTGCTTCATTAAATCAAACTGTCTTTGAGAATGATACTATCCTATTTCTTTTTCATTTTCATTTCATTTATTTATTTTTTTAAACTTTAAAAAAAAATCTGGTATATTTAGGTCTAAAAATGCTTGATATCTGGGCACCTGGGTGGCTCAGTCAGTTAAGCATCTGCCTTCTGCTCAGGTCATGATCCCAGGGTCCTGGGATCGAGCCCCTGCAGCTCCTGGGGTTCCCTGCTCAGCAGAGAGCCAGCTTCTCCCTCTCTGCTCCCCCAGCCCCTGCTCATGCTCTCTATCTCTCAAATAAATAAACAAAATCTTTTAAAAAATAAATAAAAAAATAAAAAAATGCTTAATATCATTTATTAAGAGGACTTTAGTTAACCACTATAGTATTCTATTAAAATAAACAAATTGCTCTTTTCAAAGACTCTTCTTCATTCCTAAAAACGTACTTTGAGAACAATAGAACATATCTAGGATTATCACCTGTACAGTGTGTCTTAACAATCTACTTTGAGATGAAGTTTATTTTTCATGCAAAAGAGTATTTAAAATCATGTAAACAAGATTGAAATCAAACTCCAGAAGTTAGGGGAGAAATGATTAATTTAATATATAAATTCACTTGCAATAATTTCGTACAGCCTTTTGTTTTGTCTTATTTGTGTTCCACTGAAGACCCATCTGGGTGTATGTGTGAAGAAATAGAAATCATTTGTACAATTGCAGGGACCTACTTGTATGTTATGCACACACATACTGAGTTTGTACATTATTTCAGCAGTGGGAAGAGAGTGAGCTCAAGTCATGTCTAATTAAAAATGAAACTCCCCGAAGAAATATGCTTAGTATTAAATTCTAGTTTTTCATAAGTGTAATGAAAATTAAATAACTAAATTAGTATATATACTCTGGAGTTCATCTATCCATCAAAATAATTGTTTTCCTTCCTCTTTATTACTTTAGTAATCAGTCTCTTAGTAAGTAACTGACTACTGTATCAGTGAAGCATATACTTGAAGCATTTTATTTTCCTACAGTAAACTGATAGAGTTTTATGCTAGTTCAGTGCCCCTCACCTAGTCAATCCAATTAATATGTTGATGTTGAGGGCAACTTTGTCAGATTCCAGGACCAGTATCAGTTGTCATGTCCACAAGGCTTCTAGATAGCCAGCAATACGATTCCCTTCAAACACTGTAGCAGGGTTTTTACTTCTCTCTATCCCCATGCTAAGAACTTTATTGCCAGAATCACATTTTCTCTTTGTGTGTTCTGCTATATCTTAAGATGTCAGTCACCTGTTGGTCAATGTGGAGGTGGGGTACCATGTTTATGATTTTGTAGCTCTTACCATAGGTTTGGTCTCTTTTATCCAGTGGCTTGGACCGGAGTTTCTCAGTCTCAGTAGTATTGACATTTTGGACTGGATAATGCTTTGTTGTGGATATTGAAAGGAGGGGACTCTGCATTGTAGGATGTTTAGCAATCCCTTACTCTCAACAGAGTCTTACTAGATGCCAGTAGCACTTCTTCACTCCCAGTCATGACCAACAAAAATGTCTGTGGACATTACCAAATGACCCTGGGGAGGTGGGTGGGCAACACTGGTCCCAGTTGAGAATAATTGTCATAGATAGTAAGTACTACCATCTTCTACTATCTCTAATTTAGTCTTAATGTGTTTGGGAAAGATTTATATTTGGAACACATTTAAATTTCCTCTTTGGGGCGATGTTGGCTTCTATTTCCTTGGGTTCAATTTATATATATTAACGTATTCTTTTATATAGTATTTTATTTGAAATAAAAAGTTTATTTTTCTATTCTTGAATCCCACTTGAAATGTAACTTTAAACTCTTGTAGCTGTTTCTTTTGGTATTTCTCTTCATAGTTCCCAGATCAGAAATGGGGTGCTGCATGGAATAGAACTGAAAATATATGGCTTTGGTTTCTTGGAAACAATGGAGCAGTGAGAACACAGATATTAGATCTGGAAAGCTGGCACCCTTGTTATGCCAAGGAATAATATTTAATAAAACAGTTGCTCATGATAGACGAATGGAAAGCAGATAGACAATGGATTACGTAAGATCTAGGAAATATTGATAATGTTGTGAGTGTTTTCTTAGTATTTTTATATACAGAGGGTGAATATAGGTAAGTGTGTTTGCCAAGTTCACTACATGTAGTTTGTGATATAAGTTGATTGAGAGTTGGGTAGTTCGGGATCTTAAATGTTAAAAACAAACACCCCAGTCAACTGATTCTGTTTTACTAACTGAATCAAGTATTTTGCTCAACCAGTAATCTTGCCAACACAGTTCAAAGATCATGAGTGGGGCTGACTCTCGCTCAAGCCTTTGTTTCACAAGAGAGGGCAATGGGTGGATCTCAGAGGCCAGTACATAAAAGATCTATTATCAGATTTATAAACTATGTCTTGAGAGAATACGGTCTGTGTTTACTCCAAAATATTATTGATCAGAGGTAAAGTGATTGAGTTCCCACTAAGTTTTTGAGACAGATACATTACCAGAAAAACCAGAAGTGTGGTTTACAGGAGTGTGATCAGATGGCTTCTAAAACAAACTACAGACCCCCAAATTCCACAAGCAGAAAGAGTGCCAACAAAGCAGTGCAGCCTCCAAGAGAGACACACTGCAGCTTCAGCTACAGTTGGCAATTTGCTGCTCCATAGACCAATCACGGAACTTTCTCCGCTGACAGGGAGTGGTGCTTTTATGATTCCTGTTTGCAGGATTTAAAAATGCCACAGATACCCTATTCTTCCATTATCCAAATAGGAGATTTAATTTCTGTAATCTTGTTTCTGCTTCACCCTGTGTAATGAACATGAAGCGTGGTGACTTTTTAATTTATGGACCACTGGATCGTGGGAAGCTATATCTAGACTTAAAGGAGAGAATTTTGGGGGCACCTGGGTGGCACAGCGGTTAGGCGTCTGCCTTCGGCTCAGGGCGTGATCCCGGCGTTCCGGGATCGAGCCCCACGTCAGGCTCCTCCGCTATGAGCCTGCTTCTTCCTCTCCCACTCCCCCTGCTTGTGTTCCCTCTCTCGCTGGCTGTCTCTATCTCTGTCCAATAAATAAATAAAATCTTTAAAAAAAAAATAAAGGAGAGAATTTTATATTGCATGGGCATCCTGGGATTTGTTGTGAGTGCATCCATAGGACTGAATTTAGAAGTTGCTTCTCTTGAGAAAGGGATTTGCACAGATAGTGAATATCCAAAAGAGAAAACTGGCAGATTTCAAATTGCCTTTCCCACACTCCCAAAATGCTGATTTCCCTGTGTTTTAACCGACAGCACCCCCACTAATTTATGTGCAATAATTTGTAAAGAAGAGTGCAAATCCAAGAAAGCTGAAGCTGAAGTCTTATTTTTTGTGTATTGGTTAATCTCTGTCATGCGCTCCATTTCCAGATGAAATTTTCACCATTCTCTTCCTTTCTCTACATACAAGATGCTGACCTCTATCAACTGCATTACATAAGTGGTTTACAGGAGTGTGATCAGATGACTTCTAAAACAATCTTGCATCCTGGCTTCTGGTTGGGGTTTGGCCAATGGGAAGTGTTGGCATGAGAAACGGGCAGGCAGTGAGAAAGGTGGGTAGGTATTTCACACTCCTCCATGTCTGATGGTGATTCCTGCAGTGAATGGATTCCACAGTGGCCACAGCTGTTCTCCAGAGAGTGTGCTTTCATATCTTTAGTTCTTTCCAAGCTTCTGAAGCACCATGTGTTCCCCTTGCCCTTCAGGTCTAGGGCTAGTAATGACATTCCACTGTTACTGGTCCCTGGGTGCCCAGCATCCTAATTGTCTCCTTAACACTTCTCTCACAGGTATAAATAGTCCTTTCCAAAAATTATCCTTAATTAAACCTTCTATTGTGTGTCTGGAGCTTCTCTCTATTTCTTTTCTGTAATCCATTTACATTTATTTCTTTTTCTATCCTTATTATTGGGGTTTTGAAGGATGTGTAAATAAACACATTTATCTATCCTAGAAGTCTATTTCAAAAAAATCTTCCCTAATAGTAAAATAAAAATTTTGTGACAATTATAGGTTTGAAATTTACAAAGGAATTATTTTTCTCTTTTCCCCAAAATAGACCCATCTCTATTTTTACTGTCTTCAGTTTTAAGACAGCTGATAATTTTTACATTCTCATGGAGCTACAAATTGTTGCTGCTTAATAAGCATCCTCGTTCCTTCATAACTATCTCACTAAATTGGCACCTTAATTGATCATATTTCTCTCACCAGAGAGAATTTTTGGCTCTGTCCACTGTCACCCACTATCATCCTTCCTTATGTCTAAAATTTTCGTTTATATGTATTTTTACCTGTGGATATCTCCTACTAATAGAAATTTCTTCTGGTAGAGAACTGACCGTGGATCTTTCTTCATTTCTGAATATTGATCAACTCGATATTTCATTAATGAATAAATGAATATGTAGGATGGAAGCCCCCTCCTTTTTTGTCAATTTTAGACTCTCTTAAGGTATCTGTATCTTTTGTCTTTGCTTCTTCCAGCATTTGACAGATTGCTTCATTTATTAGGCCCTCCAGAAAGATATGTTGGGTAGAACAGAGATCAGAGATCACACACACACACACACACAAAATGCAAGGAAATAGTAATAACTTTTAAAATTTTTCTGAAACAGCTCTCCTTCCATACGTGTGTCTTGTATTATAGCTATTCTATTTCACTTTCTCTCTGATTCCTTTTTACTGTGCTCAAAGGCAGCTCCCAAACTTCTTTAGATTGTTACATGGTCTGGGCAAATTGACTTCTACTTGATCATTTCCAAGATGGATAGAATGATTTTGAGTAATTTGGACTTTTCAAAATGTTTCTTGAGGACCGTGAAAGACATGAAGACAACTATTTGTAGTTTGAATGGTAGTTGACAATTTTTCTCCACTTTACCAAATCTTCCATTTTCTTTCATTCCAGACTGAAAACATTTAAACTCTCTTGTGTTTAATGAGAATTAATGAATTAAATTTGTTTTCACTCAACTAAATGGGCAACATTTGGTCACCTTTTTTGTTGTCTATGTCTAATGAATATACCTAGTCTGTTCTGTTCTCTATATTACCAGGTCAGTGTGTTCTTTCATTATTAATTTAGATTATTAGAATCTTTTGAATCTTTTTGATGATTAAAAATTCTGGCATAGTTGTTCACCTTTTTTTTTCAAATGCAGGTAGATGAACAATAACAGTTTTTCATAATGGTGGTATTAGAAATTTATAGAAGTAAAATTATGTGAATAAAGAAAGTAATAACATAGATTAATAACTAAAATTTAAGGAGACAGTTTGAGGAAACAATGTTATCAAAAATAGATTACCAAGAATAGGAGAAAGGTGATTCCTAAAGACATTTGGGCTACCGTTACTAGAAGAGGGAAAGTTAGATATTGGACAAGCACATAAAACAATGTCTTTTTTTTTTTTTTTTTTTTTTTTTTTGGGTAGTGCTGGCATTTGATTGCCACTGTACACATGCCTGATGAATGAAACTAATAAAGATAAATATAAAGGTCCTGATCTCAAAGAGTTTTGGTTATTGCTAAGGATTTACAATAGGACATTTACTGGTTAAATGAAGGAGGGGTATTTTAATACAGGATTTGTTACATAAGCATTTGTCCTTTTTTATGTGAAATATGTTGTTATAAGAATGATTTAATTGTGTAGTTATACTTACCATCTACTGTAATTTGTGTGCACAAATTAATACTGCCTACATTAAAAACATCCAATTAAAATGATCAATATAGTAATTACATATAAAGTCATGTTTATATCCTAATGAGACACATATTACCAAGTTATTTACAGTGTCTGCATTAGATACCTCCATAAGATACACAAAGTGTAAATAAATGTGTACTTATCTGAAGATCAAATACAAGATCTGTTGTGACTCTGAGAAGTAGAGAATGTCCTTTGATTTTTATCTCTGTTGGATAACTGAAATGAAATTGGAAGCATAGGCAAAAAAACTCTAAAACTAACTTCCAAATATTCTAGTAGTACTCCTGTAATTCTGATTGTTATTCATTTACCCTATTTTCCTAAACCTTTTATTAATTCGTTGCTATGAGATTATGATGATGTGTAAGAGTAGGTCAACCTACTTATAATATTTTAATTGCCTTTCTGTTAACTACACAGATAAAGTTATTTAACCCATGTGCTACTTAGTTATCCTCACGCCCAATTGTTCACACAGACCCCAGGCCTGACTTATGATTATATTGTATTTCTAGAGTCTCACCACTTTACTACTTCCCAACTTGTATTTTTTTAAAGATTTTATTTATTTATTTGAGAGAGAAAGAGTGTGAGCACAAGTGGGGAGGGAAGGGGTGGAGGGAGAGGGAGAAGCAGACTCCCTACTGAGCAGGAGCCCCACTAGGGACTAGGGACTTGATCCCAGGACCCTGAGATCATGACCTGAGCCAAAGGCAGATGCTTAACCAACTGAGCCACCCAGGTGCCCCCATCCCATCCTCAACTTGTATTTTGACTCTAGTAGCAAAGTAGTGATTATGGGGAAACTTGATCTGGTAAGCATTATTGAAATTTAGGAACATGTATATAATCTTTGAATATGTGAGAACTCCCTGAATTATTCCAAAATTTCACCATGTTTCAGAATTGGCATATATTCAAATGAAAATATTTGGTGTACTCATTTTTCATGCACAACATATTAAATAGTATAATTCTTATTCTGTTTTAGGTTCACAGTCTAAAATGAACATTGGCAAGAATGGGTTGCACAAAACATGAATTAATTGCATGTCTGTGTTGAAAGAACTATAGATTTGGAAAAGATGTTGAAACATCACACAGTTCATCCACCTCTATTAAACAAATCTTTCAGATGGGTAGCTCTACTGTTTTTAAGGATTTCATTTCACCTTTAATAAGATTTTAATAAGATTCTTGCTACCACCAATGTGCTTCTAAGTCCTCTTGATTTTCTTTGAAAGTCCTCTCTAAGTGAACTTTCCCATTCCAGTTCTGTCATTTGTATCCTTATAAAATTCTTTTCATTCCCATCATTCTTACCAATCTTAGCTTCGCCTTTCCAGTCAAGTTTATTGCTTACTACATTGCATCATGACTAGTCCTCTCTGATTAATCTGTTCTTAAGATCATTACAACATTGTACCTTTACTCTTGCTATCCTTTCCAACTGCCACAGTCCAACTCTGTTTTTCTCCAACATTCTATAACCTACGTACCCTTTAAGGACCAAGTTAAGGCTCTGTTTCTTCCTGGAGTACTGCACCATTCTGCCTGAGGTCGGTCACTCTCAGCTTTGAGGGTAGTTTTCCATGAAGGCTAGGATTTATTCTGTTTTATATTATATTATGTCTTCATTGTTGCATATATGTATTAGAAATAATGCAAAATTCATGAGAATGGTCAATTTAGGATGCTTCTATATTGTTTTTTCTATTACCTAGGTATTTAAAATAAAGAAGTTTGAGGTCTAATTAAAATATAGGAATGTAACATTAACAGAAATACTATATTATGGAACATAGGATTTGGAAGAGAATTTAGAAATTTCTTTCTTTCCCTAAAACTACACCAAATATTATGCCTAGAGGAACTACACATTAGGCCTAAAAGTCAAACATACACATTTTTACTTTTAGACAAAATATTTTCCCTGAATTCCATCTACTTTGAAACCAGGCAAGTTAAATTATATAATACAGAAAGTAGAAGTTTTCTTTTCCTCCTTATTTCTTAAATCTGGAGGTTGGAGCATAGACTAAGCCCTATACCATCAAAAATCTTTCTTTCTTTGAGGACTCACTGTGAGTCCCTCTCCAGAGGGTCACGAGAGATTCAAAAACAGGCCAATCTGGAAAACTGAGAGGCCTTATGACTTTCAGGAATGAAGGCAATGAGGAGTCATTTAAGGCTTTTGAACATAGCAGTAACAGGATGCACCTGATGCTTAGGGAATTATCACAGCTAGAGTATCAGAGGTTATTTTTGCAGTATAGGGTTTTCCAAGTAAGAAGAGATTGGCACTTAAACTAGAAAAATAAAAAAGGAGTAGATCTAAGAGATATTATTAAAGAAAAAAACAAGAGAATTTTGTGACTAATTTCACTTGGGGGGGGGGAGAGAGAGCAGTAGAGGATAAATTGTATGAATCCATAATTCTACTACTCTGAGGTTTTAAATCTAATTTTGGGAACAATCAAATGATGTCATTGGGAGAAACAGAGGCCAGTTTACTCTTGAGTCACCAAAGCAAAGAATATTATTTATTTTTCATTTTAACTATACAGTTTATTGAAAGAGTATCTATTATACTGAATATACTTTTTTCCCCAAAGAATGCACATGCATGCCCATCAGTTGGAAAAATAACATACGGATGAATCGGAAGAACACTAAGAGCATTCACATTTTCTCTGAAATCCGGCTGTTTAAACATTATATTCAAAAAAAGTTATTGTGACCTACTGATCTAATAGGTTAAAAAACTGTCCAGCCTATGTTTTATGTGGTATGCTCTACCTTTTCTTAGGCAGAAAATAAATTTTCTGATAAATAGTAAAGTTCTCTGCAAGAAAAGAATCAATTTAAGAGATACATATTTTCCATAGCAACTTCTTACTAGATATGTTTCCTGAGGCAAGGGAAACAAAGCAAAAATAAACTATTGGTACTTCATCAAAATGAAAAGCTTTTGCATGGCAAAGGAAACAATCAACAAAACTAAAAAGCAACCTATGGAATTGGAGAAGATATTTGTAAATGACATATCTGCTAAAGGGTTAGTATCCAAAATATATAAAGAACTTATAAGACTCAACACCCCAAAAACAAATTATCCAATTAAAAATAGACATGAATAGACATTTTTCCAAAGAAGACATACAGATGGCCAACAGACACATGAAAAGATACTCAGCATCATTGATTATTAGGAAAATGCAAATCAAAACTACAATGAGATTATCACCTCACACCTGTCACAGTGGCTAAAATCAACAAAACAAGAAACAATAGGTGTTGGCAAGGATGTGGAGAAAGGGGAACCCTCTTGCACAGTTGGTGGCAATGTAAACTTGTGCAGCCACTCTGGAAAACAGTATGGAAGTGTCTGAGGAGAAAGTTAAAAATAGAACTACCCTATGATCCAGCAATTGCACTACTAGGCATTTACTCAAAGAATACAAAAATACTAATTCAGAGGGATACATGCACCCCCATGTTTATAGCAGCATTGTCTACAGTAGCCAAACTATGGAAACAGCCCAAGAGTCCATTGATTGATGAATGGATAAAGAAGATATGTGGTATATACACACAATGGAATATTACTCAGCCATAAAAAGGAATGAAAACTTGCCATTTTCAATAACATGGATGGAGCTAGAGAGTATTTTGCTAAGCAAAACCAGTCAGTCAAAGAAAAACAAATACCATATGATTTCACTCATATGTGGAACTTAAACAAAACAAATGAGTACATGGAAGAAATGAGAGTGAGAAACCAAGAAACAGACTCAACTATAGAGATCAGACTGATGGTTACCGGAAGGGAAGTGGGTGGAGGGATGGGTAAATTAGGTGATGGGGATTAAGGAGGGCACTTGTGATGCGCACTGGGTGATGTATGTAAATGTTGAATCACTGTATTGTACACCTGAAACTAATATAACACTGTATGTTAGTTAACTAACTGGAATTTAAATAAAAACTTAAAAAAGTAAAAGATACATATTTTATGGTACTGAGACAATGAGAAAAAGTAAAGTGCCAAAACACATTTTCCCTCCATCCCCATTACAACAAGAAAAAACTTACTTTATTCACATATTAATAATAATGTTTTACATTGATGATATGTATACAAAGTGCTAGCCTAAGGTATTTGTGAATGATTAAGTTTTAAATTCAATCTAACATCAATGTTTATAAATGGAAGCCTGACAAATACTTAGCTATCCACTTTAATTCAGCTTTAAGTTTAATTGTTGATAAAACAAATTGATGAGCAAGGAAGAACTGGAAATGTTTCTACAATAATTTTTACTCCTGGGAAGTCAAGCAAAAGTTACCTCATTTTTGTGAAAAGGTTTAGAGTAGAAAATCAGTGCCCCTACTTCAATATTTATATTAGAAACTTTAATTAATACTACATAATCAAGAAGACAATTTTTCTTAATACTTAAAAATCTTCACACTTATGAGAAACAAAATTAAAAATAAAACAAGATGAAATGGTTATGTTTTTCTTTGCATTTTTAACTACATGGAACACTTTCTATAAATCTATTATTTTGATTTGTTATAGAATTATGTTAGAAGTTAGACTGACAATGAGCTCTCTGTATTTGGTCTGTGATAGAGTCTCATTCACTATAGCATAGTATATTGAAAATTTAGCCTTAAATAATATATTGGAATACCTAGCTTTGGATTTACCAGTTGGATCCAATTTGAATAACTTTAGTGGTTTTATATGACAATTTGGCAATAAACTTTTTATAGGGAATGAAATTATTATGTAATAGCCAAATTTTACATAATACTATTTGCATTTTTATTATAATAGTTAAATTGTTTTCCTCATACAAATCTCTAAGTATTTTTAAAGTATTATTACCAACAATTGCAGATTTTATGCATATTTTTAAGAATCTCTTAAGAGTTCCTAAAAATTAGAAAAATTTGGATCTATCTTCATGCTAGATGTACCATAATGGTCCAGAATAATGTATTATAAGAGTTATAAAGCCACAGACATATATTTAATACCAATGCTCTTAATCTATTAACAGTTAATATGTTAATCCAAGGGGAACATGCAAATAAAATTATTGCACTTTTGGTCATGCTCAGTGTCTCTAACCACTTGTCAGAAACATGAAAATGTAACTTGGCTATCAGGCAAGCAAAGTAAAGTAGAATATTAAAGTAATTCTGCTTGCAATAATTTTTTGACTTTCTTTTCTTTTGGCTAAGTTTTCCTAAAGTTCCATTTGAAAATCCTACTCCTCACTGATTTGCTTCAGTAATTATGCTCTTTTCAATTCAATGTTAACTTCCTCATGCTTCCTGGTATAGTTTTCAATTATTTTTTATATATGGATTCTTTCCTGAACATATACATTTGAAGTTTACATATCATTTTATTCATGAGCATATTGTAACTAGTGAGCTTTCCTGAATCTTGCTGCAAGGCAAGGACTCTATGACTATTTCTAGCTAACAAAGTGTAAATGACAGTGGTATCTGTCACTTGTGGGTTGGGAAATTTAAGAACTCGCTAGGGAACTCTGTTACCTCTTTCCTGGGTCAAGAAACCATGAAGGTCTCATGTTAAGATGTCTGCACTTCAGAATAAAAGGGACCTGAATTCTTGAGCCACTGGATATAGGAGAACCTCTACCAACCCACGCTGGGTATGTAATAAATAAAAAATAAATCTCTAATGCGTTAAGCAGTTGGCATTTGAGATTTCTCTTCATGGCAGCTCACATATGCTTCCCTATCCCTAGTTTCTAACTGTCTAAATTATCAGTTTCTTATCTACTATATAGTAACTGCTTCAAATAGGTAAATAATAATTATGTTTTTGGAAAACTTGTTTAAGATAACTATTAGAATGAAACGTCCATCTTATCTATTTTATTTTATAGATTGGATTAAAGTTCATTTACACATTTATTCATTAATTCAGGAAATTATTTGTTGTGTGTCTACTATGTGCCAGAAACTGTCTATCTTGAGTCCTGGTAATATAGCAATAAATGAAAGTGATAAAAAAAAATCTATTCTCATGAATCTTAAATTCTACTATTAGAGATAGATAATAAATAATATAACTACATCAAATACATATGCTAAGGAGAAAAAAAAATAGAGAATAGTGATGAGATGGTATTGTTGGCTTAAATTTTAGAATGAGTGACCAAAGTAGGTGTCACTGAGAAAGTGACTTTTGAATAAAGGCCTACAGGAAGTGGGGGAACTAGCCTTGTGGATAACTGAGGGAAAAGCTCCAGGCAGAAGAAGTAGCATGTGTAAATGTGTGGGTATTTCTGAGCTGTATGAGAAACAAGGAAGCCAGTGCTACTAAAGCAGTGGAAGTGGAGGGAGAGAAGAGAGAGACCAGGAGTTGACACAGGGAGGTAATAGGGACCCATATCATTTAAGGCCTTGAAAATCTCTGTGAGGATTTGGCTTTTATTCTGAGATGAGGGACATTGGAGGATTTTGATCAGGGGAGTGACATGTTATGAATGAGATTTTAATAGGATCAACTCAGGGGTTATGTTGAGAATAGACTGAAGAATGATAGCATTGAAACAGGAAGACCTGGAGAAGCCCAATGGAAACAATCCAGGTGAGAGATGCTTTTGGCTTTCACCAAGGTGGTAATAGTGGTGGAATGGAGAAGCGATGATTCTGAATATATTTTTGGAATTAGAGATCATAGGGTTTGTTATCAAACTAGCAGTTGCCATTAACCAAGATGGGGAAAACTACAGGAGGAACGGTTTCAGGGGAGTGTCATAGAGCTGTTTGGGTGTGTTAAGTTTGGGTTGCCAATTAAATATCTAAGTGTAGATGCCAAGACTCTTGAAAATATGGGCCAATAATTCATGGGGGAGTCCAGGTAGAAAACATAAATTTGGAAGTTGTCAACATAAATACATGCTATTCTAAGCCATAAACTGGATGACACCATCACTATAATGATTGAATAGAGACTAAGTTCAAAGACTGAGGCCAGAAACATACTAACATTTAAAAGTCACATATGAAGAGGGGAAAAAAAAAGGACGTTGAGAAGGAGTGGCCAAAAAAGTAGGAGAAAATCTACGTTAAAACAAAAGAAAATTTTGAGGAGAGAATGACTAACCATGTTAAATCCTGCTGATTAATGAAATAGGATGAAGTCTGAGGAATGACTATTGGATTTAGCAAAGTGAAGGTCATTGCTGACGTTGGTAATGGTTTCTGTGCAGTGACAATAATGGGGCCTAATTTAGTGGATCAAGAGAAAATGGGAAGGAAGAAATAGAAGACCGGGAAGCATAGATTCTTTCAGAGAATTTTGTCATAAAACTGGAGGTAAGATATAGGTGAGCTAGATGAAGGAACTGGGTCTAGGTGGTTTTATTTTTTTCGTTTTTAAATATTGTTGAAATGGGATACCTGGGTGTCTCAGTCGGTTAAGAATCTGCATTCAGCTCAGGTCACGATCCCAGGGTCCTGGGATGGAGTCAGGCATTGGGCTCCCTGCTCAGTGGGGAGCCTCCTTCTCCCTCTCCCTCTGTCCACTGTTCTCCCTGCTTGTGCGCTCTCAATCTCTGACAAATAAATAAAATCTTAAAAAATAAAAATAATAAATAAAGTTGAAATGGAAACTGCTTGTATGCTGATGAATGATCCAATGGGAAGGGAAAAATGGAGAATGCAAAGGAAAAAGAAAATTGCTAGAGTCAATTACTGGTATGTAAGTGGGAGGGTTGCCTTACTTATGAGCATTTAGAGTTCATCCACAGTAACAGTATGGAGAATACTTAGGGGTGGTTTTTGGAAGTTCTGTTTTATTCCTTCTGTATTCTCACTGAAGTAGGAAGCAAAGTCATGAGCTGGGTGCAAAGAAATTGGAATAGGTTTTGAGGGTGTAGGGAGAATGATTATCTAAGATAGTAGGTGAAAAAATAGATTAGATAACTATATTTCTTATATTTAAGGGTCCACTTAAGTTTTGTCATCACAATAAAGCAGTCAGCATAATTGTGTATTTTTTCCAACCAGTTTCATCTTCAGGGGTACTGGCGTAGAGTTGGTGGGAAGTTTTGGTTTTAACCAAGGTTTTTTTTTGTCAAGCAAGTGGGTAGAATTAAGAGAAAGGTTTATTATAATAATTTACCATAGATTTAAGGTGGATAGTGAAGAAAGGACATGAGGTTAATAAGGAGCAGTGACAAATTGCTAGGATAAATGGATTGAAAGTTTGGATGAAGTCCGAAGTTTGTTAGAGATGGGTGTCAGAAGGAGTGAGCTGGAAAGATAAAAATGATAGTAGAAAGGAGGTGTGTTAAGTTGAGATGGAGAGTTTGTTGTTATGGAAAATGTCAAGGTCAAGGGTGTGACCTTGGTACTGAATAGCTTCTATAGGGTGGAGAACAAGATCATTGGCTAACTGAGGTCAAGGATTTGAGAGATCAAGGTACTGACTTCTATGTAGGACTTGAAATTGCCAAGAAGATGTACAGGTGTGGAATTGGAATCAGTGAGTCGGGGGCTAACTTTCCAAAAAAAGAGGTGAAGTTCATTGGGGGGCCTTAGATGACTGCGAAGGTAAGGATACTGGTCTGGAAGCAGCAATGAGGAGCAAAAAAGACATCTACTTCATTTCTAGGCCCAGAGGCAGAAGGGGTGTGGAAAAGAACCCGTTACTTGAACAGTTGTAGAAGCAGTGCCGTGGGGGAGCCAAATTTCCATGGAGACAAGTAGGAAACGAGATTTTTCATGAAAGTCGTTTGTTATAAACTTTAAAAGCTATTTGCTGATGATTGACCCTGAGATCTAGAAGGTTAAAACTTAAAAGATGGATATGGTTAGGAGAATCAGTCAGAAGAGACACAGGCCACCGCTGTCAGGGGATTTGTCCTGGGCCAATAGGGATATAAAGTGGCATAATGCCATTCGCCCTGGCATTCCAAAGTCAGTAATAGCAAGGTTGTGATGGTAACCCATCAGATTTGCCTCAATTGTCTGTCTTAGGTTATGTTGCTTGTTCATCTGTTTCTACACTGAACAGTAAGAATTCTGCTAATCAGCTAAGTAGAGCAAAAACAACTGAAGCAACCACTGTTTGGAAAATGACTTTTTGAAAGTGTCATGTTTAGAAATTCAGAAGTAATTTTCAAACACAAGACACCTGGGGAAGTGCTGGGGGTGTCATCTTTACTTTTTGTCACTAACTTTTTTCTTTTTTTTAAGATTTACTTATTTATTTGAGAGAGAGAGATATCAGGAGTGGGAGGGAGGGGCAGAGGGAGAGGGAAAGAAGCAAACTCCCCACTGAGTGGGGAGCTTGTGCAGGGTTGATCCCAAGGACCTTGAGATCACAACCTGAGCCAAAATCAAGAGTCAGACACTTAACTGACTGAGCCACCCAGGCACCCTGGTACTCGCTTTTAATTTAATAGTTACTCTGTTCTCATTCTTAGTCTGCTACAACCTTATTTTTCTTGCTGTACTCTAGTATCTAATTTAGTGTTCCATTAATTTTGACGTATTTTCCTCTGTAATCATTCTGACATATTTCTAGTTCTTAAGATATCCTCATCTAAAATAATTCATTAGTAAGCACCAATTATTTTTATTTACTTCTTATTTTATCTATAGTAAAATTTGCTGCCTTGATGTACAGTTCTTTGAGTTTTGACCATTCCAAGGAAATATGTAAACACTATCACAGTCAATATATAGAATAGTTTAATCATTCCTAAAAATTCACTCATGCTGCCCTTTGTATTAAACCTCTTCCCCATCCCTAATCCATAGCAACCACTGATCTGTTCTGTGTCCCTATAGCTTTGACTTTTCCAGAATGGAAATCTAATCAGAATATCATTGGTCCTTATTCATGACAGAAATTACATTCATCCAATTATTTAAGACAGACACTTGAAAATCATCCTAAGCAATTCCCTCTTTGGACTCGACATCTAATCAGTTATATCTTCCTTAATATTTCTGGAATTCCTTCCTCCACTTCGGTAAGCTGAGAGAAGTTAGAAAGGGAAGTTACTGGAGTTTCACCTTTTAATAAGTGTGGGTTTGAAATTGATGGTCATTATTCCTTAGCTTTATTTGGAGCTTTTCCTTAGAAAACATATTTTATTAATCTCTTTTGTAGGGTTATATTAGTGTTACAAGAATGAGTTGAGAAGGTTTGGGACAAAAAGCGTAAATGTAGGCTCTAGCTTTCATTTGGAAAGGAGTGTACAAAGGAAATAATTTGATAAAGTGAAAATATTTTCCTGGGATGTGTGATGTTAACACAGTATTGGTTAAGTTGGAAATTGAGAGAGATTCTGATTATCTAGTCCATTAGGATTTAAAACAACCGATGGATTTTTTTTCTACTTCCTCACCATTCATCTTATGCTCTCCTATCTAGAGTATTCAACAATTCCTTTACAAACATGCTATTTCATATCTTTTTCTTGATTTTCCTTCTGAGCATCAAAATGAGGCTTAGCTAGATAGCTGTCTTTAACAGTATCTGAAGTATGTGTTTTTATTTTTAAACTTTATAAATGTGACAAACATTTATTATGAGAATAATTGAATTTTCATTCTGTTTTGAGAATTGTTTGGAGTTTGCTACAATATTCCTACATGATATACCATACTGAATAAATTCCTCATTGAGAGATTGACAATAACCCTTTCCTGTGTAACTAAACTGTGTGCACCAGCCCACGCTGCTTTATCCTCCACGTATTTTGTGGAATATTAGTGTGAACCTTACTATGAGCAAGATGAGTGCCTCTTACACTGGATTTTGAACTTTCTTTCTTTATAATTCATGTGTGAAGGCCTTGGTCTTGCAGAAAATGGAGATTTCTCTGAGGAGAGGAATAGAAGAGCAAGAACAAAACATAGAAACTAAAATAGGAACAACACATGTATACACATAAATAGAGAATGTTTCCTATAACTGATTGATTAAATTCTCACACTTAACATGAAGCTTTAATAACTATGGGGACTATGTTGTCAAGTAAAGGAATTCTAAACTTGGGGGATAAAACTTTTTTTTTTATCAGATAGGGGATCCAAAAAGAATGAAGATGATTGGTGTTATAGTGGCTAATAAAAAAGGCTCCTTAAGCAGGTGAAATGACTTAGGGTTAAGGACAATTAGATTTTGAATGTGTAAGACTGCTAGAAAGCCCACAAATCCTCTAATGCTCAAGGACCTATCCACACTACAGATCTTTGGTTCAGAGCACTTTTTATTGGCGGACAAGTATAGAAGACTCTTTGCTTTAAGTATTTCCCACTTGAATGCTCCAGTCTATTTCAGACTTGAGTCAACTCTGAGTTAAGCTGCCTGCCTCAACTGGTGCTTATTCCTGACTCTTACCAGACTTTCTGACATTCACTCATATCAATCTCAGTTTGGTACCTTTTGAAGTATTGTCTGCTCCTATAATGGACCTCCATTGTTCCACGTACAGGTTCCCATTCTCTAGTATGAAACTAGCTCATTCGTTAACTAAGTAAAACATACTGTCTTACATGTTCTTCTTGTTTTCCACTGTATATCAATTCCAGAATTGGTTAATTAAGTTTCAGAATGAGATTTACTCTGAATACAGCAAAAATTAACAGTAGAGCAGTTGTTCGCTATGTAGCACAGTGTAATTTTTCTATCAACCCTTTCTACATTCTCAAATAGAGTAGACCGGGGGAAAAAATAGTCCTGACAGGTGAAAACCCTACATGGCAATTTTAGTGGTTCACATCTTGGTTTTCCTACCAGCTTATTTTTGAACAGGTAAGTTATTAACTTTTCTAGTCCTGATTTTATGTATTTTTGAATGATAGAATTGGGTTAGATCTGCTGATGCCAGAATATAGATAGCAACAGACTCCTGTCTCCAAACAGAGATGTACACTGGAGTGAAATGTACAAAGTAAACCAAATTCCCTCTGGTTAAAGTTTGGGGAGTGGACTGGAAAACTTGCACCCCCTGAAAGAAGCCTTTGGAAGAGTTAATTTTGAAAACTTGTTCTCCATGATATGTAGTGTTACTTGCACTTGTGACAATCCACGAGTACGAGTTGTATTGAGAGTATATGAAGATTTAATTCAGGCAATCTATCTTAAAATTTGAGTATTATAGGGAGATAGGAAGGAAGAGCAAGATCATTAAAGGAAGGTTTACATTTAGGTTTTTCTTTTAGCCTAGTGTTTGGCTAAAGTTTTAGCCTAGATTTGGCTCACCATTTATTTAGGGATCAAAAATAGGCAACTTATGGCATCAGCTGTTTGAGTCTTTGAACCTGTAGGTATAACCCTAATTCTAACCCTTAAACAGCTGCTTGAACCTTTGAATAAATGGCCGAGTAGAGAAGGGAAAAGACAATGAGGGAGAATAGCGAGAGGTTCAATAGTGGGATAAAGTTGTGAGTACAGACTGCCCACATCCTCCACCTCCACAGTCTTCACCGTGGCTGTTGGTGAGAGGGTTTCTCTTTTAATTTTCCTATTTAATTTCCTATCAAGTATGAAGCTTACTTATTTCAGTTCTGTTCATCAAACACTCATGGAGGACCTATTCTGTGGCAGTCACTCTGCTGGGTAGCAGATATACAAAGATAAATACCAGGTACTCGCAATCCTTTGAACAGGTTATTTCAAATGCTGTTTTGAGAAATTGCAGTTGATGGAGCAGAGAGGGATTAAAAATTGGTGTGCCTTTTTTCCCCCCCTGAAAATATTGGTTTAGAAAAACAGAAGGAAAAAACATTCAGGAAAAATATATGTAAATACGTTTGTATTCAAGTGGTGCAGCTGAGTTATCCTGTTTTCTAATCTTTGAGACCTTAATTTCTGTATTTGTGTTACAGAGTATTGAGTTTCCTTTCTCACGTCTATTATATTAGGAAAGAAATGAGAGATGAATGGGCCAGATAGGAAGTAAAGAGGAGATAGCAAGTGTGTATATTAAAGGTTAATGGGAAAGAAGATAGGAGATTAAGTTAGAATTGAGAGGAAGTGGTAGTAGAGTACTGAGAAGGAAATTGAATGGGACTAACATATGTTAAGAAAAAAAGAAGAGAAAGGAGACACAGGGAGCAACCAGAAGAGAAAAGAAATATAAGCACATATTTAAGGAATTTTTCAAAGGAGAAATCTTCAGTCAGTTTTTGTTTGCAGCCAATCTTGAATGCTACTGAAAATTTCGATTTCAGCTTGCAACTCTGGTACAATGTCACTGCTAGTATGTAGGAGGCCGGCTTTTGGGGAGGACTGAAAAACAAGACGGTGTTATTTCATTGTAGGATGCAACATGCATGTACCTGGTGAAATGCTATTTAAATATATTATAGATAATAAAATATAAACAACTATGTAATATTTGTGTAATTATATTATACTTAAAATATTAATCGGCAAAAGTCTTAAAACATTTCTGTGTCCTTGCTGATACTATGTATTAACAATGTGCTGTTAATCTCCTGATATGGGAATGATTTAATAACAGAAGAGCTTATTTCTGGCTCCAGGTTTTGCAATAGCTGTAGTCAAAGACTAGGAGCCTCTGCACCCCTAAAGTATAAAATTGAGAACAATCCAAAATTAAAAACAAAGCATAAAATAGATCCCCCACTCCGGGAAATGTGCACAAGTGAGCTGTCTCTTAATTTCAACCAGCAATTCATATGAAGGGAATGTAACTGACTTAATTGTATTACACCTAGGAGACATGAGGTAATGGTGCTTTTGATGGATGAACATAAAGGAGACTGGAAAGTAGGTCTGTATCAGTGCCTTTGCAGCATTACTCAGGGAACAGGGGGCCCTGAGGAAAGGGGCCAGGGCTCAGTGCTCATGACAGCCAGGGCACTGTAGCATTGTTCCTAGCATCCCATCAGGCTGAGTGACGTGATCCACTAACACAGCTCCCTTGCTGGACAGCAAGTTCATTGAACAGAAAGCCTGGTCCAGACTGTGAGTGCAGCTCTTAAAAACTTTCACACTGAGCTTTAACCTCTCTCACTTCATGTTCATGTCTGCAAAACTGGGATAATAATAGTAACAATTTCATAAAGTTGTTACGATGATGACGTTCATTAATAAACTAAAGTGCTTAGTGCCTGGTGCGAAGTATCAAATAACAATTTGCTAAAATATAAACTCTATAAAAGCATGGCTTTCCCCCCCCTCCATCTAGTTCATTGCTTTATCTTCAACACCTACTTTATAATAAGTGGCCAATAAGATTTGTTGAAAGGATGAACAAATTTGATAGCTTATGTAGTCTTTTAAAGTGAGATAATGAAACAGAAAATAGTATTTTGGCCTACTTAGCATTTTTATACTGTATTAGAAAGTAATATATTAGTATTCTGTCATATGCTTTAAGTCTCTTAAAACATTAGATACATTGCATCAGTAAACCAGGACCTGATCTGTCTTGGAAAATTGATAATATACAGTTTCCGAACCTGTGAAAATGAGAAGTCAGTTAGACCAAGGCAATTAACGCAATGATTGAGAGAACCTGGAACCTCAGATCCAGCATTTACCACCTCTGTTTTTTTGGCTGTTACCTAATCTCTCATACGTTTACACATCTATAATATTGGGATAGCAATCATAATTAGAGTGTTCTTTTCGAGAATAAACCAAGATAACTTATATCAAGTGCTTTCCAGATATGTAGTATATAATAAGTCCTAAAAAATATACTCTCAAACATAATATTAATTCATTTCCTAATCTAACCAACATTTACTGATGTCCTTGTCGTGTCAGGTATACAAAAAAACAAGCCAGAGGGGCACCTTGGTGGCTCAGTTGGTTAAGCATCCAATTTTTGATCTTAGCTCAGATCTTGATCTCAGGGTTGTTCAAGCCCTGTATTGGGGTCCACACTTAGCATGGAGCCTACTTAAAATAAATAAACAAACAAACAGACAAAAAACCCAAGTAAGATATGGTTCCTATTCCCAAGAATTTCCAGGGTGGTAATGTCAGGGGACAAATGGAAAGACGATTATCAAATAGTGGAAGGGCTCTCAAAGAGATAAAACAGGGAATTTTAGGAGGTTACAGAAATGGAAGCTGAATTACATTTATATAAAATGGCTTGAATAGCTATATATTTTGAAATTTCAATATTGTCAAATTCCACATTATAGTAAGATTAATGTTTATTAATGAATAAACTAATTCATTTGGTCATGAAGCACTTAACACAGGCCTAATATGTGTGAGGCCAAGGACAAGATATACCATCTGATCTAATCTTTGTAATGTGAGGATGCTCTGTTATTTTCTCCACTTTTTACAGATAAGGAAACTCTCAGGGAAAATGAAAATATGCCTCAAGTCAGTACATCCAGCAAATGGCAGAGTTGCAGTGTCAAACCAAATCTATTGCCTCCAGAGCCCCCTGCAATTCAGCTTTAGTAGAACTAGTCATTAAAATTGCATCTGTTGTTTTTAGTAGGATTTTTGTCTAATATACATTGTCTACAAGAATTGTGCTACCTCTTTAACCTGGGATATCCTTTTCCATAAAGGATTAAGAATGAGCATTTTCTTTTGTTTTAGTAACTATTTTCTAGTTTACTGATATTTTATAAATTGTTAATGTAATTTCTGGGATGTTTATGTAGAACATCCTTCTATAGTATTATTCATCAGAATCCCTTTCAAAAACTTAAGATTTAGCTTTTAGTTGGTTGTGTTATTTCTTAAACATTTACTAATAATTTTCATTTCCTTAGCCAGAGGTTAAAGTAATTAACAAAATCTGCTCTTTTTTAATAGGTCAAATGTTTTTCCTATTGAACAGAGATTTTTATCTAAAATGATGACTTACTCTAATGTCATATTGCTATTAGGGAGCACCGATATAGTTTCGGTTTTAGTGTCAGGGAAAAAACACCGAAATAGTACGTGAACATGGAGTCTGAGATTTGAGGGTGCTGGCAATGAAACTTTGAAGTAGGTTTAAAAACTCATCTGTGTTTTTTGTTTTGTACGACTTAAGATACGAACTTCCTTCAGATCAAAGCCGAAGCTTTGGAATAGGGTTAAAACTCAAGCTTCATTTTCTGTTTCGTGATATTATCTTATATTTCTGTTCTGTTTCTACAATTTCACTTCTTTTTTTTTAATACATCAGGCAAAAAGCATTTATAATTACAAATTTTGTTCTGTTTTTGTAACTCATGAGGTTATGTTTACTTATTTTCAGTTACTTCTCAGAATATGATCTTCAGAGAAGTACATGCTGGTTTTTAGGTGTTCCCTCATAGTTATTGAAAAGATATCTGGGCCTGGCTTTGCTGTATATATGTCCCTATTTATGATTGGAGGATGGGTAGAACTCTGCACATTTTCTATCCAGGGAAGAGGCTGAACAATTATGAGGCTTTGATTAATACTATTGATGCTTTAATGGCCCATTTTATATCCTGAACACGGGGGGGAAATACGTTCCCTTCTGTAAAGACTGTGGTTCTTATGATTCACTTAGCATAGATAGAAAAAAGCATGAAAGATCTCTTGTCTCACAAGAAGAAATGGGTGGCCGTATAATGCCAGTTGCATATATTACTGAACTGTTACAGAGGAGAGGAAATTACCCAGTCAGAATAGATATGTCTCTGTAGCCTTGTATCCGCATTCTAATAGCCACAGAGTTTATCTTAGTCTGAATGGAGCTCTAAGTTATTAATTGTTTTAATGATTTCATTGATTTCTGTTAATCTAGGTAATGTGCCTTACTAAATTCGGTAGTTTATTTTGCTTTTCAATTAACCTTTTACTTTTGTTATATCATTTTTTATTAAAAACAAATGTTTTATCTGCATTTTAATGATATGCCTATCTTAGCATATTATGAATTATATTTGGCTATCTGTACTGCAATTTTCCTGAATACTTTAGGATAATGGCAAGCCGTAGGGCTCAGCATTTTATTGCAGGTTATCATTGGAACAAAACATTTTAAAAGTTACTTGAATAAATTCTAGAATCTTTTATGTATAACCAAAATATATATTTTAAGGAATTTTTTGTATTTTTAGAATACAACCATGAAAGAAATGTGATGCTTACTTGGCTTTTACTTTTCCAGGGTAGGAAATAATAATTTCAACTTAAATACAAGTTATTTTAATTTTGTTCAATTAATAGTTACAAAAATATATTATAAACTCTTTGAAAATTTAAAACACTATTTAAAAATAGTACATTCCAAAAGAAAGACTACTGTATGTGTATACTTCCTGTGTTAATAAAATATTTCACTGGCTTATATAGATTCATTGATATTCAAATACAATCTGCCTAATGAAGGTCTTAATTTACTTTGTCAGTTGTAAAGTTATCTGTTGTTTGTAAAAACATTCGTGAAATGGTCCCACGTGATGCTGAAGCAGGTTCTCTATTCTTCATTCCTGGGGAGTCACATTCACACATAACTTTTGTACCAATTAAAAACTGTTAATGACAAAACATTGTAATTGATTAGTCTTTGTATGTTTACAGCTCACTTTAATTGCTGAAAAACGCCATTTGTCAGTTTCATGTTCTATTGACAATGCTGTTGATTTATCTGAATTTGGCTTTGTCTTGTCTCTCGTACATAAAACTCACATATGCAGTTCAAATGGGAAATGACTGTATTGATTTCCTTAACTTGAGCCCAAATGCTAAAGATTTTTGGATAAGCTTTCTCATTACTTAAGCCAAAATCAATAAGAAAGAGCATCTTTTAATGAAAGAGCAGTTTGAGCAACGTACTTCAGAAATAGGGTCCTGTTCATTCTTTGCTTTACAAATCGATCTCCTAGGTTCCTTAAGTGAGGTCCAATTGGTTGACATTGTGGTTTGTCTTTGTGTGTAAACTTGCAGCTTCAGAAAAGAGAAGATGAGCTACAGAGACAGAGGAAAGAAACTCTCTCCCTGAGAAAGAAGAGTTCACTACCAAGTGTATAATCCAGTGTTGAAATGCAACACAATTTACAAATATACCAGATAATTATTACATCTATTAAGTACATGCTTATATTTTATGATTGCACAATACTTTGTTTCTTCACTGATATCTTTTGAATATCTAAATATGCATATTATATACATTTACATTGATCTTATTTTAACATTTGGTTTTATTTCAGAAAGCTTCTGCTCATTGCTGCAGTTTATATTTATATAATGCAAAATAATTCACTGAAACGTCAGGCCATTTCTAAAATAACTTTTTGTTAAGTGATCTTTTAATCTTCATTGTTTTTCATTGTTACATTTCCTATTTTCTGCAGGAAAACAAACACGGGAGGTGAGCTACAGAAATAAAATGCCCATGCTGAGGAACAGCGAAATGAACTGAACATATAAAACAAGTTATATGGACAGGCCAAACGTCAGGTACTGTACTATGATATCATTAACTTCCGTGAACTACATAAATTAAGCTGATTATGCCTTCACTTAATTAACTGAGAATGACCTATTGATGTATAGGCCGAGTTAGCTAGAGACCGCTTGCTGCACTGTACTTAATTTATTGGTTTTCAATTAGTTCTTCTCTTGCCTGTGATTGTTGAGAAAAAAATGTCCATTTACATCTATGTTCTGGTAGTGTGGTTTTATGCACTGTGAGTTTCTATTTAAAATTCTATCCTGAGTAGTATTTTTTCTTTGCCAACAATATCGAGGTAGTTTTAAATATTTTTTTCTCATTGTTACATATAATTTGGTTCCTGGAATAAAAGAAATATACAGATGAATTCATCTTGTTAGTGTTGTGATATTATCAAATTATCTTTATAAAAGATCCCTTATGTTCATTTCAAAAACTATTTTGCTTTAATTACATTTTGGAAATTAATTTTTACCAATTTACTGTTGAACTATACTTTTGTAGAGCAATCTCAGTGAAGAAAGTTCTTTGGTAAACCTTCAGATTTTTTTAGATTTTTCTCTAAAATCTTGAGTTTTTTTTGAAGTGGAAAAATTATAGTATGAATGGTCACTTACAATTTCTTGTGGTAAGTAGGACTAATGTATATGAGAATACCTTCAGACAAAAATTTATTCTTCACATTTTGACCTTGTATATACTGATTTTGTGAGGGCTGGTGAACCTCACTATGTTGCCCTCTATTATGTAGCTTTTATAATCCACTAATCAGGGGTGCCTGGGTGGCTCAGTCATTAAGCTTCTGCCTTCGGCTCAGAGAGTGATCCCAGGGTCCTGGGATCGAGCCCCATATCGGGCTCCTGTGTTGGGAGCCTGCTTCTTCCTCTCCCACTCCCCCTGCTTGTGTTCCCTCTCTCTCTGGCTGTCTCTCTGTCAAATAAATAAATAAAATCTTTAAAAAAAAATAATAATCCACTAATCAAAAGATATTTATTAGAACATTCTTATGTTCTCAATATCTAAACCTTAGAGCATTTCACTAGGGATTGGCAGTCTGATTTTAGGTATTATAATTATTTTAATAATTTATTATTGATAGTTAACTGTAATAGAGTCAGTCAAATTATGAAAGTAAACTAAATGTAAAGATGTATGTGACTCTGCTTTGGCAGTTTGCTTTATCTCTCCTAAATTCAGATCTGTATCTGAGAATGGAGTTAATAATGGAACTTAGACTCAGGACCTTTTGAGGTACTTGCCAACTCTTCCATATATGTGGAATAAGTATTACTTGTTCTGAAAGTTCAGAGAGCTGAATATTTCTGTGGGTTGGAGTAATCAGGGATGTGTTAAAGATTTAATTGCTCCTACAAGACATACACAGGTAACATTGTAGTTGATAATCCATGTTAAAATTTCATGCAGAATTTAATTAATACTGTAGGAGCTTGTGGGCATATGAGGATTTAACATTCTCGTTATTTGTGAATAACCCTGAAAACTCATAAAGAGTTGTAATGTGTGCATCACAAATTTGAATCTCATACCCTGTGCACATACCATAGCATTGGGAGAATAATTTAGCAGTGTATTCAAAGAGGCATTGTTGTTTTCTACTCATTTTCATATATGCAATGATATATGCAATGACTGGCCAACTTAAACTCCTAGCCATATTTTCTTTAAATTTAAGAGAGCAAGTGTTTGCTGTTACAGAATTTGTGAATTAGGGGGTCCACAAAGGGCTCAGAATCTTGTTTGGAAATATCAACTGCCTATTATTTCTTGAAAATCAAATGTAGATTTCTGTGACAGAGGGGGATAAAACTTCAGTTTTGGGAAGACTATATTTGAAACTCACTTTTAGTTTTATAATTCATGGTATTTCAATTGGACACTAAAGTGGAGAGGTTATGTATGGTGTGTGTGTGTGTGTGTGTGTGTATGTGTGTGTGTGTGTGAGAGAGAGTGTGTATCTGAGAGAGAGAGAGAAAGAGAGAAACCGACAGACTGAAGTGTTCAGGGTCAGGCTAAAGTTTTGAATTGGAGATGTAAATTAGGAAATTGTTAACACACCAATTGTATTAAAGCCAAGAGAAGTGGTAATATGACCAAGAAATAAATGTTAAAATAAAAGGGAGTCAAGGAGAAAGAAGGCTTGTTGGTATTCCAACATTAAGAGGTCAAGGATATGAAAAACCAGGAAAGGAATTGGACAGCCAGTGATAATAAGAAATCCAGGAGAGTCAGAAGATTTCAATCCAAGTAAAGAAAGTGTTTTAAGGAGAGGGAAGTGATCACCTGTGTTAAATGCTGCTTATAGTCAGTAAGATGAGAACTAAAAATTAACTGTTAAGCTTAGCTACTTAGGTCATTGGCAGTCTTGACAAAAATAATTTTAGCATCCTGGTGGGTGTACGTTTATTCTGATTGTAATGGTCAGCATAGTAGAAAAAATGATAATGCAGAAAATAAACAGGATCATTGCTGGAACAATGCCTTGAGAATGAAAGAGCTGATAGGATCTACTAGAAAAATGGAAAGTTTGGCCATAGTTGAGAACATGGGCAAATCTTTCCAAGCAGTATGAAAGAGGGTGGGTGGACACAGACACAGTGGATAAGTGGATGTGATGGTCTTGAGCTATTGAATTTTCCAGTGAAAGACGAAGTAAGATCAGTTTAAAGTAAGGATGGGGAAGGAAGTGGTGGAGGGTTGAAAAGTGAGAAGAAGGGATGAAATCTTTTTTTTGTACTGTAGGGGAGGAAATTGGCCATAAAAAGTAAGCCAGAGTGCTTAAAATAGTCAGCTCTATTCTAATTGCAAGGTTATCTGATCCAAATTTGCTCATACCAACAAGTCTATCATTCTAACATTTAACTTTCTACATTGAAACTGTGTGCTCAGTTTCTGTGTATTCACTAGATTATGCGCAGCTTGAAGGCAAGGTGTATATTTGATTCATTTTTCTATTTATGACATCTAAGCACAGTCTCTAGAAGAAGTGTGAAATTAAGAAACGTTTGATAGATGAATGAATAATCTATGTCATATATTGTATGTTGTGCTAAAGGCATATAAACAGAAGTATTTGTATTGGGAAATTTGATGCTAGATATCATTTCATATTTAAATTGAACTATCACTTTTTAAGTCCAGTAATTTTTTTTTTAAACTTTAGGTGCATTGCTGAGTTAATCATTCTCCTTAGTTCATGATGCATTATCACTATTGGTTCATAAAGGCCCCATAAAGGCCTCTCTCTCCTTATAATTTTTATTTAATTTTTTAATAGAAAATTATTTTCATTTCCACAAGGATTATATGAGAATATGGCTTGCCAGCAAGGACTGTGATAAGTCTTTTGGCTTTTGACAGTCTTGTAGATAAAATATTGTATCTCTTTATACTCATTATAGTTTTAATTTTAATTTCTATAATCTAAATGAAATTGAATATCTTCTCATATGTTTAAAGACTATTTATATTTTTTCTATGAGTTATGTTCATATCTGATCTTTCCAAAACTATGGTCATTTAGTTTCTTGACATTCTTTTCTCCAATGAGAATGTCTTATATTGCAATAACTTTTCCAATAACGGCAAACCTTGCATAATCTCACATTTACTCATGACCTCATATTCTTCTCCTTTTTTCTGAATTTTAAGCCCGGTAAGCTTTGTTTTGAAATATTCTCATTACTTGCAACTATTTGCATTAGTTCATCCTATTTAATAGGAGAGAAACTCTAACCTCATTATTTACACATTTACTAAAGCAGGTGAGTATTTATACTTTCTATTCCATCTAATATTGCTTAAGTGGAAATATTTTCTGAAGGTTCTAAGGTTCTTGATATTTTTTCCTTACATTAAAGGTTTAATTTGATATTTCTCTGTGGGTTAGCATCCTTTTACTATGAAGTATGGGTATCCTGCCACCAGGAACAACCAACCAGCTTAGCAAACAGAATAATTGGTACCATTCTTTTCACATACACAAAAGTAAGTTAAAACAGGGTAGAGCTTTTATCATCAATTGATTCTTAGAAGTCCTGTCTTGATATTTCAGCCCCAAGGCTTATATCAAAGTTGTTTCCTTCAATGTGGAAACTTCAAGCTTCCAATTCACCAGTCTGCAAACCCTGAGCATCAAAGCAGACCTGCCCTGTGATCCACAGCTAAGCACTTACTTTCTTGAAGTGATGCTTAGTGCTCTGATTCACCATCAAGATCTGAAGGTGCTGTTATGGGAAGATAAATTAGGGAACCAGACGATTAAACCCTTTGGCCTCCACTGAGATCTTCCTGAGCAGGAGCACTTGTCTCCAATTCCTCTTTGACCTGTTATTGTTTCCATATGGCGGCCACTGCTCAGGATTCTCACTTGACTTACACACGATTCCTGGGAGATTGACATGTGTGAGGATCCTGATTGCTTCAAACAGTAGTTGTTGAGAGTCCATGTAAACCAGAGGGTCTATACCACTGTATATTCTCTTCTCTTTAGCTACCATTTTATTTAATGCCAGAACTCATGTTCTTTTCTACTATTCTGACCATTAAAACTGTAATTTATGTTTAAAAATTCTGTGGTAGTTTCTCATTTTAATCTGTCAGGCTGATAGCTTTATAGTTTCCTTACTTAGAGAAGTCATAATTTTAAAATAGTTATCATCATCATCTGCATTCTTATTCTAAATTGACATATAAACAAGAGGAAAACCAAATGATGTTTAATTTATTGATATTGCCTACCTATCCTTATTCAACTTTCCTCATGTGTCATGTGTTATATCTGTGTTCCTCTATCACTGTGTGATACATACAAGAAACTCTGTTACTCACCTTATTGTTCTGCCTGACAAATGACTTAAAATATAGGGTGGAAATGTTAGATCTTTGTTGTTTTAAATGTGTTAATTAGTACTGGAGGGTGGGGGGAAACCATTCCTTAGATCCTTTCACAGCTGATCTTCTAGTCATGTCAGTTACCCTATAAATGTCTTAAATCCATTTCTTTATCTTTCTCCCACTACTTGATTCAGGTCTTCAGCATCCCCTCTTTCTCCCATTGGTCTCATCCTCTTCTATTTACCCTCTTGTTGCTAGATTAGACTTAAAATGTACACACATATGAACATGCAAAAATCTGATCAGATTAGTCCTCTGCCTAAAATCCTTTTATATTCCCAGTGAACTTGAATTTCTTTTCAAACTAAAGCCACTGGGGGTAGGCAAAAAAGAAGCTAACTCAAATCATGCGTTGAATCTCTCATGTCCAATCGACTCTAACAAGTCTGCCTAATTTTGGATTTATTAGGAACAGCTAAAATTGTATTTAAAGAAAAAGTCACCATTCACTGTGAAATGCTGTATAGTGAACATCTTCCAAATGTCAGTGTCTTACAATGACAAACATTTACTTTTCCTGTTAATAGGTCTTTGGATTGGTTGAGGTGGTTTTGCTGCAGGTACTTCTGGTTTCCTTCACATGACTTTCTTTCTGGTATGAGTGGCTGTTTGTAGCCTTCTTCATGAAGCATGCAGAAGCAACAGAGACAGGTCAAACAATACGAGCATATTTCATTTTGAATTTCTTTTTGTGTATGCTATAAGAAAGTGGTCCAGTTTCATTCTTCTGCATGTCGCTATCCAGTTTTCCCAACACCAGTTGTTGAAGAGACTGTCTTCTTTTTCTGTTGGATGTTCTTTCCCGCTTTGTCAAAGATTAGTTGACCACAGAGTTGAGGGTCCATTTCCGGGTTCTCTATTCTATTTCTTTGATCTATGTGTCTATTTTTGTGCCATTACCATACTGTCTTGATGACTACAGCTTTGTAATAGAGCTTGAAGTCTGGAATTGTGATGTCTCCCACTTTGCTTTTCTTTTTCAAGGTTGCTTTGGCTATGTGGGGTCTTTTGTGATTCCATACAGATTTTAAAATTGTTTGTTCTAGCTCTGTGAAAAATGCTAGGGTTATTTTGATTGGGATTGCATTGAATGTATAGATTGCTTAATATAGTGTAGACATTTTAACAATATTTGTTCTTCCAGTCCATGAGCCTGGACTGTTTTTCCATTTCTTTATGTTTTCTTCAATTTCCTTCATAAATGTTCAATAGTTTTCATCATACAGATCTTTTACCTTTTTGGTTAGGTTTATTGCCAGGTATCTTATGGTTTTTGGTGCAATTGTAAATGGAATCAATTCCTTGATTTCTCTTTCTGCTGTTTCATTATTGGTGTATAGAAATGCAACAGATTTCTGTACATTGATTTTATATCCTGTGACTTTGCTGAATTCATGTATATTCTAGCAGTTTTTTGGTGGAGTCTTTTGGGTTTTGTACATAGAGTATCATGTCATATTCAAATAGTGAAAGTTTGACATCTTCCTTGACAATTTTGATGACTTTTATTTCTTTTTGTTGTTTGATTGCTGAGGCTAGGAATTCCAGTACTATATTGAACAATGGTGGTGACAGTAGACATCCCTGTCATGTTCCTGACCTTAGGGAAAAGCTTTCAGTTTTTCCCCATTGAGGGTGATATTGGCTGTGGGTCTTTTGTATGTGGCCTTTATAATGTTGAGATATGTTCCTTCTATCCCTACTTTCTTGAGGGTTTGTATCAAGAAAGGATGCTGTATTTTGTCAAATGCTTTTTCTGCATCTATTGAAAGGATCGTATGACTCTTTTTTTTTTTTTAAAGATTTTATTTATTTATTTGACAGAGAGAGACAGCCAGCGAGAGAGGGAACACAAGCAGGGGGAGTGGGAGAGGAAGAAGCAGGCTCCTAGCGAGGATCCCGATGCGGGGCTCGATCCCAGATCGCTGGGATCACGCCCTGAGCCGAAGGCAGATGCTTAACAACTGTGCCACCCAGATGCCCCGAAAGGATCGTATGACTCTTATCCTTTCTTTTATTAATGTGGTGCATCACATTGATTGATTTGAGGGTATTGAACCACCCCTGCAGCCCAGGAATAAATCCCTCTTGATCATGGTGAATAATCCTTTTAATGTACTGTTGGATTCAATTAACTGGTACCTTATTGAGAATTTTTGCATCGATGTTCATCAGGGATATTGGCTTGTAATTCTCTTTTGTAGGAGGGTCTTTGTCTGGTTTTGGGACTGAGGTAATGCTGGCCTCATAGAATCAGTTTGGAAGTTTTCCTTCCATTTCTATTTTGTGGAACAGCTTCAGAAGAATAGGTGTTAATTTTCTTTCAGTGTTTGGTAAATTCCCCCTGGAAGCCATCTGGCCCAGGACTCTTGTTTGTTGGGAGATTTTTGATTAGTGATTCAATTTCTTTGCTGGTTATGGGTCTGTTCAAATTTTCTGTTTCTTTCTGTTTCAGTTTTGGTAGTTTATATGTTTCTAGGAATTTATACATTTTTTTCCCAGATTGCCCAATTTGCTGGCATATGATTTTTCATGATATTCTCTTACAATTGTTTGTATTTCTGCTGTGTTGGTTGTAATCTCTCCTCTCTCATTCGTGATTTTATTTATTTGGGTCCTTTCTCTTTTCTTTTTGATAAGTCTGGCTAAGGGTATCAGTTTATCAATTTTGTTAATTCTTTCAAAGAATCAGCTTCTAGTTTTATTGATCCCTTCTTTTTTTTAAATTTATCTATCATTTATTTCTGCTCTAATCTTAATTATTTCCCTTCTTCTGCTGGTTTTAGGCTCTATTTTGTTCTTTTTCCAACTCCTTTGGGTGTAAGTTTAGGTTGTGTATTTGAGACTTTTCTTAGTTCTTTAGGAAGGCCTTTATTTCAGTATACTTCCCTCTTATGACCGCCTTTGCTGCATCCCAAAGGTTTTGGACTGTTGTGTTTCCATTTTTATTTGCTTCCATATGTTTTTAAATTTCTTCTTTAATTTCCTGGTGAGTCCATTCATTCTTTAGTAGGATGTTCTTTAATTCCATGTATTTGTGGTCTTTCCAATTTTTTTTCTTCTAGTTGACTTCAAGTTTCATAGTGCTGTGGTCTGAAAATATGCATGGTATGATCTCAGTCTTTTTGTACTGGTTGAGGACAGATTTGTGACTCAGTATGTGACCTATTCTAGAGAATGTTCCATATGCACTCAAAAAGAATGTGTATTCTGCTGCTTTAGGATAAAATGCTCTGAATATGTCTGTTAAGTCCTTCTGTTCCAGTGTGTCATTCAAAGCCATTGTTTCCTTGTTGATCTTCTGCTTAGATGATCTGTCTATTCTGTGAGTGGGGTGTTCAAGTCCCCTACTATCGTATTATTATCAATGAGTTTCTTTAAGTTTCTTATTAATTGATTTATATATTTGGCTGCTCCCAAATTGGGGGCATAAGTATTTACAATTGTTAGGTCTTCTTGTTAGATAGCCCCCTTTATTATGATATAGTGCCCTTCATTTCTTCTTACAGTCTTTGGTTTTAAACTCTAGTTTGTCTGATATAAGTATGGCTACTCCAGCTTTCTTTTGATGTCTGTTAGCATAATAGATGGTTCTCCACCCAATCACTTTCAGTCTGGAGGTGTCTTTGGGTCTCAAATGAGTCTCTTGTAAGCAGTATATCAATGGGTCTTGATTTTTTTTTTAATCTATTCTGATACTGTATGTCTTTTGATTGGAGCACTAGGTCCATTTACATTCAGAGTAATTATTGATAGATACGAATTTAGTGCCATTGTATTACCCGTAAAGTCACTGTTCCTGTAGATTGTCTCTATTCCTTTCTAGTCTTTGTTACTTTTGTCTCTCTCCTCCTTAAAGGGTCCCCTTTAGTATTTCTTGCAGAGCTGGTTTAGTGTTCACGAACTCCTTTACTTTTTGCTTCTCTTGGAAACTGTCTATCTCTCCTTCAATTCTGAATGATAGTTTTGATGGATAAAGTATTCGTGGCTGCATATTTTTCCCATTTAGCACATTGACTGTATTATGCCACTGTCTTCTGGCCTGTTAAGTTTCTGTGGATGGATCTGCTACTTCCTTATGTGTCTGCCCTTGTAGGTTAAGGACCTTTTGTTCTTAGGTGCTTTCAGAATTCTCTCTTTATCTTTGAACTTTGCAAGTTTCATTATGATATGTTTTGGTGTTGACCTGTTTTCTTTTAGTTTGAGGGGAGTTTTCTGTACCTCTTGGACTTGAATACCTGTTTCCTTCCTAGATTAAGGAAGTTCTCAGCTATAATTTGTTCTAAGAAAACTTCTGCCCCCTTTTCCTGCTCTTCTTTTTCTAGGACTCCTATGATACAGATATTGTTTCACTTTCTGGAATTGCTGAGTTCCCTAAGTCTACCTTCACCATCTAATAATTTTCTTTCCCTCTTCTTTAAAGCTTCATTATTTTCCATAATTTTATATCCTATATCACCTATTTAATCCTCTGCTTTTTCCATCCTCATTATGATTACATCCAGTTGGTTTTGCATCCCAGTTACAGCATTTTTTATTTTGGCCTACTAGTTTTTAGGTCTTTTATCTCGGCAGCCAGGGTTTCTCTGGTATCTTTAATGCTTCTTTCAAGCTCAGCTAGTATTCTTATGACTATTGTTCTAAATCCTTGTTCAGATATATTGCTTATATATGTTTTGAGAAAATTACTGGCTGTGATTTCTTCTTGATCTTTCTTTTGGGGAGAATTTCTCTGTATTGTCATTATGTCTAGGTTTCTGTCTGTCACATATTATGAACACTTGTTATGTTTCCTGCTCCTGAGAGTAGTACTTTTATTAGGAACGGGTCATACAGTGCCCAGAGCCTGGTTCTTCAGGAAGTGTATCTGGTGTGTGCTGTGTGCATTCTGCTATTGTGTTTTGGCTGCTCTTTCCCACAGGTCAATCCTCTACACAGTTCCTTCTTGCTTGCAATGGGGAGTATTTGGACCTTTATCTAGGTGTGCTTTGATTTGTTTGTTAAGATAAGCCTGATTAAAAAAAAAAGTTCTGATCCAAGAAAAGTTAAAAGGAAAAGGAACAAAAAAACAAATAGACAAACAAACAAACAAAAAAATCTATAAGCCTGATTCTAAAGAATAAGAAGGAATGAAGGAAAAAAGAAAAGAAAAAGAAAAAGGAAAAAAAAAAAAAAGAAGCAGCCTGATCCAAAAAATGAGAAAGGGAAACCAGCCAACCAACCAAACAACAAACAAAAAACTATAGATAAATTAATTAATCAATTAATTAAATTAAGTTTAAAAAAAAAAGTAAAGAAAAAAAGCCTGGTCCTATTTCCACCAGAACTAAAGCTGACACTTTGGAACATTATATGATCAGCAGACCCTGGTACATGCAGGGGGGCCTGTGTTGGTCTTCTGAGAGAGGGGTCTACTGTGCAGGCTCACAATCAGACCTGCGTTTGCAAAGATGCCCCTGCCGGGTGCAGGGGGCCGGGGTTTGGTATAAGTGACTCCAGTCTCCACTGGAGGCACTGTGTTTCTCTCTGAATTCTGACTGTGCTGGTGGGTGGGGGTGGGGGTGTGTGGGGTTGGTGTGGAAGATGGCATCACTCTTCCCTCTTGTCTCTGGGGAGGGAAACTCCCAGCCGCCCCTGTTCAGGAGGCCCTCACAGAAAAGTGAATAATCTCCTCTCCTGTGTCCCAGGCTTTCATCAGATCAGGGCCTTTAACCTATCTGGGCTCAGGCTGTTGGGACAGCTGGTGCCACAGTTCTCTTGTGTTTTATCTCTGTCCAGTGGCTGGAATTCAAAACTCCAAATCCTAAAGGGCCCAGCAAGGTGTTGAACTGCTCTCCTCCTCCAGTGGAGAGACTCGTAGCACACCAGGCACTGTTGTGTCCCAGAAAAGCAGTCACATGGCAACCGTGGCTAGAGTCTAGTATGATGCACAGTGAAAGAGTACGACCAGATTATCTGCCTTCTGCCCGTGCCTCTGTCCCCTGCTGCTGAATGGCTGTTCAGTGGCTCCTGGTGGGTCCTTTGTCCTGAACAGGCAAAATACTGTCTTCCAAATGTACTCTAGGAAGGGGAGTGATCTCCCCCAGTGCAGCCCAGGGGATCCCCTCACTGCAGTGTATTGTGCAAATGCTATGTGCTGCCCTTTCCTTAACTTCATCCCATGAGAAGGGCTCCTTTCCCTTCCCAGTACCATGGCTTTTCTCTCCCCGAGTTCATTGCTCTGAACCTCTCATCTGCCATGTTCTCTCCCTCCAATTATGCAGATTGTTTTCCTAATCCTCAGATCGATTTCCTAGTTGTTCAAAATGATTTGATGTTGCTGTAGCTGTGTTTGAGCGACTAGGCAAACTCAGGGTCCCTCTACTACTGCACCATCTTTTAACTCATCCCTTTTTCAATACAAGCACATTTCAGAGTCTTCTCAGATCTTATGTGCTCAAATGACATTGGCCTACGATGTCACATAATAAAGAAGACTACTTAACCCATAGTGAAACTATGACAGGAGTATAGAGGGCATGAATGATCGTGATTAAATAATACTATCTACTACATAAAAGCTCTCCTGTTCTACGAAAAAATTTTAAAACAATTGATCTGCCAGGTAAACTGCAAACCTTAAGAAACAAAAGCCCACATGAACTTTATTTACCTTTCAGTTTATTTTCTGCTGCTTTCTGTTATACCTTAATAGTAATTGCAATAGATGAATCATAACACTTTCATATGCATACATCTCTTTCTCTCTTTTGAAAGCCCTATGTCTTCTATAGGAAACTAGTTCTTATCCCTGATTACCCAGCTTATTGTCAACTCTTGCTATCCCCAAATAAAGCATTTTCCTGGCCAAAATTAATAAACATCATATTTTGAAAGCTAATGTCTCACATGTAGGCATGGATACATTCAGTTCATTCAGTGAAAGACAGGCCCTATTTCAGCGAAAATCTGTAAAGAAATGCTGCTGAATCTGATTTTGTCCACTCTGATTTAAGAATGTTGATTGACGTAGTTAAAACTGGACATAATTGTCCCCAGATTTTAATATACTGTAGTATTTCCTGAAAGAGGCACATCATGAAATAACAGTGGTTTAGATTTTATAGTTAACAACCATAGTTTATATAAAATAGATAATAAATGACATTCAGTAAAGTTTTCATATTACTTTCTTTTTTCTTATAATACTTTTTTATTATGTTATGTTAGTCACCATATAGTATATCCTTAGTTTTTGATGTAGTGTTCCATGATTCATTATTTGCGTATAACACCCAGTGCTCCATGCATTACGTGCCCTCCTTAATACCCATCACTGGCCTATCCCATTCCCCCAGCCCCCTCCCCTCTGAAGTCCTCAGTTTGTTTCCCAGAGTCCATAGTCTCTCATGGTTTATTCCCCTTTCTGTTTCCCCCCCCTTCATTCTTCCCTTCCTTCTCCTACCGATCTTCCTGCTATTTCTTATGTTCCATAAATGAGTGAAACCATATGATAATTGTCTTTCTCTGCTTTACTTATTTCACTTACTTTCTGGTTAGGGAAAAATTCAAAGACTATGTTCTGTAGTTTGCATTTCTCTTCTGGTCTTATCTATGTTCTGAACTCTACTGTGTGTCTTAAACTGTTCCTGAATAATACTGGGCTACATTACAATGTTGCTTTCTTTCTTTCTTTTCTTTTCTTTTTTTTGATGTAAAATTCGATGATTCATTAGTTGCGTATAACACCCAGTGCACCATGCAATACGTGCCCTCCTTACTACCCATCACCAGCCTATCCCATTCCCCCACCCCCCTCCCCTCTGAAGCCCTCAGTTTGAAGCATGAGAGACTATGGACTCTGAGAATCAATGTTGCTTTCTTATATCAGAAATCTTATTATTCATTTTCTACTCATATACTTGCTTCAAAAACAGATTTCAAGTAGGAGATTTAATCATTTCTACAGCTAAAGAAGCATCCTTTACTCCAATGATTGTTGCAAAACATTGTCTTCTCAGCTTTTTTTTTTTTTTTTTGAGACGTTTTTCTCTACACCGCATTTTTATTGTTATTCAGCTCCAGTTAATACAACGCTTCTCAGGGTGCTTCCTGCAACAATTGCTCTTTAATATAATGTTCATTTAGAAAAAGAGTTTAACTTTTTTTGTACAGTGAATTTCTCTTTTATTCATTTCTGATTATGTACTGTATTAAACTTCCAAAGAAACACAGGATTCCTATTTTTTCTCAAGCACCCATGGAAAATTACTTTTTTGTTTTGAGGGTTTTTTTTTTTTGGTGTATTTTTTTTAAGTAATATTTATGTTGTTATATTAGTCACCATACAGTACGTCCCCAGTTCTTGATGCAATGTCCCATGATTCATTACTTGCATATAACACCCAGTGCACCATGCAATATGTGCACTTCTTAATACCCACCCCCGGCCTATCCCAATCCCCCACCCCCCTCCCCTCTGAAGCTTTTCCTACCCTTAGGGATTTCTTTTTTCTTCTTCTTTTTTTTTTTTGATGAGGCTGGTTTACTCCCTAGGCTGTGCACTTTGCTCCGTATTGTCAGAACATTTGTATTGTACTCATGCAGTAAGGAAAGGGATTTTGTTTCATTGTCTTTGGGAAGAGCAGTAACTTAGTATCAGAGCTGAATATGGTTCTGGATAGAACTGAGATGTGAATGCTACAATACTGGTTAAGTAAACAATGCCTGGGCAGCTCAGGCTTTTCTGTTTCTGTGTTATGGTCATTGTCTAGTAGTTTACACATGCATCATAGATACAAAATAGGAAATTCAGTCTGTGCTTGTAAGGAACTTCTCATGGTAGATGACAAGAGCAAAAGCAGAGGTGTGGTAAAGACGGCTCCCACTGTATAAAGAGACTGGATTGTTTAGCACTTCTTTCCAATTCTTTGTTCAGTGATATATTGATAGCTCGAAATTGACCTTGGTAGGTATATTTACAAATGGAAATTGGCAAATGCTTCAAACCAGACTTTTTTTTTTCCCAGAGAGCTAGTTTCCTAGTATACCAGAGCCAAGCTTTGCACTTATATATACATTTTTATTACTTTTCCTATGCTTGTCAGATTTGTAAGTTCCATGTAAATTTTATTTCATCTAATTCCTAGTGTTATATATATTTTTAATCACATATTCTATTTTTTTCCACTTAAAATAATCACATGACCAGAATTTTTTTTCTTTCTTCTTTCTATTAATCCTTAATTTCTTTTTTTGTTTTTTTCTTCACAGGATTCTGGTCATATAAAATGATTCTGATATAATGTTATATATTTCAAAATTAAAATGAATACCTTGCTTACTACATTATGTTACATTAAAATGTTATGTATAAACATTCAAGAACTTTTTATTAATTCCAAATGTTAGTTTACAGGAAATTTTAAATATATCTAAAGAATTTCCTGATTTATATGCAAAGATAGAAACTGGTTAGCTTAAAAAGATCCTCTCTTTCCCCGGAGAATCTAAATCTTAAAAAAAAAAAAAAAAAGAAGTAGGTAAAGGATTTTTCTATTTGAAACTATTTAAGTAGAATTTTCCAAAAAATACTAAATATCAACTTTAAATAGATGTTAATCAAGAGTAGGTCTGCAGCTATAGGTAGAACTAAAAAATAAAGACTGTAAAAATTGTATAACCTTGGAGGTTTTTCTGATTTTCTTGCTGGACCTGTGGTGCTATGTCCACAAACTGTACTCAGGACCTGAGGGATGTAAAATATTTGTCACAGTACCCAGAAGAATATTTAGTGGCTCAGGATCTACAATAATTATAGGTAATTAGAAATATAAATTAATATTGTTGCAGATAATCTCAGTTTCTAAAAAGTAGTGACAAACTTTATCCTTTTTTATACATAAACTCTAGAGTAAACAAAATCATCTTCGTTCATTCATAATTAGAATATGATATTAAAAATAATTATATTAGATATGTGCCCCATAATGTTTCCTGTGTTTGGGCTTTGTATATGTGCATTTATACTTCTTAACAATCGTCTTTCTTTTTTTTCTTTTTTTCCTTCCTAGCTTCAGAGTCCTCCTACCCTTTATTCAGATTAAATTTCAGAGTGGGAAAAATCCAGGTTGTGGCATTTAATAGTGGTGTAGCTTTGAGCAATTTGATTTATGCCCTTTTTTCTCCATTGGTTTAGTTAAGAAAACAATACCACCCACTCCATATACTGTTGTGAGGTTAACTGAGAACATGTTTATAAAGTATTTAGAGATTTCTTTGCACACAACTAATATTTATCAACGAGATATTCACATTATCTTTCACAAACCACCTTCTCTAGTTTCGTCCCTTAGGTCTTCCTTTAATAATCACTCTTGTCTTTTAATATTAAAGTATTTATTTTAACTACCCTACTGTGTTAATTTTTCTTAACTTGTTCTAGATTGTAAGACTCTTGGAAGAAAAAGAATTGGTTTTTTATTCCTCATAGAATCCCAAATCTCTAATGCATTGTTATATTAGAAGTAGATTTAAAAAAACATTTGTTGTTGATGTGGAAGCTGTTGATAGAGGGATGGAAGAAGAGCTACACGTATTTTTCATAGATTTATTGTCTGAAAAGATTTCATATTTGCACCCATACATTCTCTTGCACATCACACCCAACTGTACGGCACTTACATTTCTTGCACATGTCCTCTGTAGTTTATTTTCAGAATTCTTGAGATCTGAATGCCCGATGTTATATAAATTAGAATTGATTTCTTCAAAATGGACAATAACACATTGGAAAAAAATATAGCATATAGTAAAATTTAATAGGAAGAGCAGACTCCTTATTTTTAGGTTTTTGTGTGATTGGCAGAAATCTTTTTTTTAACCATTTATTTAGTTATGCTTAAGTAGGTAGGTTACTTTCTCATTACATATGAAAGGCTTAACCTTTTCAAATGTTTTGTGTTTCAACACAGCAATTCTTGAGAAGCTGAAATTTTAACTCAATAAGCATACGGTACAGAAGACAAACACATAAATCAGTAACAATTTAAAAAAAAAATAAAGGTTAGTGTTGTCTCTGTGATGATCAAATGAATGGAAGCCATTTATGTCAATGACAGTGTTGTGTTTTTGAACTAGCTCCTAATTCCTTTGTTGCCTCCTGCTTTTAAAATTATTCCTGAAACAAGTACAGTGGCAAGCTAATTTTCTATATTCATTTACATAATTGTCATCATAACTTCTTTTATCTTCCAGCAATTTACAACTAAAAGCTCAGAATGTTTCTATACAGTTATTGTTTTTTACTTTACATTTCTAAAGAACCATTGAAAGGGTTGATGATTTCAGGCCTTATCCTTATAAATATTAACCTAGAAGAGAGCAAACAGGTGTCTTCTCATGATATGATCACTTAGAATAAACAAAGAAGTAATTTGAACGCTTAGTATAAAGAGGGAAATTTATTTTAGGAACTCATAATAGCATGTTTTAACCAGATATTGGAATATAAATAAGATTAGAGAACATGCATACTAAATGAAAGATATATTTGGCTGTGTTTTTGTGAGAGATTTAAGACACTTCAAAATTAAAAGAAAAAAATAATAAAAGATTGAAAACACTCATTGTCAATCTTGACCAAATGCTGGTATATTGACTTCACCCTACTGAAAAAAACATTATGCTTTGGGTACATTTCAGCAGCCATTTTAATCAAAGATAGGATAGATAACATATTTTCTTTAATTCACCATTTGATCTTCTATAAATTCATTTTTTTAGTTAAAAGGTTGCTTAGGGATTTGACTACACAGTGTAGATTCAGACTAAGCTGATGGAAAATAAACTACCAAACACAACATGGGATACACAAATTTCTGTCAGATTTGCAAATATAAATATTATAGAGAAATTAAATAAATTCATATAAAATGTATACAATGAATATATAATATGTATATAATGTGTATATTTAATATGTGTTTAATCTTACAAAATACTTATTTAAATAAATGCAACTACATTCTTCTGATGATCAATAGAGATATGTAAAAATAAATGTAGATACATTGTTTCCATATTTGTTCATCAGACAAACAGCAAATGCAATTCCTAGAATGCTTTTTGAATAAAATTATTTGATTTATGGTTCTCCCATTACCTTATAATATTTTATCCTGCTTCATTTATAGGAGTTTGCATTTCACCATTTAAAATGCAATTAGAATACTAATGTTTATTATATGCCTATAATTAATCTAATTTATATATAGTTTATCTAATTCTCACAAAACACTGTGAGGTGTTATTTTTATACCCATTTATAAATTAGAAAGCTAAGAGTCATAGACATTAACTCCCTGAAGATTATTCCTAGTACACGAAAAGGCAAAGATGTAAACCCAGTTTATGTATTTCCACAACCCAAGCTGTTTCTATTCCAGTGTATTACCTCTCATTGCTCAATAATCAGCATTACTTAGGAAATAAATATTCATGCTTCAAAGAAATAGTCGTAGCAATCTAAAAATGAAATTGAAACACAATAGCACAACAGGGCAAGCAAATCTGTAGAAAAGTGTATATTTCAAACCATACCACTCTTTAATCAAAGCAAGAATAGTACTACATCTCCCACAATTTAGTTAAAGAAATCAAGTATTCCAGTGCCTTATACTGGGATGGGGCAATATCCTCTAGTTTATAGTATACAGTGTATATACTGGCTTTTTCCTAAGCTAGTATTCATAGGTTTACTAGTCAAGGGGTGTTAATGTGAATAGCTTTTCTCCATATCACCCTATTGATCTACCAACCAAATTTTGTTTCCTATCCCCACAAGTTTAAATTTTGCTGATCTAGAGATCTTAGTTTCTAAAGATAGAATGCTTCCTCCAAGAGACACACAATGGGTTATTTTAAACCAAAAGTGGAGACTGCTCTTTGGGGTTCCGTATGCCACTAAGTTATAAAGCAAAGTAGTGAGTTTGTACTGGTTGGGGTGATTAATCTTCAATTTTAGGAGGGACTTGGGTTATTACTGTACAATGAGAATGAAAAGAGGATTATATCTGGAACTTAGAAGTTTCCCTGGGATGTCACTTAGTACTTCCATATCTCGTGGATCAAGTCAATAGAGAACTATAACAACACAACGCAAGTAGGATTGAACCAACTCAACAACTCAGTTCAGACAGTATTAAAGTTTGAGTCACCTCAATATGCAAGGAACTTTGAATAACTGAGGGCAAAGGAGAAAGAATGGATAGAGAAAGAAGTTAGGTGTGTATCAGCTACAATCATGTTGCTACTTGCAGAAATGAAAACTGTAAGTTATGTGTATTTCTTCCTAACTTTTATAATTATATTTACAAATTTAGTAACCAATTATTTTTCTCTTTTCTCAGTCTCCTACTATCTAACATTATATTTGTAAACACTAGTAGATTTAATAGTTGAATATTTTAGTTATATGATCTCAAAGAGGGACTGTGACTCAGCCAGAAGAATGGACATTAATTAAAAATGAGCACAAAGACATTGTACCTGTAAGAGGAGAAGGTTAGTATGCTTTTGGTTGTATTTAGGATGGATATATAATACTAGGTCGAAGCATAACATTATTATCATCTTTATTTGGAAGTTAAGTGTGGTTAAAAGAAGGGTGTTTGGGGGCCTAGGTGATTGTAATGGCTTTAGAAGTTGTTGACTTGGGTAAGCTGCACTACATTTTTCAGAAATATTTCCTTTTATGTTTTTGCTTGTATTTGCCCACAAGAGATATAAGCATGAGACTTGGAAAATAAAGCAGTAGTTATGTCTGCTCTAAGATGGTTGAGAACCATCTCTTCTCTAGCTCATCAAAGTTTCTGCACTTTTGCTTACTCACACTGTTGACATGGGCAGCCGCCCAGCCCAGGCCTTCAGCTCCTTCTGGAATTCCACTGTCAACATCTCAGCTCTGAGCCAGGAACAAGTTTGGTTCCTTGGTAGAGTGACAGCTCTGTCTACAAGTCATCCATGGCAGCGAGATTGAAAGCTTGGAAATGAGAAGAGGCCAGTGTGGGCTCCCATGTGATACAGGCACAGATTTCAGTTGTCATTGCTCTTCTCTACTTGTCCATCTTTCAAAACTTACTCCTGTCCTGTGCCTTCAGGTTCAGTAGTAGATGGAGATGAAACAGTAGACCAAGACTATGATGTCAGCTATCATGAGTGCATAAAGTCAAAGCCCTATAGTAAATGTCTTATTCTACAGCTCCACTAGTAGTTTTATTTCTCTAATCTAATTCTGACACTGTCTCCTTTCCAATATACTACCTCTCATTCCTCAACGACGATAGGTACTTAGGAAATAAATGCTCATACTTCAAAGGCATATTGTCGTGACAAAAATTTTAAAATGGAAAAATAAAATATATCAATATTAGAGATGCAGTCTTTTATAAGTATATTTCAGACTTCACCACTTTGTAGCCAGGATGAGCTAAATATCTTTAACCATCTCTTTCATAATTTGATGTAGAAGAATCAAACCTCTTAGAAGAGATTTTTCATTCTTTGACCACTTCAGTATCATAATATCATAATGACATTATGCATATCATTATAGTGCTATGCATTATAAGACTAAAATCCTCTCTAAAAGTGATTTCATCTAATGGGTTATAGTAGGGACTTAAGATGTACAAATTAACTCAGTTATATGTATTGAAATAAATGGATGTGAATGAATGATGTTCTGTGGCATTACTAACACCTATAAATTGTTTCAGAATTTATATAGAGAAACTATACAAATATTTTCTCAGATTATGTAGACTGTGAGTGAAGCTCAGCATTGGCAAGGCTCTTACTATTGAAATCTATGTAATAGTCTATTTTAAATTCAGTTTTATCTTCCACTGAACTCAGACAAAAATAATATGAAGGCTATGCATAATAATTATAATTTTATTTTATCTTTTATTTTTGTCTTCAAGTACCAAGGACATGTATATAATAATTTTGAATCTGAAATTGGTGAATTATAAAAACAGCCACTGTATGATCAATTAAAAGAGAGAAATATCTTTTGCACCACTTAAAACATTAAATGTGCAAGTATATGGAATTATTCAATTCAAGGAAAAAACTATAATAAATAATTTGGATTACTTTAAAATATTATTTTAAGACATTTTGTATTATTTCATAAAATAAGCGTTTCTTTGGAAAATAAATAAAGCGTGTCATATAAAAGTATAACAGTTTTTATTTCACTTTGTAGAAGTTATATTCCATTCTTTTTCCATGGCAACTAAATTCTGTGTACCAGAGACACTAACAAATATTTTAGTTTAAATGTGGTTTTGTTTTATTTTGTTTTTGTTTGTTTCTGAAGGAGCCCACATGCATGTGTACATACATATACACTCTAATTAAAGCCCTCTAACCTTTGTATGTTGTATATCCTGCCTCTGAGCTGTGTAATTTGAAATTTTAAATTATTGAGGAAGTTTATGTTTTTTTCAATTACTGACATAATAATGTTTATTAATGGTTACTATTATTTGATTATGTCACAACCCTGTTAGCATTCTTCCATTTTTTCTTCCTATCACCACCAAAACGAAATCTAATCTTAATATGGTGTGTGAGAATCTTCACAGTTAAACTCCTGCTTACTTTTCTGAACTCATTTAATCCCACTCTGAACAGTGGTTACCAGATTCCCAAATTGCATTAAGCAGTAAAATGTGAAACAGACAAAGTTAGTAAATAAATTATGGTAATCAAAAAAAAAACTGGCTATTTATCTGTCAGAATTCAAAACAATGCTTCCATGTGCTACTTCTCTTGTTTAATACTGAAGATTTGAAAACCTACCAAAATTGGAATATGTTTAATAACAAAACAATGGTCAGTTCTATAAAGTACATAAAAGCAGCTTTTTAAATTCAATTCAATCTCTTTTTTTAAAATTTTCTAATTTTGTTGAGGAAAGTTAAATGTTCATCACAGAATGGCATTTGTCTAAGAACCAATGAATGGGAACTATGGCCAAGACCTGTTTGTTCACAGGATCTGTTGTTTACTGTGTTATGAATGTCATTTCTCAATTATTTTGCTTATTAAATATTACTAATCCTTCAAATTCAACCTCACACTTGAAACCTTGCCTGGACTATTGAAAGAATTATGTATTTCCTTCTTTAAGCTCCCATAACAATTTGAACACATGTCTAGCATAATGATAATGGCTACCATTTATTTAATGTTTAGACTGTAAATTAGGCATTATACCAGATGTTTCCATTCAAACTCTCATTTAATACTCAAAGCATAAAATGAGATAGGTGCTGTCATTTGTTTTCCCTGGGGGAAAATAGAAGTTTACAAAGGTTACTTTGCATAAGAATACATTCAGAAAGTGACTAAACTGGTTTTGAATCCAAAGTCCAGCTCCATTAACGGTAGTCTTATATATTGCACCTTCTGTCCTGCTTCACGGTGTTACAGATTTTTGTTAAGTTTCTATTTTCTCCACTAAGAAGACAGCATCTTGACTTTAGGTACTGTATTTTTATGGCTCTTATACCGAGCATATTGCTAGAACGTAGTAGATAGTTCTGGACATGCCATCATAGGATTGTGATATGGTTAATAAGAAGATACAAAAAAAGAGAGTTAAAGACTATAAACTTTATTTTTTATTAAGATTAATTCACATACCATAAAATTCATCCTCTTAAATTACAATTTGGTGGGTGTTAGTATATTGTCATACAATCATCACCGCTATCTAATTCCAGAGTATTTTAGTTACACCCAAAAGAAACCTGTACCCATTAGTAGTCATTGCCTGTTGCTCCTTTATCCTCAGCTTCTGGAAATCACTAACCTGCTTTCTGTCTCTAGGGCTTTAACAATTCTGGATATTTCATATAGGTGGAATCATACAATACATAGTTTTTGTACTTCTTTCTTTCACCTAATATAATGTTTTCAAGCTCCATCCAGGTTGTAGCATATATCAGTACTTCATTCTTTTTTATAGCTGACTAATATTCTATTGTATGGCTATAGAACATTTTGTTTATCTGTCAAACAAAAACATGAAACCAATTCAAGAGGCAGTATTTATTTGGGCTCAAAAGATTGCAATCTGCTCTACACAGATTTAGGTAGAAACCCAAATTAGTGTCCTGATTACAGGAAGTGGACTCAGGGTTTTCATGGGGAAAAAAAAGGAAGATTAGGTAAGTTGCTTTAAAGAAGACCTCATTGGTGCTGACAAACAGGGCTAGATTTGTACTTCAATGATTGGTCAGGCAAAGAGTTTCCTAGGCAAAAGTTCACTTTCTTTAGTCTCTTCACATGGGATTTTCTTGTTCTTGCTGACTTCTTCAATGTTGGTAGTTTGGCCTAGGTCCAAGTAGCAGGATAAAAAATCAACATACAGAAATCTACTGCATTTCCATACACCAGTAATGAAGCAGCAGAAAGAGAAATTAAAGAATCAATCCCATCTACAATTATACCAAAAACAGTAAGATACCTAGGAATAACAACCAAAGAGGTACTCTAAATAGTATAAAACACTGATGAAAGAAGTTGAAGCTAACACTAAGAAATGGAAAAACATTCCATGCTCATGGATTAGAAGAACAAATATTATTAAAATGTTGATAATACACAAAGCAATCTACAAATCTAATGTAATCCCTATCAGAATACCAACAGCATATTTCACAGAATTAGAACAATTCTAAAATTTATATGGAACCACAAAAGACCCCGAATAGCCAAAGCAATCTTGAAAAAGAAAAGCAAAGCTGGAGGCATCACAATTCTAGACTTCAATTTATATTAGAAAGCTGTAGTAATCAAAACATTATGGTACTGGCAGAAAAACAGATACATAGATCAGTGGAACAGAATAGAAAACCCAGAAATGGACCCACAACTAAATGGTCAACTAATCTTTGACAAAGCAGGAAAAAATATCAAACGGGAGACAGTCTCTTCAATAAATGGTGTTGAGAAAACTGGATAGCAACATGCAAAAGAATGAAACTGGACCACTTTCTTAAACCAAATACAAAAATAAATTCAATATGGGTGAAAGACCTAAATGTGAGAAAGGAAACCATCAAAATTCTAGAGGAGAACACAGGCAGTAACCTCTTTGACATAGGCCATAGCAACTTCTTTCTAGATCATCTCTGGAGGCAAGGGAAACAAAAGGAGAAATAAACTATTGAGACTTAATCAAAATAAAAAGCTTCCGTACAGGGAAGGAAACAATCAACAAAACTAAAAGGGAACCTATGGAATTGGGGAAGATATTTGCAAATGACATATCTGATAAAAGGTTAGTGTCCAAAATCTATAAAGGATTTATTAAACTCAACACCTGAAAAACAAATGATCCAATTAAGAAATGGAGAAGTCATGAGTAGACGTTTTTCCAAAGAAGACATACAGATGTCTAACAGACACATAGAAAGGTGCTCAACCTTACTCATCATCAGGGAAATATAATTCAAAACTACAATGAGCTATCACCTCACACCTGTCAGAATGGCTAAAATCAACAAAACAAGAAACAACAGGTGTTGCCAAAGATGTAGAGGAGGGGGAACCCTCTTGCATTGTTGGTCAGAATGTGAACTGGTACAGCCACTCTGGAAAATAGTATGGAGAGGTTCCTTAAAAAGTTAAAGATAGAACTACCCTAAGACCGAGCAATTGTACTTCTACTAGATTTTTACCCAAAGGGTACAAAAATACTAATTCAAAGGGCTGCATGCATGCCAATGTTGATAGTAACAGCATTATCATCAATAGCCACGTTATGGAAACAGCTCAAATGGCCATCAACTGCTGAACTGATAAAGAAGATGTGTTTTATACACACACACACACACACACACACACACACACACACACACAATGGAATAATACTCAGCCATAAAAAAAAAGAAAGAACTCTTGCCATTTTCCTTCTATTTCTATTTTGTGGACCAGCTTCAGAAGAATAGGTATTAATATTTCTTTCAATGTTTGGTAAATTTCCCCAGAAAGGCATCCGGCCCTGGACTCTTGTTGGGAGATTTTTGATAACTGATCAGTTTCTTTGTTGGTCATGGGTCTGTTCAAATTTCAAATTTTCTATTTCTTTCTGTTTCAGTTTTAGTAGTTTATATATCCCTAGGAATTTACCCATTTCTTCCAGATAGCTTAATTTAGTGGCATATAATTTTTCATAATATTCTCTTATAATTATTTGTATTACTCTGGTGTTGGTTGTGATCTCTCCTCTCTCATTCGTGATTCTAGTTATTTGGGTTCTTTCTCTTTTCTTTTTGATAAGTTTGGCTAGGGGTTTATCGATTCTGTTAATTCTTTCAACGAACCAGATCCTTGTTTCAATAATCTGTTATACTTTTTGTTGTTGTTGGTTTTATATCATTTATTTCTGCTCTAATCTTTATTATTTCCCTTTTTCTGTGGGCCTTAAGCTTCATTTGTTTTTCTTTTTCTAGCTCCTTTAGTTAGAAGGCTAGGTTGTGTATTTGAGAATTTTCTTGCTGTTTGAGGTAGGCTTGCTTTGTTATATACTTCCCTCTTATGACCACTTTTGCTGCATCGCAATGGTTTTGGACCATCCTGTTTTCATTTTCATTTGTTTCCATGTGTTTTTTATTTCTTCTTTAACTTCCTGGTTGACCCATTCATTCTTTAGTAGGATGTTTTTTAACCTCCATATACTTGTGGTCTTTCCAAAATTTTTTCTTGTGATTGACTTCAAGTTTCATAGCACTGTGGTCTGAAAATATGAACTAGTATGAACTCAGTCTTTTTGTGGTGGCTGAGGCCTAATTTGTGACCTAGTATGCAATCTATTCTGGAGAATGTCTCAGATGCACTCGAAAAGAATGTGTATTCTGCTGCTTCAGGATGGAGTGTTCTGAATATAGTTGTTAAGTCTGTCTGATCCAGTGTGTCATTCAAAACCATTGTTTCCTTGTTGATTTTCTGCTTAGATGATCTGTCCATAACCCTACTGTTATTCTATTATTATCAATGAGTTTGTTTATGTTTGTTATAAATTGTTTTCTATATATTTGGCTGCCCCCAAGTTGGAGACATAAATATTTATAACTGTTAGATCTTCTTGTTGAATAGCCCCCTTTATTTTGATATAGTGACCTTTATCTCTTGTTACAGTTCTTGGTTTAAAATCTAGTTTGTCTTACATAAATATTGTTACTCTGGCTTTCTTTTGATGTCTATTTGCATGATAAATGGTTCTCCATACTCTCACTTTCAATCTGCAAGCGTCTTTAGGTCTAAAGTGAGTCTCTTATAGCAACATATAAATGAGTCTTGTTTTTTTATCCATTCTGATGATCTATGTCTTTTGATTGGAACATTCGGTCCATCTACATTCAGAGTAACTATTGATAAATATGAAAGTTAGATCTTAAAATTTATCAATAACAAGAAAAAAATTTGTGACTATGTGTGGTGTTGAATGTTAACTAGACTCATTGTGGTGATCGTTTTGCAATATATACATTTATTTAATCATTTTGTTATTACCTGAAACTAACATAATGTTATATGTTAATTATATATCATAAAAATATATTATTAGTGTAATATAAAAATATAGCCTCAAGCTTGCCTGAAATACTTTTCTTTGAAGTATTACTTGTAGAAGCAATAAATAAATGGATAAACTATGAATTAATACATGTTAACTTTGTGTTTCACATATCAAAGTTTAAATGTAAATATGAGATATATTTCTCCACTTACTGGTCAATACAAAGCATGTATACATGACAAGTACATGATAATCAGTGTTATTTTCTTTTTTTTTTTTTTGAAGTGCATTTAAAAATGAGAAACTCTAGGACTCATATAACAAACAAGCAAAAAAATAAAATGCTTTACTTTTTACCATTTTCTGTGCTTTATGCTTCTTTTGAGGCATAATAATATATTATTCTCAAAGTTCCTAATAAAATAATAATAACATAAAACATGTTTAATATTTATAATCAATGTATTTGATTATATTAAATAATTTACATTAAGAACATGTACCTATTCAAATAAGTAGAACTAGTTTCCCTTACAGGAATGAAGCAAGATAAAGACCACAATTTCCAACAGGTTCACGTACCAATGTTTCAAATGGGTTAAGGCTCCTTAACTTTTCAATTGCTATAGACTGATGGATATAGACATGAAACATCACTTTAGATTTTACACCATTGAAAAAGCAACCAAACGAATGGGAGAAAATATTTGAAAATCATATATCCAATAAGAAATTATCCAAGATACACAAAGAAGAAATACAACTCAATAACAAACAAAATCATTAAAAACTGGGCAGAGAATCTGAATAGAGAATTTTCCAAAGATGGCCAGTGGTCACATAAAAAGATGTTCAACTTCAGTAATTATCAGGGAAAGTCAAATCAAATCCACAGTGAGATATCACATCTGTCAGAATGGCTGGTATCAAAAAGACAAGTAATAACAATTGGCAAGGATGTGGGGAAAAGAGAACCCTTGTGCACTGTTGGTGGGAATGTAAATTAGTACATCCACTATGGAAAAACAGTATGTAGGTTCTTCAAAAAATTAAAAATAGAATTACCATATGACCCAGCAATTCTACTTTTGGGTATTTACCCAGAGAAAATGACAATACTAATTCGAAAATATATAGGTATGCTCATGTTCACTGCAGCATTAAATATGACGCGCGCGCACACACACACACACACACAACACACACACACACACACACACACACACACACACACACGTACTCTTTAGCTATAAAAATGAAGAAAATCTTACCACTGGCAAGAACATGGATGGATTTGGAGGGCATTATGCTAAGTGAAATAAGTCAGACAGAGAAGGACAAGTACTGTTATGATCTCACTGATATGTAGAATCTTGCAGAAAAAAATAACCAAGCCATAGACATAAAAGAACAGATTAATGGTTGCCAGAAGGAGTAAGAGGGGAGATGGACAAAATGGGTAAAGGAGATCAAAAGGTACACAATTCCAGTTATAAAATAATTAAGTCATGAGGATATAATTACTGTGCAGCATGGTGATTACATATAGTCAATAGTACTGTATTGTGTATTTAGAAGTTGCTAAGAGAGCAAATTTTAAAAGTCCTCATCACAACAAAGAAACTTTGTAACTAAAAAATTTATGGTTTATATTTAAAAAAATCAACATCATTTGAAATTCAAATTGATATCTTGATCAAAAACAAAAAAATACATTACTGCTTCTCAGTATTTGCAGCATCAAGTTATAGTAAAACACTTTCATATTGCTCTTGGTAGTGTAATTAGGTGCCTCAATTCATGTATTTGGTTATGAATTCCTAAGTTTCAGTTGAGTTAGATACAATTATATTCTGAACATTTATACTAATGATTTAAAAACATTAAGATGTTAATTTGGTAAATTAATGATTACCATCATCAAAAACTTGACACCTAAATGAAACTCAGTGGTCCCTTACTCACTTGGAGCTTCGTTCTGCTATTAGCATCGTACATGAAAATCTCACTGCATCAAAAGCAATCAGTATTTTAATGGTTCAGAACATTGCTCATTCTATGAAATGGAGGAACATGGGACACTATAGTTACAGTTCTTGAGTTATACTAAAATTGATAAACTGTGACATTTGGAGGATCCTTAGACCTATTTATACACTGTCAAGGGAACTGATAACTTTTATCACTAGTCATCTGTCTTGTGCAAAGGTTTCATCAATGAGAGTTATTTCTAATATCTCTTAAGTTAATCAAAATCTGGTGAAAATTTTTGTAATAATAGTTAAAGATATAAATAACAATCTCTGGAGTGTATCGTATCCTGTTTAAAGTACCTGCTAATTAATAGTATGTGGATTTAAGATTAGAGTTAGCTTATACACAGATGGATACATCACACTTTTTTACTCAGGTTTGTTTGTTTTTTTTTTTTAAAGTAAATTACCATACGGGCAATATAACAGCTATCTATTGAGTAGTGCATATTTGATGTTCTGCCTGATTCTGATAATACTCTTCCAAGTTTTTCTTGGAGCACTGTCCTCCTTTGTTCTTATTCCATGAGGTGAAATTGACTTCATTAGTTCTCATAACAAATATATATACCTGATTTGTGAATCAGGCTTGACCACTTAGAGCCTTTGATTCTTCAGAATGAGACGATTTATTTAGAAAAAGACAAATGCTCATGATTAAACCAAGCCAATCAGAGCCAGAGGCTCAAACTCAGAATTTTGTTGAAACTGCTGAGAAAGTGAGGTTTGTTTTATTTTTGTCATTTAATCGCAGTTGTGAGGATGTAAAGAGGAAAGCAGAACTTTGAAATACTTTAAGGAAAAATCTTCATGGCATCAATTGAATGATTATCCAGTGAGGCTTGAAATGTTGGAGTTTTTATTTATAATAAGACAATATATTCTGTATTCCTTATATGTAGTATAGATATATATATGCACATAAATACATTTTATATACAATACAAAGACATAGTGTCTATGCAAATCGATGTTATAGATGCAATGTGAATCACTGTTCAAACACAGTTTGGCTGGAATTTACAATTGCCCTGGGTGGATTGAGAAATGGCAGCCAGTACCAGGAAAAAGGAGAAACCAAGGCTCCTTCCAGATGACAGCCAGGGAACACAGGGTTAGTTCTCCTGAACATTTTAGCATTATAGGATTATAGACGCCCCAGTCTTGCTTTCTCCCTAACTTTGGTGCTGGCTTTCAGAAATCACTTAATTTAACCTGTTTCAGTTCCCTTATCAGCATAAATATGGGGTTGGATTAAATGACATGTGAAGGCATTTTGGTTCTACAATACAAGATGAGCAACACTTAAAGCATATATAAAAAGAGCTAAGGTCGACTTTAGGAGATATAAATTATTGAACCCAGGTGTCAAAAGCCAAAGTCAAGTTCGAATGCTAAAGTCAAGTTCAAATGCTAGATTGGAAGGTTTTTTGTATGAATTAAAAATGTGTAGGTGGTAGAAATTATTGTCACATGGAAGAAAGGAGAAACCTGAAATCCAGTTCCAATCTAGCAGCTAGCCAGCAGTGTGCTGGATTTTTCAGGCTCAAGTCTCTTATCAGTGAAATGAGAAGAAATGAGCAGCATAATCTGGAAGCTTTGCACACATTTGCTTTTCTGTGAGGGCAAACCTGGCCAGTAGTGTACTGCACTGGGCAGGACCAACTCGGGGAGCAAGTGACTAATAGCTGATATGATTTCTTAATCAATGGTAACAAACTGATGTGAGGTTTAGTCATTCCTTAGTCGTTTCTCTGGGCTTAGATAGATACTTCTTATTTACTTAAATTCTTTTTTATATCTAAAACTTGTCCTCCCCTCATGAAATGTCATCACAGCCCTATATCTAAATCACCTCTATGCTAGCTCTGGTCAGCATTGCATTGACGACCTTCACCCTCTCTTTCTAAGTGGTATTCGTATTATTTTATATTTCCATTTATGTCTGTAACATTTTAACATAACTCAGATTAGCTATCAAATCTCTTTTCAAAAACTCTTTTATAGAGAAACCCTAACTTTTAGCAAATGGATATATACCATTGGGTGAGAGATAAAGTGCTTGATGAACAAATATCTAATTTGCATATAATTTTTTAAATCTGTGGAAGTGTTTCCTGCTATTCAAGGTTTTATTATTATTATTATATTTAATGTTATCTTATATATTATATGTTAATATTTTTATTGTTAAGCAAAACAAAGACATTAAATATATTTTAAAGTTTTATTATATGTTAATATTTTTATTGTTAAGCAAAACAAAGACATTAAATATATTTTAAAGTTTTATAAATTTTAACTTCACATTTGGATTAAAGGGTAACATTACAAAATACCTAAGTCAGAATATTTTAGTCATTAGTTCTAAAATTATGTTTGCTACTAATTTAAGTCAGCCAGATATTCAAGCATAACTCTCATAATGCATTGTTAAAAATTAAAATTATATATGAAGGTAATAGACTCTAGAATTGTCAGTTTACATAGTAATTAAATGTAATAATATGCTCTCTAATTAGAAACTGATTAAGAATGAATTGTGTCAATGTTCCATATATTAATGGTTAGTGATGTTTTACATCATTAAAAATAAGAATTTTTATTTCTCCATAGTTTGTTTCACTATAGATGTAGTCCTACTAAACATATTTTCTTTCCATACCATTATAGTGACTTTTTAAAAATAACAAAAACTTGCAAGAAAACATATGTCCCCAAATATGGTACTGTTTAGAAAAATCTATGATGCAGTCATATAGTAGCCATGTGTAGGAATTTAATGTGATGTGAACCTACAAATTGTGATATAGGAGAATGCTAAGTATTAAAATTTGTTCTGGAATAGTAATGATAAATAATATCATAAATATACAGCAGTTACTAGGTAGGTGCTTACTATGAGTCAGGTGCAGTACAGTAGTCTAGATATTACCTCATTTAATCTTCACAATGTTGTTAATTAGGTACTACTATCATCCTCTTTGAACCTGAAGCCCCAAGAAATAAATAGATTAAATAATATGCCCAAGGGCACATGCAGTGTATCACTGAACCCTTACTTCTGTCTATCATCTATCTATCTATCTATCTATCTATCTATCTATCTATCTATCATCTATCTATCTATCTATCATCTATCTATCATCTATCTATCATCTATCTGTCATCATCTGTCTATTGTCTATTTTCATTGGCAGTATACTGTTTGAATATGAATAAATATGGAGCAAACTTTTAGAGACTCATCAGGATGATAGCTATGCAGAATTAGTGTGTGTGTTTGTGTGTGTGTATAAAAGTTACAGTCAACAGTTTAGTGATTAACTATAGAAAACTTGCATTAAGTTCCGTTAGTCAGGGTAAATATGTTGGCAAAATCTTTGACCTTTAAAAGAAAATGGAGAAAATTTTAATTTTGTGGGACTTCCAAATATTTCAGTGAGAAATATTTCAGCCTCCAGATTGAGACTAATGACTATTCCCCATATCTTAGTTAAAACTGTATTTCATTTTCTATAACCTTCTTATGGAATGTAGTTTGATTAATAGTCATAGTACTATTTAAAAAAGAAATTAGAAATCAACTTCAGTAAATTAGCTTATAATGCAATTTTTTGACCTTTTATTTAATCTTACTTATCAGATATATTAATATGAAAATGGGACAGTCAAAAAATGTATAGAAAAAGAATTGCTGTGAAAAGAAGAAAACTAATTTCTGTGCAGAAAGAACAACACGTAATTTCCAAAGCAGTAATAAGATAAATTAATGTTAAGGATTAATCAGGGAAATTTTCATTTAAACAAATTTCTTAACACAAAATTATGAAAATAATAGTATCTTTCAAGTGTCTGTTGCTTTACAGTTTTTAGTACCTATTTATATGGTGATGATTTTTTAAAATCTGATTTTTAACCCCCGAACTGTGCCATAATGGGACTGCACATGTTTGTGTATGTTCCAACTGAAGAAATCAGGGCCTGGGGATATTAAAAGATTTGCCCAAGGTCACAGAGCTGGGTCTAGGAGCCAGTGCTTCCCAGAATCTACTGTTGTTTTTGGCATAATTCACTGCTTCTCAATGGAAATTATGATGCAGAAATGTTGTACCAAAGAGAATATTGTCAAACTTAGTAGAAGCTAATTAAAGTGCAAAGTATTCTTAATATAAGATTTGATAGCAATTTGTTTTCAGCAGCAAGTTACAGGTAATTTTGCAGTTATCTAAATGGCTTTTTATTTCTGAAATTGTGTTGTACTGACTGCTATTTTCTTGCTCTTTGCATTCTTTGTCATTTTTAATATCTTTAGTGATTTTGAAATATTTGGTGCTGGATCATTCTGCTGCAAATATGACCTGTCATTCCAACAAATGGACTGATTGAATCTGTCACACTGGTGGGATTTATAGTAAATTCACCACAGCACAAGTAAAACCATTAGAAATTGCATTGGTTTAAATGATGAATATAAGAGCCCTTGATTCTATCAGCAAGATGGCTTATATTTTCCCTCCAAATGACCATGGAGAATCTTAAAATTATATCAATTTTAATGTGCATATGTTGCTATGTTGATTTCTATTTCAGATCAGTAACATGGTTTTGGCCTCAGAATCTCTATATTAAAATAATTTATGGGAAGAATTAATGAGATTTTGTACTGCAAAGTATTTTGCTTTGAAAACGATACATATATGTATATAAAATATTTCTTTTGGTATTTAATTATGATATATACACACATATACATACATTAATGTGAATAAGCTACTTTTTATTGTACATATTAGAGTTCTTTGAATCATTTATTTACTTTAGCTTTCAGACTGTCCCACGATTGAAATGGAAAAAAACTTAAGTTGTTAATCAAGACCTACACCCTAGAGTAAGTTCTCAGGTATTGATAATTTAGAAAATAATTCAGTGGTTTTGGTGTTATCATTGTTCATATACTACTTGCTATTCCAAATAAAATATTTTGAGTCATATTCATGTCTAAAATAAAAAAAGCAAGCTAAATTTTTCAATTCTTAATACATAAACATTTTTTTCTCAAATATGAAAACATTTTATTATTTCATATAGATCAAATATAATTTGTTTTATGTTGTTTGTCTCCATATACTTGATCACCTGTATTTTTTAAATTTTTCAGATTTAATGTAGTCATGTTTCACAGTGTATTTTACTTTGTTAACTGAGCAGTTCAATTTGATACTATCCCTATCTGAATACTAAAACTATAATAAAAAACCATTTTAATAGTCTTGTAAAACAGAGCACATAAAACAAGAACATTTATTTTAGTTGAAGACATGTGCTAATTTTTTATTGAGAAATGCATTAAACATTGATACATCCAACCTCTGATTGAACCTTCAGACTTGTCACATGTAGGGGCTGTTGAAGATTTATTGCACAATATAAAATTAAGCATATACAGTAAACTTGATAGTAAATGACCTTTGCAGACAGGAGACTGCCACAGAGGAAAGTTGCACAATAGAACGGGATTTGAAAAACATATTTAAAGACATTCAAAGATGAGTGATGGAAACTGAGAAACATAAAGAGAAAAAAATATTCTCCAGTGAAATAGATATACAGAAAATGTACTTTCTAAAATGAATAGATGTTTTTAACATCCCTAATTTATTTGTTATACAACAATCCACTAAAGAACAGGTGTTTAACGCCAAGACATAAATATGCCTATTTAGTCATGTCAGTTTCAAAAAGTACTAATGAAATATAAATATGAAGAGAACTGTTTAATCCATAAAAAAGTACAAGTTAATAGAGCAATAAAGACTCACATAAGGATGAATATCATATGTCAAAAGTAGGGCACACTGTGATGTGATAAGAGGTTGATTTCATTGTGAATTGAATTTAGTGCATACTTCATTCTATTTTTTGTCCATTTCGCTCTCCTCTCCTCTTCTTTCCTCTCTTCCCCTCCCCCCCTTCCCTTCCTCTCTTACTTTGCAGTCTGATTGCCCTTTTTGGCTTGAAGGAAAGTGCTCTTGGCTTTCTGCAACTCAGGTGATCTCTGTCTTTCTGTCTCTCTCTCCTTCTGTCATTCTGCATGGTTCTCATTTTGAGGAGTGTAGCTGGAGTATAGTCTGTGAAGTCCCAGAATGACTCACAGAACTTCTTTCAGTTCTCCGGCCCCATCTGACTCTGAGAGCTGAAAACCCAGGGTGCTTTCTCCACCTCCTGTTTTTGGTGTTCTTTCTATCTATCTATCTATCTATCTATCTATCTATCTATCATCTTATCTATCATCTATCATGTATCATCATCATCTACCTATCCATCTATCATCTATCATTTATTTTTTTCAGTTTTATTGAGATAATTAACAAGAAAAATTGTATATTTGTGATGACTTGACATATGTGTACTTTGTGAAATGGTTAGCACAATCAGGTTAATTAACATTCATCACCTCACATTGTTACCTCTTTGTGTGTGTGTGTGTGTGTGTGTGTGTGTGTTGAGAATGCTTAATGTTCACTCTTTTAGTGAATTTCAAGTACCTAGCTATAATCACCATGCTGCATACTGTATATTATATCTCCAGACTTTATTCATAGCATAAATGAAGCTTGTACCATTTGACCAGCATCTCCCCATCTTTCCATCCCCCAGCTCCTGAAAACAACCATTCTAATCTCTGTTTTTGAGTTTGACTTTTTTAAAGACTCCACATATAAGTGAGAACATGCAGTATTTGTCTTTCTAAGGCCGACTAATTTTATTTCACATAATTCATCTGAGTTCATCCATGTTGTTGCAAATGATAAGATTTCCTTCATTTTCATGGCTAAATATTTCAGTGTGTCTATATCTACATATCTATCTGTCAATCATCTATATATCAGTTATCTATCACCTTAATCATATATATCCATTTATAAAAATATACATTATATATTATACTAATTGTAATTATATCTATTATATTTTCTATTATAATAATATCTATATTTATATATCTCTCTATATAAAACATCTTTTTTATTCATTCATTCATCCACAGATACTTAGGTTGTTTCCATATATACATCTTGGCCATTGTGAATAATGTTACAATGAACATGGGAGTGCAGATATCTCTAGATACTAATTTCATTTCCTTCAGATATATACACAGAAGTGTAATTGGTGGATCATATAATAGTTCTATTTTTAATTTTTTGAGGAACCTCCATATTACTTTCCATAATGGCTGTACCAATTTACTTTCCTACTATCCATGTACAGAGTTTCCCTTTTCTCCACATTCTTTCCAACACTTGTTATCTGTTGTTTTCTGGGTAAAAGCCATCCTAACAGGTTTAAGGTGATATCTTACTGTGGTTTTGATTTGCATTTTCCTGGTGATTAATGTACTTGTTGGCCATCTGTAAGACTTCTTTGGGAAAATGTCTATTCAGATCCTCTGCTCATTTTTAAATAAAAAACCTGTTTTAGCTAATGAGTTATATGATGCCCTTATATATTTTAGATATTAATAATCGATCAGATGCATGGCTTGCAAACATTTTGTAGGTTGCCTTTTTATTTTGTTGATTGTTTCCTTTGATGTGCAGAACTTCATTTTGATGTAGTCTTGTTTGTTTAATTTTGATCTTGATATCTCAGCTTTTGGTGTCATATCCAAAAATATCATTTGCAAGAACAATGTCAAGGGGCTTTTTCTCTGTTTTCTTCTAGGAGTTTTATGGTTTCACATGTTATATTTACATCTCTAATCTATTTCGAGTTAATTTTTGTGAGTGGTGTAAGGTAGGGATCCAGTTTCATTCTCTAGCATGTGAATATCCCATTTTCCCAACACCATTTACTGAAAAGACTGTTGCTCCAATTGTGTTTGGTTTTGGTATTTTAGAGATGTTACTCCACTGTTTACTTGCTTACACTATTTCTTCTTCTTCTTCTTTTTCTAAAAGATGCTATATTTTATTACAAACTTAAAAACTATATAGGCAGAAAATAGTTATATTTTTTACAATGTTCATTTCTTTCTTGAGTTCTCGTCACTACTGAGAGAAAAAGAATATTTTCTTTTTTTTAAGTTTTTATTCAAATTCCAGTTAGTTAATATACAGTGTAATATTAGTTTCCGGTATACAATATAGTGATTCAACACTTCTATACAGCACCTGGTGCTCATCACAGCAAGTTGCTTGCACTATTTCTGATGAAAAATCTCTTGTTATCTTTAATTTTGTTCCTCACTGCATTACACTTCATTATTTTCTGATTGCATTTAAGATTTTAATCATTGGTTTTCAATATTTTAATATGTTGTGATATGGTGTAGTTCTGGAGTTCACTGAACTCTTTGAATCTGTAGGTTTATACTTTTCATCATATTTGAAATATTGGGGCATTATTTCTTTAAATATTTTTTCTGTCCCTATGGCTCACCCTCCATCTTCAGGGGCTTCAATGATGCCAATATTAGACCATTTTTATATTTTCTTTCTGTGTTTCATATTGAATGGATGCTATTGCTATCTTCAGGTTCAATAATCTTACTAATCTTTTCTTCTGCAATATCTAAGTTCCGCAAATTCCACCAAATGCATTTTCCTTTTTGTATATCATATTTCGATATTTAGAATTCTGATTGTGTCTTTTTCTTATCTAACATGTCTCTAAATTTTTCAACATATGGAATACAGTTAAAACAACAACTTAACTGTACATATTTGTCTACAAATTCTAACATCTATGTTGGTTCTGGATTGATTTCAGTTGGTTGATTATGGATCATATTTTCCTGTTTCATTGTATGCTTTAAATTTTGATTGGGTGACAGATTTGAAATTTTACGTTACTGGGTATTGAAGTTGGTTTTTTTTCCACATCTGTATGTATTCTTGAGATTTATTCTGGGATGCAGTTAAGTTACTAGGAGACACTTTGGTATTTTTATGCCTTGTTTTTAAGACAGGCATCCGTAGCTCCAGGCATCATTTGGCAGTGTTTTTTTCTTCAGAATCCTTCATAAGCTAGGAGACCTTAGCTTCCAGAAGTAAAACTGTTTTAAGTTCTTCATCTTCCCATGGATATATTTAATACCTATTATCTCACTTCTTTCTATTGATTTTGTGGACATTAAAAATCACAAATACAAAATATGTATTCTTGGAACATATTTGCCTACTCTTTATTTATTTAATTTAGATTGATTTATTTGCCTAATTTATTTGTATTTATTCTCTAATATATCACTGGTATTTATCAAAAGTTTTTTTAAACATAGTGGTTTTGTTTTTATATTATAAAATAAATTCAATTATAACTTTTAAATGTCAGACTTATAGTTAATATATTTTAAATCGTTCCTTCAGTTGACTCTTTTCTGGACTTAGAGCACTGCTATGCAATAGAAATGTAATGTGAGTCACAAATGTGAACCAAAAATGCAATTTTAAATTTTCTAGTAGTCACATTTTAAGAAGTGCAAAGAAACAGGTAAAATTTTTTGATAGTTTATTTTATTTAGCATGTCCAAAATATTATAATTTTAATATATGATCTCTAAAGATGAATAATTTTTTTCATATTAGTCTTCACAATCCAGTGTATTTTATACTTACAGGATATCTCAATTTGTATTAGCCACACTTTGCATGTTAGGGGCCCATGTGGCTTGTAGCTGTTCTAGTCTATAGCAGGGACCCAGACAATAATATTTTAAAAGAGAAAAACTTTCTACAGATGCTGAGGTACTGGTAAGTTCAAAGCCAGTCCTGATAAATGGATGATGTTTAAAGATCACAAATAAAATGTGCAATTATTTCCACTCAAGTATTTTAATAGATTATTTTTTTGCCTCCAGATTACTTTTTTTTTTTGCCTCCATTCAAAGTAGCTTTCTCTGACAACTATTTTTTTACATGAAAGAAACCATAACAATCTTGTCTTTATAATTCTTTCAAGTATGTTCCCATATTGAGATATCTCAAAAGGAATAGGTATTCTCAATTTCATTTCATTATGATAAAGAATATAAATGGTCTCACCAAGATATTCTAACCATAGGTCAATATATTCCAAGATTAAGTTTTAGAATTATAAAATTTAGTCTTATATTTTGTTTAGCTTCAGTTTGTAAGCTTCCCCCCCCCCCCCCCCGTCCCCGGCAAGTAATGGCAATTTCCTAATTTTCATGTTGGGGTGCCTGGGTGGCTCAGTCAGTTAAAAGTCTGCCTTTGGCTCAGGTCATGACCCCAGGGTCCTGGGATCATCTGGCATCAGCTCCCTGCTCACTGGGGAGTCAGATTCTCCTTCTGTCTCTGCCTCTCCCCCTGCTTGTGATGTCTCTCAAATAAATAAAATCTTGAAAAAAAATTTTAAAACATTTCATGTTGAAATTTTTAGTACTCTATTGATACTTTAATTGAAGCTTTCTGACTTATTTTGAAGAGATAGAGGACTCATTAACAAACATGTTTATTTATTAAAGTAAATTTTTTCAAAGAATCAAACATTTTAAAATTTCAATTTATGAAAAGAACAAAGAAAGTGTGCTAATGTGATTTATTTTTGTATCACTATTAATGGCATAAAATTTTTGTAGTTTTGTAGTTTGTTCTGTGGATTTCCTTACACTGTGTATGAATTTATGTAAATCTCTATCTGTAACTTTAGTTGACCGACATGGGCTCGATTTCACGATCCTGAGATCATAACCTGGGCCAAAATAAGTCTGATGTTTAACCAACTGAGCCCTCCAGGTGCTCCTCTTTTATTATTTTAAAAATTAGTGCCCAATATTAAAATGTATTCTGACCATGTATAAAAATATAATAATTATATAACTTTTACACACCTTCTGGTCTTCTTAGAGGTGTACCAATTCCTATGAAGATTTCATTAATAAATACTATACTTATTGGATATTCCAACATATTTTTGTTTTATTCTATGTATATTTGCTTTCCTACTCAATACAAAATAAAATTACTAAAAATGGTAAATGAAGAGATAAATAGTATACTTTGTAAATCTGTATTAAACCATGGAATGGTGCAAACTTGGAAATAAATGCAGGTGCTTGGTATGCTTATTGGTATTTTGCATAGTAGTAATTAGCTGTCAGGCCATTTAGTGAATTTTCTTGACTCAAAGTTCTGATACTGTGATTATTGACATTTTCCATCTGGGTATTTATAGTTTTCCATAGAAAAGATTTTATTGACATATTTTTGTTTTAAGTTAAAATTATTTTTAGCCCTATTTAAGTGGACATGAGTTGTGAAACACAGGAAGTTTTATAGAATTACTTGTTTTTCAGTAATGGAGACACTTTGGCAAGTGGTTTTCAAATTAAAAGGGATTCTGAAAATCCAGTTGATCTATGAACTTTCATTTGCCAGTAGTGTAAAAAGTGGATAGAAGAAGCCATTTTCTAGTACTACTATGGTAAACATCAGTATTCTTGAAACTTAGGCACTGGAGAAGTGGTAACTCTATATGCTCTAGTACTGAAGAGACCTTTGCTTTGTCAATAGAAAAATATTATCCGGATGTGCTGTATGAAAATGGAAGAAAATTTTGAACTTTAAAATTTCAATAATGAGAAAAAATATTGATGGCATTTATTTTCATTTATTATTGTTTTCACTATAAATGGAAAGAAGGGATCATTTTAGCAGTGATTATCATAAAGAAGAAAGATTAAATGAATACAAAAAAATACAAAAAGATCATCAATATTGATTGAACAAGAATCTAGTATATAATAAGGTCTAGACAGGAAAGATCTAAACAGATATTTCCCTTAGTATTGTTTAGTAGTGTTTTGAGCAATATTTACTGAAGAAAAATTTGAAACTAACTCTACAGAAATGCAGTCTTTATGTTATTTGCATTTTATATAAACTTGTCTTTCAGTTTCCTGTTTACTAAAACTATATAGACTTTATTCTTTAGTATGAGTTTAGTGACTTTCAACAAGTATTTTGTGTTTTTGTTTTTTTTTATTAAAACCTTAACCCTTAAAATTAAAAAAAAAAAAAAACTTTTTAAGTTAGACCAGTTGGCAATTACATCTAGATTCTGATATCCTCGGCAAATGACATCCCATTTAGAATGATGCCTGTATAGCGTTATCCACATTAGGATTCACCACACATTTATAAAAAAGAAAATCTGTATTTAAAAATAAAAGTTAGCTTTATCCTAAGGTACAGTGTAAAAGTAAAAGGAAGGTAAACTTTTTGGATGGAATGGGTGTATTTTATCCTGCTGAATTTTAATCATTTGTATTTTTAGCAGCTTCCTACTTCTCTTGTTAGTTTGTTGTATTATTTCATAGGCCAGAATCATCAAACCTCCCAAGAGATAGTCTTTGGCCAGATTTGGCCAGAGCCTGTTTTACTGAGTATATGGTTTGGCCTCTTGACAAAGATGAATTGTTTGTTTGCTCATTTGTTTTTATTGCCCTAGGCCCATAGGATACTTCTTACAAAGTTGGCAGTCACTGTTTGTTTTTTAGGTGCCTGACCCTTTTATCCTTTGTGTCATCGCTCTGGGCTGTTGTGATTTCCTCTTACATCTTGGCATGCTGATTATTTCTCAGTTGTCCTCTGGCTGTTACCAAACCCTATGGTGATATCTCTCAAATCTTCTACTGTCCTGGCAACATTTGCAAAGGGCTGTGTAGAGTAATCTTCTGAGCATTTTGTAAGGTTTTTTAGAACATACTGTTTTTCTAGTGTACTTAATAGTTTCCTATGGAAGTTTCTTATTTCATAGACTTGTGTCAGAGTCATACTATCCTAGTCATCTCAAAAGTATGCTTATAAAAAATGGACACTTACATTTCATTGATTTATGGTCAAGTACAGTAGTTGATATCAACCATAAATGATAACTTTCATCAAAATCTATTGAATGACAAGTCAGGACTATGCTCATAGTTTTAAAAATTGCAATGACATTCATTCCTTGAACTTTCTTTTTTCTTTTTTCATCCTTAGTAATGAAGTTTTAAGCTTTTCCTTTGAATAACATGCTTTCATCTATTTTATCTAATTTGACCTTCAAACAATGCTATGAGAGAGAAACTATCCTATCAACATTTACTTCTTGACCCAACATCAAAAATATCTTTAAAAAACCTGATTTTTGTAAGAAAATATACTCAATTATTAAATATTATGGGATAATATGTAGTAAAATAAAGTATGCTAAAATGTTTTATGAACTGTTATATAAAGGTTAATTATTTTTGCTATTATTAATTATTATTATACATTCTTAATGGTCCATAATAGTATATTCAGTGTGAAGACAAAAAGTGAGTCTGAGTGAAATTAAGTCATTTTTCATTTGTGCAAGGACAGTGTTTTACTAGTGTAATACCATCTGGCTGACAGTTGTCATTAAAATTCATCATCACACCATACTCTTATATTTCTGAAATAAATTCTCTCTCTCCATAAAAAAGAAATAGTTGACAAGAAATGCAGCTGAAGTAAATTTGCTAGGTTTGTATCCAAGCTTTTAATTTACTTGACCTGAAATCTGTTATCTATAATATTGGGGTATAAAAGGGCATATCTGGAATGGTTGTTATGAATTAAATAAAATAACATTTTTATCTAGGAAGAATAAAAATATTCCCTTTTCTCAAATATTTGATCCCCCTTCCCACTTTCATTTTTAGCAAATGACCTTTTCTCATATTAGAAACCATAGATGAGTGTCCATCCTCCAAATCTTTGGGCCTGTGGTCATTTATACTCATCGTCTTTATTCCTTTAACAATGAAAGAAAACTTCTCATCTCTCAAAGGCAAAGTCCTCGCTTTTTCCCTTTGTTAATATTGAACTTCAATTTGTCCACCTCTTGTTAGTTTCAAGTTTTTTCTTTTATAACTGATTATTCTCAGTAACATTCAGACATCATGTGTCAGTGTGTTAATATCATCCACTTTGACTCTCCCATCACCTTCTCATTCTCTTCACTTCTTGACCTAGCCTGTCTCTTTCAAGGGCAAACTTCTTCAAAGAGTTGTTTACATGTGGTTATTGCCATTTCATCACGTTCCATTCCTTTTTCAACTAACTAAATTTTTTGCTTCTACTTTCATTGCTCCATCAAAACTTACCTGGCTAATATCACTTATCAAACCCCATACTGTTAAATTTAATGCACACTTTTTTCTGTCATCTTACAGGTCCTTCCAACAGCATTGCACACTATTGACTACTACTTCATTTTTCTTGCATTCTTTTACAATGGCCTCCGTAACACTGGTTTTCCTTTCATTTTTCTTTTTCAGTTTCCTTTGCCAACCCCTTCTCTTTTACTCAAGTGCTTCTCACAGCTAAACATATTGATCATCAAGTGATCTTCTAAATGCTCGTTATGAGTCAGTAGGCCTGCAGTGGGTCTTGAGACAGTACAGTTGACCTTTGAACAACCTGGGTTTGAAATGCACAGATCCACTTACACATGGATTTTTTTATAAATACAGTATAGTACTGTAAATGTATTTTCTCTTCATCGTTTCCTTAATAACATTTTCTTTTCTCTACCTTACTTTATTGTAAGGATACAGTATGTAATAAATATAACATATAAATTGTTAATTGATTATTAATGTAATTGGTATGGTTTCCAGTCAATGGTACACTATTAATTAGTTAAGTTTGGGAGGAGTTAAAAGTTATTTATAGATTTTTTAAAAAAGATTTTATTTATTTATTTAACACAGAGAGAGACAGCCAGTGAGAGAGGGAACACAAGCAAGGGGAGTAGGAGAGGAAGAAGCAGGCTCCCAGTGGAGGAGCCTGATGTGGGGCTTGATCCCAGAACACGGGGATCACGCCCTGAGTTGAAGGCAGACGCGTAACGACTGAGCCACCCAGGTGCCCCTAAAAGTTATATATAGATTTTTGACTCTGTGGGGTGTTGGTACCCCTAACCCCTATGTTGTTCAAGGGTCAACTGTATTTCTAGCAAGATTCCAAGTGATGCTGTTATTTCATAGACCACAGTTTGAGGAAATTTTCTACAAGATCACTAAAAATCCTCAAGACACACATGTAACTCTTATAACTTCTCATGAAGAATTCTCTCCCTTGGCAAACTCATCCGTTCCCTTGGTGTTAAATACAATACACATGTTTATGGTCCCCACATTTAATATTTATCCTGGACACCTTTTCTAATTTCCAGACCCCCAGATCAAGTTTCTACTTGGCATTATCTCTTGAATGTTTTATTGGCATTATAAGCTTCTAATTCAAAAGTTGAGATCTTAAGATTTTCTCCAAATCTTTCACTCCTCTTAATTATCCATTTCAGTCATGGTACCTGTATCTACTTAGGAGTAAAGCCAGAAATTTGGTGTCAGACTTTATCTCCTTTATCTGCTAAATGTAATCCTTTGCCAACTAATCCTTTTCCATATTTCACCTTCCTGCAAAATACATTCGAAGATTACCCACTTCTTTCCTCCTCAGAGTACCAACTCTAGTTCTAGTCTAGCTTCTTCAGATCTTAGCTTGAATATCCATTTTTAATCATATTTTTCATGACTGCTCCTACTAATAAAATAATAGAATTCATTTTGTAAATTTTTAATTTCATATGAATAATATATTTATGTTCCGTTACTCCTGCACAAGACTGTGAGCAAAACAAAAACAGATTATGTCAGTTTCATTTCACATTGTATTACCACCTAGCAGCATAGCTGGGCTTCAAACATATTTGTTGAATGAATGAATACTTCAACTGGGATAAAGATGAGAAGATAGCGTTTTAATCCACATATCTTGACCTTCTAACTCTGCAATTTATTCTGCCTGTGTGATACTTAAGTCACTCAAATTGAATTAATTTTCAACTGTCATTAATTTAAATAGCTGTTTGATTTCTCCCTTAGGCCTTAGCTGCTAGATGGAATAGTTCCCTATTTCTGAATGTCAGCAGGACACAGGTGTTCTGTAAATGGGCTCATTGAAAACCAGAATTTGGTTTTATTTTGTTAAAGAACAATTAATTACAAATGTGTAGACAAAGAACTGATACTTAGAGTTAAGAAATGCTAGAGCTACTAGATTATCTGATCAAAAGATGCCAAAATTATTTCTTGTCTAGTGCCAAGTCCATTAGCTACTAGTGACTGCTTGAAGTGGTAGGATAAGAATTAATTTTGCCACTTTGGGCACAGCGGCAAAGAGGGCTGGGATCTGTTTGCGTTGTCTGCCATATTTGTACAGTAGTAGATGGTCTTTGTGACATCTATTTCAACTCTGATTTGGTGCATAAATAAAGAACTTTAAAATCAGGAAGAATATTTGCTTTACTAAAGGCCCACTACTAGTTGTGGACAGAGTCAAGACTAGAATTTAGATTTCATAACTTTTAAATTTATTGTATAGTTCTCTTGCTTATTTCTAGAATTTATTTTGTTTTCCTCACAATATTTTTATATTTAGCTGATTATTCTAGAGAGTTAGTGTGTGTATATATTCTTTTGTTCTTGTTATTTGAATGGAAGAAAATTAAACATGCTCCTTTAATTTAGTATATCAGATTTTCATTTATTCAGGTACTAATAATATCCAAAGCAAAAAAAAAATTATCATTGAGTTAGTATCTTTTTATACGCTGGCAATGATCATTTTTAGACCCAAGTCTATTTCAGATGTGTCACTAGCAAATTCAACTGTATTTTGTAACTCTATTGAAAATTGCCTTAAAATTGCCAAATCCCTGCCCTATCTCTTTCCTTAGGAATGTTTTTCCTTGGAGTGTGGCCTGTTATTATGCTTATTTTTAAATGAAAGTTGGAATCTACTGCCACTTAGTAGGATTATTTAATCAGCATTAACATAAATAGATTAAGTTAGTTACTGCAATTGCTTTTAAAAACTTTAATAAACATAAGATGACAAAGCTATTTCCTCAACTCCACTAGGCTCTCAGCATTTCATTCACCCATTCTCAATGAAAAAAAAATTTTCAGACAAAAGTAGGAAAGCATGACCTTTTAATGGCTGTAAAGTAAGAATTTATACCTAAGATTTGCATTGTTAAAGTCTGAAGTGTTTTAGAAGGTGTGATGAATGAGATTAGACTCCCCTGTTGAAAGTTTAAGATTGCTCAGTGTTTAGAGAAATTAGGGAATACTCACTGAATGCAGGAAATCCTTTTTCAGAGAATAAAAAATTCTAGGAAAGTAGGGGTGATGGCAATTTCAATAACTAACAAAAACAGTGATTAAAGACACTTGAATGCAGCACAGAAACATTTCTTATTGTGTAATATTAAAAAAAATCTTTAATAGATTTGATGTCAAACTAACAAGAATATATCCTGTTTTTTTACCAAAATCTATACCTAATTTTGATCCTTGGAAATAAACAAATTGTATAGAGGGTCTAGGTACCAATGAGTTACTTTGTCTAGGAAGCAACATTTACCTGGGTCCTGCAAAGCAGGATTCTGAGAAGCCCAATTTTGTTGAGTCTCCCTAAACTTGTATTACACATTGGTCTTTATTTTGTAGATTCTCCAAGAGATGTCACATAAGCCTCAAGATAACTTCTAACTCTCAGCATTATCAAGCTATCCTGCCTCTGAACAACTTGCTTTGTGTCTTAGTGGTACCTCTTAAAATGGCAGTCAGTAGGATAATACTAGATAGTAGCACTTTGCACCTTTGCCTCACCTCCGTTTTTTTTTTTTTTCATTCTTGGCCCTTGGCTTGTACTTCTCAACTAAAGGATCAGCATTTTAATCCTTGCCTCAGGCTCTGCTTTCAATAGAATCTGTCCTAAACACTTCCCTGTTGTGAAAATTACCATATGTAAGTTCAAAAAGTTCTCAGAGGCTTTTACTGGGTCAATGTTAAACTCTGTTTTTAGGTATTGCAGTGTGATTATATCGTGTATATATATATATATATGGTATATATATATGTATGTATGTATAAATATATATTATACATATTCACACATGTATATATTTGCGTACGTATTATACTAAATAGTATATATTACATATAGAATATGTTTTTATATATAAAATAAAAGACTAGAAAGCTGGAGTTACAGAGAGTTAAGAAATAACTAATACAGGGGCGCCTGGGTGGCTCAGTCGTTAAGCATCTGCCTTTGGCTCAGGGTGTGATCCTTCTCTTGTGTTCCTTCTCTTGCTGGCTGTCTCTCTCTGTCAAATAGAAAAATAAAATCTTAAAAAAAAGAAAAAAGAAAAGAAGAGAAATAACTAATACAAATTTTTGTCAGTATCATTCTTCTTTAAATTTCATGTTAAGAGGAAAAGACTGATCGGATTTTAAGAAACACATTTTACAAAGAGCAGTATCCTCACTGAATAAGACTCCGTAAAGGAAGAAATCTCTCTCTCTCTCTCTTTTTTTTTTTTTTGTAGTGGTGTTATTCATTATTGAAATCCCCCAGAGCCCAGTAACTTGCTTGACACAAAGAAGAAACTCAGTAAAAATGTGATAGATGGATAAAAGAATAAGGTCTTAATACTATCATTGGAAGTTTATCAGTAATGGTTCCTATTATTATTTCCGATGTGATGATTGTCTTCTATGCTTTCAGGTTCATTTTGTTGTTAAATAGTTTCATTTGACATCTGAAGTAGTCTATTTTTACTTCAAAATAGCATCTTTTAAAATGTTAACTTTTCAATTAATGCCCTCTGGTATTATTTAATCTTTATTCAAAAATAATGTGATCATCTATGTAGGTGATACCATAAGTTTGTTGATTCATTTATCTCAAGCAACTGGTTAATTCCCTGATTTAAATTGGTAAAATTTGTTTTTCAGTTGGTTTAACCCCTGCTTAAAATGGTCTATCGTCTTGCTAGGGAGTCACAGCCAGTTTTATTTTCTTCTTTCTATAATCTTTTTAAAGTGTAATAGTGCTTCCTTTTGCATTTTCCAACTTAGTGCTAAATGAATTTCTCAGAAGAAGGTGTTGGGTAAATTTAGTGTTTTTACTGTTGCAGATGACTTATTTCTGACAGGCATCTATGTTTGAGTACTCAGCAATATTCATCAAGTACAGAATTTGTTTTCACTTATTTCCCAACAAATTCAAATTTCTCTCTTCCTGCAGATGTCTAGCTTAAAATCAGGGATATGAAGAACTTCTTGGAAATTCTATCCCTATTTGAAAGTAATGCTTTTGAAGTCTTTCCTCTAAGGAATATCAGGGGTATATATTTCTTGCATAACTTTTTATAGCAAAAAGGTCTGTAGATTTACCTGGCATATTAAGTCCTGAATAAGTATGTTGTGCAAATAAAATATATACTCAAGTGCTTTCTCAGAAACAGACCTTTTCCTGTTGAATTGCTGAGAGCAGCTTTGTGTTTTATTTGGAGCAATATAAAAGACTTTGAAGATTTTTAACTGTAACTGATTGTATTAAAAGACTAAATTATGGAGTTAAAATTTTGGTGTTCAAATGATAATTACAGTAACAATAAAATGAGTTAGCATTATGTTGTTACAAAACATATTTATTATGCACATTTTACCTGACTACCAGGCTTATCAGATATTGCAAGAGGGAATTTTACAGTGATGATTTAAATACATAAAACAGAAATAATATTTTTATTATTGTGCTTTGAGCTTCAGTCCATATGTAATGAAAAACATTTTGTTTAAGCCATGGTGTTTATCCAACTGTAGTGTCAGTTTTTTGGTTATATATTCATATTTCTGAATTGTGAGTCTCCTGAGGCAGATAAATATATTTTATTCATCTCTCCAGCCCCAGTAACTAGCATAATACTTGAGTGCCCAAAACACTTTTAATTTAGTGAATGAATGAATGAGTGAATGAATGAAAAATACAGAATTAAGATTACACACACACACACACACACTCACGTTAGGGAACAATATTACCTACATTGCCTTGGAAAAATCTTACACATGCTGTTTAAGGAATGTGACTTCTTGCCAAATTACCAGGTTAACTGGCACACACACAGATGGAGATTATTTTATATATGTGATAATGCTTTACTATTTAGCATAGGGATATAAAAGCCTGGGAACTGATATCTGGGATAAAACCCTTGAATCATGTGAACTTTTTCACATGGTGTTGCTCACAGAATTCAAACAGGATATGTCAGGCTGGGCCTCTAGTTCATGTCCTTTATCAAATCTGATTTAAGAATATCATAATTTCTTTTAGCTGCCATTTATAAATACTATTGGTAATCATGTCCATATCTGTTTAAATTTATCTATGCCCTCTTTTCCTCACTGTTGGGGCTAATATCTTCATATTAATTTCTTGATGGGTTGAGTTGCAACACCTTTTATTACTCATCACATTTTTTTTTCTAGCGTCCTTTTCTACTAGCTTTTCCATATTTTGTGAAAAGTTTCCCAGAAACTTTAAATCAGCCTTGCATTCATTGAAGGCAGGAAGGGTTCCTACTAATGGAAGACAGAAGTTTTTAATGATGATATATTTATATTTTCCTATGATTATAATTTATAATCAGATTTATAATTATTTTTGAAAAGCAGCTTTTACTTCTCATTAATACAACCTAAAGATATTTATTTTTATTTTCTAAAATACAGTTTCTAATAATTTTAATACTCTCTCTAGCCACAGAAAATTGAAATAGGAAATATCTAGGATTTTCTTTTTGGTAGTCTTTACAAATATTTGCACTTGACATGCTCTCATTTACAGCCCTCTAGATTAACTTACTTAGTAAGCATTTATCCAACTCTTGTGATGTGCCAGGTATTAAGTCTTAGAGGTATGACAGTGAGTTAAAACAAAACATGAGCTAATATTTTTGAGCTTAAATTTTTGAAGAGGTAGACAAACAATAAGCAAGTTTAATAAATAAAACATATATACATTATTATTATTATGACATAAAAGTATTAAGTAAAAGGAATGTAGTCTTTAACTCCTGGGGTGTCTTAAATCCCCTCCCAGACCCTCTTACACTTTTATTTCACAGCTCAGCAACTTATATATGAGAGTTTTTTCTTCCTTTTGGAAAAAAAAATACCTATTTTCTAAGAAGGTTGAATATAAAAAATTAAAATTATATGCAACTTTGTTGAGAAATGTTGCTTCCAAAAACAGGGACCATCATTTAATTGTTAAATGTTGTTAACCCTTAGCAAGGGTTAGTATAGAAGAATGCAGTATAAATGCCCCTTGAAGATCACTTCAGTGATATAATGCCCTAAGAATTTGGGAAAAGACAAATGACTGGATCTATATAAGGTATGTAGGATGAATAATTATGGTGCTGGTGTCATATGCCATGATGCCCCATTGGTATCCAGGTCTAGTCTGAGTGCCTTAGGACAAGTTTTAGAATTTAGATAATCTTGAACAGCTTAAACCTATGATTCTAGGTTTATATTAGCTACTTGCTAGAGCTTTTATTTTTTTTTAAGTTTTAATATTAATTCCAGTTAGTTACATACAGTGTTCTGTTAGTTTCAGGTGTACAATATAGTGATTTAACACTTTCATAAATCACCCTGCATTCATCACAGGAAGTGCATTCCTTAATCCCCATCACCTATTTAACCCATTCCCCCCTCCACCTCCCCTCTGATAACCATCAGTTTGTACTCTCAAACTGGTGTAGCTACTCTGGAAAACAGTGTGGAGATTCCTCAAAATATTAAACATAGAACTACCCTGCAATCCAGCTATTGCACTACTAGGTTTTACCCAAAGAATACAAAATACAAATTCAAAGGGATACATGTATTTCAATGTTTATAGCAACATTGTCTATGATAGCCGAACTATGGAAACAGCCCAAGTGTCCATTTACTGATGAATGATAAGAAAATGTGGGGGTGCCTGGGTGGCTTAGTCGATTAAGCATCTGCCTTCTGCTCAGGACATGATCTCAGGGTCCTGGAATTGGGCCCCATGTCAGGCTCCCCGCTCAGTGGAAAGTCTTCTTCTCCCTCTCTCTCTTCCGTTCCCCCCTGCTCAGGCTCTAGCTCTCTCTCAAATGAATAAACTAAAAAAGAACACCAAGAAAAAAGGAAGATATGATATATATATATATATAATGGAATAATTAATATGTACAATATATAGATATATATAATAATGGAATATTACTCCATCATAAAAAATGGATGGAGCCAGAGGTTTTGTTTTGTTTTGTTTTGTTTTGTTTTTTTAAAGATAATCAATTTTGGGGTGCCTGGGTGGCACAGTTGGTTGAGTGTCCAACTGTTGGTTTTGGCTCAGGTCATGATCTCAGTGTTGTGAGTTGGAGCCCTATGTCAGGCTCTGTGCTCAGTGTAGAGTTGGCTTGAGATTCTCCCTCTCCCTCTGCCCTTCACACTCATGCTGTCTCTCTCTCAAATAAACAAATCCTTAAAAAAAAAAAAAAATCAAGGATGCCTGGGTGGCTCATTCGGTTGAGTGTCAGCCTTCAGCTCTTGTCATGATCCCAGGGTCTTGGGATAGAGTCCCGCATCGGGCTTTTTGCTCAGCGGGCGGCCTGCTTCTCCCTCTCCCTGCCACTCCCCCTGCTTGTGCACGCTCTCTCTCTCTCTGGCATATAAATAAATAAAATATTAAAAAAAGAGAGAGAGAATCAATTTCACCTACTATGGTATAAGGAGATAGAATATGGAGTGGGGATTGGGACAAGAATGAGGTCATAGTGTGTCCATCGTGACTCCACAAGTTACATAATACAAGGGTCATCCAATAGGGAGGACATAATCCAATATCTTGGTAGACATTTGCACTGCAATCCTGAAAAAACTAATGGTAATTTGGAGCTGCTTAAAAAAAATCTAAGAGTAGCTTCTAATAGAGTTTTTAACTTCATTATATCTAATCTAATTGTTATAATAAACCAGTGGTTAAGCATGGTTACTCCTTGAGATGAGAATACTTAGCTTCAAAGAGGTTAAATAATTTCTTCAATCATTAGTTGGGTGCAGAGTTAAAATTAGCATGGAAGTCTGCTTGATTCATCCATACTCTTTTTCCCAGAAAGGTAGACTATCTTCATGGCCTTAACTCCTATTTTTTATTTTTTTAGTTCTTGAGAAACTTAGTGTTTCCCAAAGAGTCTTCTATTGAAAAACTCATTCAAAGGAATGTTGAAAAGTGCTTTCATAAAAAAGGCGTTTGGAGTAAAATGTTTGATTAATAAGGGCTAAAAGTTAAATAGTTTTTATGTGTATAATGCTGTTCTGAATACAGTAATCCCCCCTTACCTGTAGTTTCTCTTTCTGGTTTCAGTTACCCAGGGTCAACTGCAGTCCAGAAGCATATGATCCTTCTGATGTATCATCACAAGGTCAGTATCAGCCTAACACTACATCACAATGTCTAGGCATTGACCTCGTTTCATCTCATCATGAGGGCATTTTATCATTTCACATCATCACAAGAAGAAGAAGCGTGAGTACAATACAATAAGATATTTTGAGAGAGAGAGAGAGAGACCACATTAACATAACTTTCACTGTAGTATGTTGTTATAATTGTTTTTTTATTATTAGTTGTTAATCTTTTACTATGCTTAATTATATTATAAATTAAATTATATCATAGGTATGTATAAGAAAAGATGTATGTATAGAGTTCAGTACTACCCAGTTTCAGGCATCCACTGGAGGTCTTGGAATCTATCCCCTGCGAATAAGGTGGGACTACTGTATTTAAAATGCAAATACACTAAGGAATACACAAGAAACAAGTATAGTGTATTATTTATAATGAGGCCCCAGTTTTTATCCTATGAACCTCTTTTTTTGTGGTGGAATATTCTGAGATTAGTGTACTAAGGAACATAATTTTCAGAATGCTGTTTTAGACCAGAGTTTGCCTAGAAAATGTAAGCTAAAATAATCAGCAATTTATTTTTATTTTTTTAAAGATTTATTATTTTAGGAGAGAGAGAGAGAGAGTGCACAAGCGTGCAGGGGGAGGGGCAGAGGAAGAGGGAGAGGATCCTCAAGCAGACTCCCACTGAGCACAGAACCCAATGCAGGGCTTGATCCCAGGACCCCGAGATTATGACCTGAGCTGAAATCAAGAGTCGGATGCTTAACCGACTGAGCCACCCAGACACCTCTAAAATGAGCAGCAATTTAGAAGACTAAATGAATTCAGGATATCATATTTATTTCCACTTAAGTGTTTACTTATTAATTATCATAATTACGGTCCCAAATTTTTCAATTTTTTAGGTAAACAACAAAGAAAACATGAATACAGTTATAGCTTCATATAAAATCAACAAACCTCAATTGGTTGTGATGATGAACTCTATTACTGTTAAATAAGCAAACACTAAATTCAAAACAGAATTAGTATAGGCATTCTACTACATTGCTGACCACTGATGGATATTGATCTCAATATTGTTACCATATATGTAAATTACTAGGTTGTATACCATCAATTCAGAGTAAATGCATAATAAATACACTTATATTAATATGTGCAATGTATTTCATGTGTCAATTTCCAGAACTCATTTGAAAATTCAATCATATATGTAAAAAATATTCGAAAGTAAAAAGTAGTGACATTGGGAGGCTATCGCATAAAGTTTATCTGGAAACTTATTAGTAACCCGCATAATTTATCACAAACAAAATTCTCAAGTCGAATAATAATGCTTGGATTTTCCCCGCATTGTT